>NC_141457.1:45090000-45637500 GCF_015680905.1 Coptis chinensis
GATCCGCTCCATTCGCTATATTAGAGCTCTTTTCGATCGTAGACATTTCGGAACACCTCTAACAGAGGGACAAATAGTCAATTTAAAAAGAACTTATTGTCAACCTCTTTCAGATATGAATCCATCTGATTCAGAAGGGAAGAACTTGCATCAAGTATCTCAATTTCAATTCAAACATGGGTTTGATTCACACTCCATGTTAGAAATATTTACCATCCGAAAAGAGGAAAAACCGAAGTCTTTGTCTAAAGAAATGCGTTGAGAAACGCGGCGGATGTATAGAACCTTTCAACGAGATAGTGCTTTTTCAAATCTCTCAAAATTGAATCTGTTCCAAACATATATGCCATGGTTCCTTACTTCGACTGTGGTGCAAATATCTGAAATTCACCCTTTTAGATACTTTTCAGACCTATTGCCCGATACTAAGTAGCATCAAAAATTTGTATCCATTTTTCATGATATTATGCATGGATCAGATATATATCACGGCCAATTCCTCGGAAAAAATTGTGGGCGATTCTTCCACAATGGAATCGATAAGTGAGATTTCGAGTAAGTGTTTACATGATCTTCTTCTATCCGAAGAAATGATTCGTCGAAATAATGAGTCACCCGTTCCATTGATATGGGCACATCTCGGATCACCAAATGCTCGGGGAGTTACTCTATTCAATCCTTTTCCTTCTTCTTGTTCTTGGATATCTGGATTCGTACACATCTTCTCTTTGTTTCCCGAGCCTCTAGTGAGTTACAAACGAGTTGAAAAGATCAAATCTTTGATGATTCCATCATACATGATTGAGTTCTTGAAAACTTCCGGATGGGTATCCTACATCTGAACTGAATTCTTTCTGGTTAAAGAATCTCTTTCTAGTTGCTCAAACAATTAGGAGATTCTCTAGAAGAAATACGAGGGTTCGGGCACGCAACATGCTATTGGGTGGTGGTCCCGCTTTTATGGGGTCAAATCAATACGCTCTAAGAAGAAATATTTGAATATCAATCTCATCGATATGATAAGTATCATACCAAATCCCATCAATATCTATTCATTGATAAAGAAGAGTCAAGAACATAAGACTAGAAAGACTAATTTATTAAGACTCTAGTAAAACCATCTTTATTATTAATCTCCGCCAAGTTCGAGACAAGAATATAAGTGAATTGGCAAATTACAAGAGGTACTTATATCCTCTATTTATAGAGGGGGTTACAATGAGCTCTAGAAGCATTCCAAACCATTGTTTGTTTCTGAATACAAATATTCTTCCGTGAGTCCGACTTACGTCTTCAAAACTAGAATGAATTGGCTCACAATTAATGATTAATCGTCCTGGATACGTATTCATGCGCCCCTGCACTTAATCAATGCGCTGGGCGCCGGGATTCCCCATCATCAGATGTAGTAATCAATGCGTCTGGGGCCGATACATAAGGCCCTGCACGCATAAGCCGATTTTCTCTCTGTTTATCCTTCTATCCTCTTTGGGCTTTGGTCCAAACAACTAATCCTTTGGCCTTGGGCTTCCAAATAGACTTTTTAAATAGGTCCAAGTCGATCTTTAACAGCTCCAATTCCTTTGGCCTTCCATGATTGTCCACGGCCTCCCATGTGATCCCAATGTTCAATTGCTTCGCTTTTACCCCATTTTCTCTAATATTCTACAAAACTCTCTTTTTTACTTGTAGAATCTTAAAACACAACTTATAAACACTATTAGTCCACTAAGATGGCTAAACAAGAGGCATGATTGAGGTTAAATAGCACTTTTGAGCACTTATCACAACTCCTAACTAGCCATTTGCTAGTATCTTAAGAAATAAGATAAAAATAGATAAGTAATCAAAAATCACATCCTAATAACAAAAATAAAAAACTAACTCATTTTTAGTATCATGATTGCATTTACCATATGCAACAAGGCTTTAAACCTTTATGTTCCCCAAAAAGGACGAGGGATATAGTCTCCGGAGAGGTTTTCAATTGATATACCCACAAAATCAATCAATAGCATGTTCAAGAATGATAGTATTTTTTTGAGAGAAATTCCTTACCCACTTTAGTGCTTTACTCCAACAGACGGTCCCATTGCTAACTTACATTGCTGCAAAGACTCATAGATTATGATGGGAGATAGTAAAAAATTGACAAAAAATTTCAATCAAGGCTTATGTGTGTACTTAGTCAATTTTCTATACTCTCTATCCAAGAAACGGAATCCCTAGTTTACCATAGGTAAATAATCTCGACTTTCAATCCTCACCAATCATACCGAGAAAAAGAATCTCAGTAAGATGGTCTACTATTTTACCTCATGTGGGGAAAAAGAATAACGAGATCTTAACATCCCACATACTACCTTTAAAAAATAGACTTCAATAAAAGTAGTCTCATGGAAAGAATGTCAATCACATATGAAGTGTCGGGTCCTTCACTTTAGCATCCTCTCACCTATTCTAGACTTCACTACCATCCGTAGTGATAAGTCATGGGTTGTAACTCTGGCTTGGGTATCGGTTTATGAAGAAAAGGTAAAAGGATTCTAAGGTTGTTTCTGAAAAACACTCCGTGGTTTTGCTTTTTCTTTGGAAGATTTCTTTAAATTATGTATTGCAGAGAAAATTCTTCCTTTGTCTTAGCTTTTCCATCCATTCCGCTTCGAACTTTTTTTTTTTTTTTTTTTTTTTTTCAGTATATCCTTGATTAGTAATCGATATGCTTGTTTTCCACTAGCTTCTTTCACTTAGAACAGAATGATGGTCTTTATTGTATCTCTCCGGTATTTCCTTGTAATCTCCTTTTTGTGCTCTATCTTCCTCTTTGTGTCCCTCGTATTCTCGTAAACATACGGGTATGGGTGATAAAGATTTTGGCTATACTCCTTGTCCGAGTCAGGTAAAAGGTAAATGGTTTTATGAAAGAAAATGGTTTATTGTGTTGCCCAAAAGGGTTTAACATGATGGTCCTACTAGGTGGGATAAAAGGCCGAATGGGTTCACTACTTGACTTATCGAGATGATACTCTATTTCGAATAGACTACAAGACCTAAATGGCTATCTCCCCAGTTGATGTCACTTCGGATTAACCAAATTAATGAATAATGAGACTATATTACAACGACATAAAGAACTAAAAGATGTTGAAATACTAAGACTCGATTTTTCGTGAAGAACTCCCAAAGAATGGGTATAAAGCTCAAGTCTCACTACTAAGTCTAAAAATTCTACTTCTAGTTTACTAGAGGTTTAAATCTCTTTCTAGCAAAAGTACACAAACTCCACTCAAGTACTATGGTGGTGCCTTGATAAAGAATTCTATCAATAAGAACTATGTCCGAGCATAATAAATAGTCTAAGCGTAATGAAATCAATAATATCGACTATCTATCAAACTCAACACTAAGCAAGATAGAATCTATATCCCGCACTCATCATTAAAATTCATTTTTCTCATACTCTTCGATATAGAAACAAAAATATTTTGTTTTTGAAAAACTAATTTTCAAATTCATTTCTCAAGTACACCCTCCCCAACTTAACATATGCATTGTCCTCAATGTATAGAAATTAAATAAATGAAATGAATGAGAAAAAAGGAAGATGTTACCATTGATGCCTAATTTTAGGTCTTTTACTTCAGATCCCTAAGACGTAATATGAGTCTTTTAAAGTCGATTCTCAAGACTTTTTGAGTCCTTTATAGTCAGATCCTCAAGACTAGTATATCATGCATTATCAATTTGGAGTGAGGAGATCCGATTTTTCTTACCCAAATCTGACGAATGTTTGGAGGACGAGGAGGTCTCACCTTGTGGGTCATCAAAAATACTCCTTGATATCTTTGGAAAGATTGTTGGTGAAGTTTCTTCTCTACCTTGAACTATTTCAGGTCTGATGATTGTGGTGATAGGCCTTGTGGTTTCCCCGTGTAGAAGGTTGACGAAAAATCTCTTTCTAACAGACAATAGTATCCTCGATGTACCCTTTACCACGGCACAAAGATGATAATGGATGTCCGGGTCGACTACGCCGCCTCGGGCAGGACCGGTTCACATACTTCTCTCGCTCAGAGAATAATGGTGTAGAAGAAGCTTCAAACAAAGCAATTCTCCTTATCAATATGGTCCATTTTCTCGCTTTAGAAGACTCATTTTGATTTCTAGATTCGTTGTTTTTCCAAAACTTCTTTAAGCCGATTTTCTAGTAACTCCATTTTTCTCAGCGTAAGTTTGTTGTTCATCCCGAAATGTAGAGTTCATCTTCAAAGATATGATACTCTCTCTCTCAATTTTCCATTATGCTCACTTAAATCCTGAATTTTCTGCATAGATTCTAAGAACATGGCTAGCAACGCCTCTGTGGTGGGGTTCTCGTGTTCATCATAGTTTTCCTCAGAGATTGAGCACTCTCAATTGTATCTTCGAATGGGAAGGATTCTTGTATCATGCTATCAAGGAAGTACACCTCTCCACCTTCGGTGTTATCACAATCCTTATGCAACAGGTGAAAGATATTTATGTCCATGGACATCTTACCAAAGTTGATCTTCATTTCACCGTTGTGACAATTTATCAAAGCTTTTGCAGTGGCGAGAAAAGGTCGACCTAGAATAATGGAATTTTATCAAAGGTCTCCTTGGTGTCTATTACAATGAAATCCATCGGATAGTAGAAATCAGCTACTTGAACAAGAACATCCTCAACTATGCCTCTGAATCTTGGTAGAAGCGGTCATTAACTTCAATTTGACTTGTGTAGGCTTTAGGTTTTCCTGTGCCCAACGCTTGGTACACATGATATGGCAAGAGATTAACACTAGCACCAAGGTCTAAGAGAGCATTACCCGTGAATTTTTCTCCTATCCCGCATGATATTGTAGGACTTCCCGGATCTTTGAGCTTGACCGAGCTTGCCGATAGATAATAGATGTTGTTTGTCCAAATTACAAACGCCGCTGGAACATGAGTACTTCTCTTTATGTTGCATGCATCCTTCAAGAATTTGGCATATGATGGCAACTGCTTGATCGCTTTGAAAGGGGATATTGATGTTATCTTTCTCAAATGTCTCCTTCATCTCTAAAATTGCTTGTCCTTTTGCTTTGTGCAAAACATAGGAAAAGGTGCCTTTGGTACAAACACATCAGCATGTGTTTGCTCTTCTTTCTTTTGGCATTCTTGAATATCTTGTCTTTGTCATCTTGACAAATGGGAGTGGAAAGGATTTCCCCACTTCCTTTTGAACTTCATTTGAAATCTTGACCGATTGCTCAGAAGCAAATGTCATCATGAGAAGGTAAGTCAACCTTGTTGTCAACCTTCAATCCTCGATCTAAGAGTAGTAATCGAGCTAACATGATCATGGAGGTGATCAAGATTTAGAAGTTGTCCCAATGTGGCATACATCTTCACTCTTCAATATTGGTTCCAATAAGCTAGGTTGAGTGGCTTGTGTCTTTGCTGCATAAAGCAAAGGGTGAGTTGGTCGACCTTAGCCTCTAGAGACTCCATTCTAGAACATTGACTTGCCCGAGATTGCCGGAGATTAAGAGATGCAAGAAGCTCTAGAACACTTTCAAACTTCTGATTTTTCTGTGATAGCAAAGTAATTGCATTCTCCGGTTGGCAGGTCGGCATAATTTCTCCTAGGATCGGGCACTAACTCCCACTTGTATTGGAATTTTGTTGAGAGTATAATTGTTGTTGAGGGACCAACTGCGAAACTTGACTTGTCCGCGTGGAATATACTTTGATCTTGAGAACCTAGGGGTCCAACATTCTGTCTCCAATAATTACCTTGAAAGTTATTACCACCTTGGTTGGGCCTCAGAAATGAGTTTATATTGTACTCTCCAACTGATGCATGTTGATAGTAACCCGGGACATTCTAGAGTTGCATGGGAAGTGTCCAACAGACTTCGCAGATTGGCTAGCTTGCATGACTGGGAGAGATTTATCTTGAGGCTTGTTGAACTTGGAGGGATTCATAGAAAACCGATTAAATTTCTTACTCGAGTTTCAATCTTTGGTGGCGGCCGGCCAATGTAGACTTTAGTTCTTGATCCGATTGTTCATGTGCTTGGTAACCAAATTGCTTTGGCTCCCCTCCATGCTAGCGACATCCTCGTTGCTAGTAATCCATTGTTGTGTTTCTTTAGCTAAATTATCGAGAAAATTGTAATCTTCCTCTCCATCCATTGATGTAAACTTGCCTTTTTGTGCATTGATTGTATCATCTTCTTGTTCATCATCGAGTCCTCGATAGAAAAATGAGCCAGTGTGCTCTTGTCATATCCATGATGTGGACATGAGACTAGCAGATTATTGAATTTCTCCCACTTTGATGATATTCTTCACCACTTTTCCTTTGAAATTGCCGATAGCTTGTCGCATGGCATCTGCTTACGGGGTGGGTAGAACTTGTTCATAAACTTTGTTCTCAACTTCTCCCAAATTGTCTATTGAATTGATCGGGTGTGCGGTTAACCATTCGGATGATGCTTTACCTTCTAGTGAGAGCGAAAAAAGAATCAACTTGATACTCTCATCTTTGATATTCTCGTTCTTGAAAGTTCTGGTGATAGAAATTTGTTCATGTGAACATATGGTCAACATTGTGCGAACTGTTGAACTTTGGAAGCATAGAGATTACCGATGCTCTAAGCTCAAACTCGTTAGTTTCTATTTCTCGAAAAACAATACTTGGGGGTGGGTCCAATGATTGGTGAATAGAAATCGCTCAACTTCTTCCTCTCATTGCAGGCTTGCATAGGTGGGGATAGCTTCGTCAGATTATTGGTGTCCAAAACACCTCCATCATTGCGTGCTTAAGTACCACGTCCCACAGACGATAGTCTGTTTGTCAAGATTCAGACAAGAAACACTAGAGTTTGATATTTCGCTGTGTTAGCTTACAACTTCAATTGTTGAAAAGATCATAAATGCAATTATACTAGAAAGCAATAAACTAAACTATGATGCAACTATACTAAGAAAGCAATAAAAAGAATGAAGATTCAACTAACCTGGATGGTAGATCTTGTCTTCAAGATGTCATTCAAGCTTCTTTCTTTCTTAAAAGGTTGGATGATGCGGCTAAAATTACCTCAATATCCAAAGTTCTAATCTTGAAAGAAAATGTTAAACATAAACAACTTAAAACGGCAGCGGCGCCATTTGACACTACCTCTTTTTTGTGTATGTATAGTGTATGGGTGATGTAGATAGATGATGGTCGTTGAACAAAATAGAAGCGTATCAAAACCTAATTATCCCTCAATAAGTAAAGGACGAGTAAGGTATCGCTCCACTTTTAAGTGTATGTTTATATGAAGGACCCGAGGGATTGGAAAGGGGTTTGAGGGATTAAAACTATTATTATAGATATTGTAGATTCTAATGCTAAACTAAACTAAACTAACTAAACTTATACTAAAGCTAAGAATTGGAAATAAGGAGAGAATATGAGAGAGATAGATTCAAGAGATTCAAATCCACCAATGCTTTTGATTTAATGACTTTTTGCTTCATGTTGTTCTCCAAGTAGACTACAATCGGGCAATCGAAATGAAAGCCGATGATGCCTTTTGGGTGAAACATCGTTAAACAATTAACTCTACTTAAGGTTGTTCCTATGTTCATGTTACTAGTATTTTCTTTCCTTTTATGTGAGCTTGGGCAGCTATTCAATGAATCATCATCTAAGGCAAACACAAGGAATACTTCCCTTACTCTAAAACACTACACAATTAGAAGAAAAGTAGAGAATAATAGTATAATATTCAATTACAATAAATAAAACTCTATTCTAGCATTATATTCAATTGCAATAAATAAAAGCATGTTACTAGCAAATATTCAATTGCAATAAATAAAACCCTAAACTAGCATGATATTCAATTGTAATAAATAAAAACCTTAATCTATACTTCCATCCCCCGGTGTGGGCAATGGAACTAATAACTAAAAACATAAAGAACTAACCTTGATTGAAGAACATCATGAACTAGAATAATCATTAAACCTTAAGATCGGGCTTCATCTCCTCCCTTGAAGGAGAAGATTAGCCTTCCATAAAGAAGGAAGAACACGAAGAACGAGAAGAAGAAGAGTCGAAGAACATAAGACTAGAAAGACTAATTTATTAAGACTTCGACTAGTAAAACCGATCTTTTATTATTAATCTCTCTTCAAGTTAAGAGACAAGAATATAAGTGAATTGGCAAATTACATGAGGCACTTAGGTCCTCTATTTATAGGGGTTACAATGAGCTCTAGAAGCATTCCAAACCGTCATTTGTTTCCTAATACAAATAGACTTCTTCCAGAGTCCGACTTCGCCTTCAAAACCGGTAAGGAATTGGCTACGATTGTCGATTCATGCGTCGGATGCATTATTCATGCGTCCCCTGACTTAATCAATGCGTCCGACGGGCCGCTGATATATCGTCCCAGACGCAATCAATGTGTGTCGACGCCGATACATCGTCCCTGCACGATAAGCCGATTTTCTCTTCTCGCTTCTATCCTTCTATCCTCTTTATGGGCTTTGGTCCAAACAACGAATCCTTTGGCCTTGGGCTTCCAAATAGACTTTAAAATAGGTTCAAGTCGTCGATCTTTAACAGCTCCAATTCCTTGGCCTTCTCCATGATTGTCCACGGGCCTCCCATGTGATCCTTAATGCTCCGAATTTTTCGCTTTTACCCCATTTTCTAATATTCTACAAAACTCTCTTTTTCCTGTAGAATCTTAAAACACAACTTATAAAACACTATTAGTCCACTAAGATGGCTAAACAAGAGGCATAATCGAGGGTTAAATAGCACTTTTGAGCACTTATCAGCCATGAGCACAACAACGTTTTTTAATAATGACAGTCCTATTTATTTAAAAATAAATAGGGTATCGCCACAACAAAGATTAGGGAGTCTTCCTCTCGCTATCATGCCACTATAGTTTCAAGCAAATAATTGCATGCTAGGATCCGATCCAACCCGGATCTTCCTAGCAACCCCTATGTTTGATGTTTTGAGAGCTCTAGGAACTGGTATACAGTTCAGGCTCTCAAGAACACTATCTCTTGTTCCAAGTCAAACTGGCGTACAGTTTACTGAACAGTTAGTGTGGTCAGATTCCCTAAAGCTTTAACCCATCGAGGATAATCGTAGTTTGAAAGAATTGGTGTACAGTTCTAGCTACATGGGGATGAGAAAGGAATTAGCATATAATTCAACTTCCCCATTCTCACTATCACTGATTCTAAAGCAAATTGGCATACAATATTCTTAAACAAATAGTGAGAAAATAATTCCCTAAAGACTTAGTCCATTGTTGATAACAAATAAAGAACATGCAAGGAATACATTCGATTGCAAGGTGAAGAACTTTATTGATGACTGGAAAAAATAAATAATGCCTAACAAAGCATGAAATAACAATTTACTGGTAGTACTTGCGAAGGTGTTGTACGTTCCATGGTTTGACAAGAACGCCACCTTCAACAGTGCGTAGGTAGTAAAAACCAGTTCGACCAACCTTGTCGATGATGTATGGCCCTTTCCAGTTGGGCTCTGGGATCTCGCGCAGAACCAGATTGCCAAATTTGAAAGATCGAATTCGGACTCTCTTGTCGTATGATCTTTTCAAAATCTACTGGTTGGCAGCTAAGACCAGTGCGACACCTTCTCGCTTTTCATCTAGGAGATCCATCTCTCTGCATAATAATTCCTCATTGTCCAGGTTATGCATAACGTCGGACTTATACGACCGGAGCTACCGGTTTGGGGTATGACAGCTTTTCATTCAGAGGGTCCGAGAAAATGGGACTCACCAATCGATCGTCTCAAGGCGTAGTTCGGTATGCCCATAGGACCTTAGGTAGTTCCTTGACCCATAAACCTTTTGCATCATCTAATTTACGCTTCATGTTATCCAAGATGACCCTGTTAGAGGCTTTAGCCCCGCCATTGCCTTGTGGGATACCTTGGAGTTGAGAACAAATGGGTAATGTTAAACTCCTCACGAGTTCAAATGACTAATCCTCCAAAGGAACTCAAGGCCCATTATCCGAGATGATAACTTTGGGTCTTGCGCACAATGTTGTTCCAAATGAACTTTCTAACATCCTGTTCTCAAATGAAAACAAGGGGAACTGCTTCTATTCACTTGGTGAAGTAATCCGTTGCGACCAGCAAGAATGACATTGCCGGGAGCAGGTGGTAGAGGTCCTACAATGTTAGTTCCCCACTATGCAAATGGCCATGGGCTGGCCAATGGATGCAGTTATGTTGTTGGAGCATGGATAAGTGGAGCATATTGTTGACACTTTTCGCATTTGTGGGCAAAAACTTGTGCGTTCTTTTGCATATTAGGCCAAAAGCATCCTTGTCTCAAGATCTTGAGAGCTAGTGTTCTGCCCCTAATGTGGTTGCCACAAATTTCTTCATGAACCTCTCGCATAACCTATTCAGTAAGGTCTGGGGAGAGACATCTGAGATGAGGTCCCCTAAAGGACTTCTTGTACAGATCATCTTTAATAAGGATGAACCTTTGTACCTTTGTAAGCAGACGCCTTGATACATTCTTATCCTCAGGGAGTGTCCCATCTTTGAGGTAAGACTTATATGCATCCATCCAGTTCAGTGTAGTGGGTGGAATCACACAAACTGCCTCCACTTCGAAATGGTTGGATGCTAGGTTTATCTTGAACTCTATAGGGATGGAACGAGACTCGTTGTTGCCTAACACATTGAAACATATGCCAAAGCATCTCAAAGTGTCAATTTGTCGATCGAGGTAGCTAATAAAACTGAATGTTCTCAAACTTGCTCTGAAGACCCCTTACCAGTTCCAGGTATTTTTCCATTCGTTCATCCCTGGCCTCGTATCCTCCATAAACTTGAAACACAACTAGCTATGAGTCACTAAAAACTGTGAGGTGTGTTAGGCCTAGGTCGAGAGCCATTGTGAGGCCGCAAGTGTGGCATCATATTCTGCCTCATTGTTAGAAGCATTCCAACCTAACCAGATGGATTTCTCCAGCCGCATATTGTCAGGAGTAACTAACACAGCTCCAACTCCTACACCTTGGTCATTTAAAGATCCATCCACAAACAGCCGCCATTCGGAGCTTGGCTCCCAGGGGTCTGGTCGGGTGTTTTGGGATTCAGGTAGGACCCCATCATCTGAACTGGGGGTGGTTGAGTCGTATCCTGTGTAGGTCATTGAAAATTCTCCCAAGAATTCTGCTAGTGCCTAACCCTTCTCTGAGATTCTGGGGACGTAAATAATATAATATTCTAACAGTTGCACAGACCATTTAGCTAGCCTTCCTAACCTGTTTGCTCTTTCCAAAACTCATTGCAATTGGTACTCTGTGATCACTCTGATAGTGTGGGACTGGAAGTATGGGCGTAATTTCTCTACAATTTGGCTCAAGAAATAGACATGCTTTTCAACCTTCTTTTCATCCATGCATATCAGTACAGAACTGATACCGTAGTCAGATGAACAGAGATAAAGACCCAAGACTTCTCCCTCAACTGGCTTGGAAAGGATTGGCGGTGCCCCCAGGTATGTTTTGAGTTGATCGAATGCCTTTTGGCATTCTTCCGTCCATGCAAATGAAGTGTTCTTTCGCAGTAACTGAAAGAGAGGTTTGCACTTATCTGAACTATTGGAGATGAACCTGTTCAGAGCTGCTAACCTGCTTATAACTTTTTGAACCTCTTTCATATTTTTAGGTGAGGGCATTTCTATGAGCGCCCAGATCTTATCTGGGTTCACCTCGATCCATCTCTTAGTAACTAGGTACCCTAAAACTTTCCTAATGAGGGACAAAGAAAAGAACACTTTGTAGGGTTGAGCTTTATCGCGATACTCTCCGAGAATGTCAAAAGCACGCTTCAAAGGGAGAGATGATCTCCTCGTCTTAGGCTTTTAACCAAAAGATCATCTACATACACCTTTACAATATCGCCTATCAATCCTTCAAACATTTTGTTTACCAAACGCTGGTATGTGACCTGATAGTAGTACAAGCCATCTTCGGTTGTGAAACCGCATGCTTGTGGTCCTCCTCATGCAATGGGATATGGTTGTAGCCAGACGACCCATCCCGTGAAAGATAAACAATTCATGTCCAGCCATTGCATCCACCAATTTGTCAATTAAGTGGCAAAGGGTAGTCAGTCTTTAGACATACACAGTTCGATTAAGTGGAAATCGATACAAATTCTCCATGACCCATTCTTCTTTTCTATCGACAATATTATTAGAAATCCAAGTGGGGAAATTGATTTCTCTTACAAATTTAGCTACCTTTAGCTTTTCAACTTCGGCTTTTACTTCTTTGGATTTGTTAGCACCTATTTTTTTTTTTTGTTTTTGCTTGACTACTACTGCATCATCATGGACATTGAGTCATGGCATGCCACATGGGAATCAATTCCTAGCATTTCTTCGAATGACCAAGCAAACACATCTTTGTGCTCTTGGAGGAACTCAGATAGAGCCATGCGCTCTTGAAACTCAATAAGGTGTCAATGAAAGTGGTTTTAGTGAGCTGCCTCCCCAATATCACTTCCTCTAAAGGCTCTAGTAAAGGGGATGCTCCTCTCTCTTGGGACAGTCCGTGGAGTGGGGATCTACACCTGAATTGCTATTTGGCGGGTTGCCCTATCTCCATTGGTTCAAAAAGGAGTGGGGATTGCTTTGTCGCCAGAGCATAGCATGTTTTGGCAGCCACCTGATCTCCTCTGATTGTCTCAATTTTCCCGTTATATGGGAATTTTAGACATTGGTTGTCACACCCCGAATTTCGACAGAATTCGGAAAAATATTATTTGTTCCCGACTCTTCGATCTCCGAGGTGTGACGCACTCTCAACTCCCAAAAACCATCAACAGTTTAAATATGCGGATAATAAAACAAACCAATTAAAATTTTTAACTTAAACAAAAGTCTTCTTCATTACAAAAATTTACAAATGAAAATGCAAATAACTTTGTCTCGACTGAAACTCTATATCACCTCGAGGGAAAACAAAACATATCCTGAGATGCAACGCTAACGCAAACCACAAGCAGCAACCAATCTTCTTCAACACTAAACCTGTCAAGACTTATCAACTGTGTTCATTTAATGAACACACCCGATAAG
Source organism: Coptis chinensis (assembly GCF_015680905.1). Lineage (NCBI taxonomy): Eukaryota > Viridiplantae > Streptophyta > Magnoliopsida > Ranunculales > Ranunculaceae > Coptis > Coptis chinensis. The sequence continues at coordinate 45,103,164 of NC_141457.1, forward strand.
CAAACATGCAAATCGGGTCAGCATTATAAAAATGCTGGTGTGAGTAGCTCTAAAATATAACATATAATTATACCAAATATATACACAATCCTTACGGCAGTTAGTTCCTCCACCGAGGCACCTTTTAACTTTTAACGACTAATACAACATCCTTAAGTACAATAAGTAAGGCAGGTAGTTCCTCCACCGGTAGCCTTTAACTTTCCACTAACCACACAACAAGCTATACTCATAAAAAAAATAAGGCATGTAGCTCCTCCATCGAGGCGCCTTAGGTTCTAACTAAACAAATAACCAGCCAAGCATATACAATCATCTATCTAAAGATACATCATTAACCAACACATTACCATAATTATATTATTCAAAGCTTTCTTTGTGTGTCCCTAAAATCACGTCATATCTATGTCTTACCTAGTTTCCCTGGCTACCACAATCGCTACCCAACCCGGACATGTACATCCACATGCCTCCCCTACATAATGAACCACTCGCGGCGTAACCACCATGAGCGGGATGCCGCACACCAAGTAAATCCTCACACGGAAGCCATTATGTAAGTACTGCCACTATTCGGCATAAAATATAGCGCGTCTCGTTCTATTTTGCGAACGGAATAATCAAGCCACTATTCGGCTCGCCGCCCGTAGAAGGGGCCAATCACATTACTTAAACGCCCGAAGGCCATTCAGATTCACCATTCGCCACCGAAACGGGGGCCAAATCACATTACTTACCCGAAGGCCATTCAGATTCACTGAAACGCCCGGAAGGGCCAAATCACATGAGTTGTGGTAGCTAGGTTCAAGTTCATCTATTTTCGTTGACTCATAATCATTCCACTATATCACTCATAATCATTCAATTACATTATTGCAATTAATTATTGCCAAGCCAATATTTAGAAATATCTCAATTATATCTCATAACCAATTTCATTCTTTCACGCACCAATATATTATTGCACTAAGCCACAATCCCGGTGGGAAAATATTCACCAATACTATACTACCTCATAGTAGCATCTCACATATATAATAATGGAGCGTTTATACATTTATTTCTCCAAAACTATTGCATTTAATATATACATCCCAACATATCATATGATATCACAATTGCTTCAAACGTATCGATATATTTTTATAGCGTTTTTAGGAATAATATATCTCCTACAGTTTCTATCTCATCACATGTCAAAAATATACAACATCAATGTCAAATCTTTCTTAGATAAGGATTAACCAATTATGCAGGCTTCCACAACATTTTATTACTACATTTGTCCATATAATATACAACATAAAACGTAGACAATTAGGCAAATCCACGATCCACAATCAAAGCCCAATATATATATGTTTTACACACTACTCACGCCAAATCTAAATTAGATAATGACAAACAACGTTATATAATATCCGACAACGCTTTTATTATTACATTTGTCTATATACTTAAATATGTGAAAACTGGAAAAAGTCAACATTCTACGGTCAAACGTCAAAGTCAACGGTCAATGGTCAAAGTCAAAGTCAACACATCATGGTCAAAGTCAAACTGTCATGGTCAAAGTCAAAGTCAAACTATCATGGTCAAAGTCAAAGTCAAACTGTCGTTTATATGTTCAACAGGTTCATGGTCATAGCCATAGTTCATGGCTAAGGTCAAAGGTGCATGGCTCATGGGCTCATGACCAAGATAATGGTTCGGACCCAACTGGCCAAGCCCAAACCTTAGAACCCAAAAGTCTAACCAGTGAAAGACCCAAATAGATCTATTTTAAGTCCTATGGACTGGCCCCAAGCAATATTAGAAATTGGCCCAAAAACATAATTGGATTCGGCCCAAAAATTAAACTGAAACCAGCCCAATCAAAACAAATGAAACTGGCCCAACAAAACAAATATTAGAACTGGCCCAACAATTTAGAACATAATCGGGCCCAATCAAAACAAAACAAACCGGCCCAACCAAACAAAATAGCCGGCCAAAACAAAACCAACCAAGGCCCAACTAAGATGAACAGTGTCATCTTCTCCAACAGCCACCACCAAAACCGCCCACCAATTTCGGTCGACTGACCACCCAATCAAACCAACCGAAAATGAAGAGGGTGTAAACCCCCACCACTTTAACAAACACAAAATTCCTCAAATCATTCAATCCTAACTTCATCAAATCTAGATCTAAAAGCTTCCCGCCGCCATTAATAGCTTCCACCACCATTCAAATGTTTCATCCACATTCCAACATACAAACATACATGAACAACCCATCAAATCAAACAAAAACAGTTCAAACGATTTTCAAAACGATAAAACCCAAGTCCCAATCACAAGAATGGACGTTTTACAAGGGAGGAGATTTGGGCTCGCGCCTCCCTTTACCGCCTTCCCCAAGCTCTCCACAAAGACCACACCACACCCACCCCCATTTACATCCATCATCACTCAACCAAATAAAACCAACCCAAAACAGCCCAACCACCGGCCATTAGTGCCGAAAAGACCAATAAACTTCCACTAACACCATTCTTCAAACCAACAATAACACCGCCCAAAACAAAACAACAAAATATAAAGGCAAGAGATTCATGGTCATCCTCCATGAACTGCTTCATATAACCGACATTTTAATACAAATCCGAGAATTTAACAAGGTTTAATGATACAAATGGCACGAAGTCCAATACAACAGAAAAAATGAGCAAGATCAAAAAAAAACGTAAAACAATGGATCGTATATACACCGACATACGAAAACTACAAATCCGGTGAAATAGTAAAATAGCTACTCACCTTATGTAACACTCGAATTTAATCCTCCTAATCCAAATCGTCGGCTCCACCTCCAACAAACCCGACTTCTCTCTTCCATTTTTTTTATTATTTTATTATTTTTAAAACCCTATTCTCTAGAACAATGTGTTTATATACTTGGGTCCAAACCCAAGCCCAACACGCACTTCGGGCCCGTAAACCAGCGTAGCACATATCCAAATCCAATCCAAATTCGATTTTTTAAATAAATAATTTAATTAATTAATAAATAGAAAATAATGATTTTAAATACGGCGTTACATTGGTGATAGGAGGAGGAAACAAAGACAGAGTCTATGCAGCCGTGTCCCGCCCAAAATCATGTGATAAGGTGTGTTAGCTTTTACGACAACAAATTTTTTTATGAGAGTTACCGAACCAGTAGCTACAGGTAGTTGGATATCCCCAACCGTTAGAGCTTTGTCCTCACCAATCCATACAAGTTGAAGTTGGTGGCAACCATCTCGAAATCTGATCTCGCAACTTTTTATCGTGGTCATAGTATAACACATCCGCCCGAACTTCCTAGGTCAACCAATGTGCAAAGGTAAATCATAATCTCCAAAAGGGAGTGTGAAAACCAACGATCCTCATATGGAAAGAATGAGTGGATTTTTCTCGGGTACCGCGTTGACCGAAAGCACCCGTAGTCGGTTTGTTGTTCATGATCCTCATTTGCTTGGCGATGCACATCCGATATCGCGCACCCTTTTAATGACACGCCCCACTTCGTTTACTTGCCTTTTTTCAGAAATCATATTTATCCGAGTCGGCCATTGAGCGGTCCAAGACTGGGATCTTAAACCGACGTCTTTGATCTCCTCGTTATCAATCGTTAAACTTGTTTGTGTGCTACAAACCGCTTCAAATACCCTATTTCGATCGATCCTCAGAGTTCATTTTTCGAGTCCCGCATGCTCTAGTATCGCGGACCCTTACTCTTATGGAACTTGCGTAGGTCCTTTGGTCTCGGGTCCTTTGGTCTTGGGTTCCCAAAAGAGCTTGGCTTAAGTAATGCTGGCCATTTGAGGTAACTCGATTCTTGATCGAGTCCGAACCTCATCCGCATTTTGTTCGAGGGGCTAAGTTTCTATCCATCGAGGGAAGAGCTTCTTCAAATTTCTATACGCGGGCTACATTTTGGTACTACCACCTCGGGCATTCATCCCTTTGATGGGGATTCCGCCCTTTGGTGACCACAATGATAGTCTCTCTTGGATTTTTTAGGGGAAGAATTCCCGTTCCCTTCTCGAGGGACCACAAGAACTGTCCGATTAGTCTTCTTTGCTTCTTGACGTCTGTTCAGGACATCCTCTTCCCACCCCGCATGAGTTTCAACCCTGTCCAGGAGTTCTTCTAAATCACGGGATGGTTTCCTAGAGAGAGATCCGAGTAAGGCATTGTTTTCATCCAACCCTTGTTTGAAAGCTGTTATAACAGTCTGTTCGTCACAAGACTCTATTTGGATTGAAATTTCCATGAACCGTTGCATGTAGGACCTCGGTGTCTCTCCGTCCTTTTTTCTTCATATTAAACAATGCATCGATCCATTTTGGTTGATGCTTGTTGCCTGACGAAGTACCTATCTATGAAGGTCCTAAACAGCCTCTAAGGACTTGATCTCCGCCGGGTAACTCCGTGGGTACCACCGAGTGTAGATCCGCATGGGAGGCTTTGAACTCTTGACACATAACATGGTCATACCTTTCATATTGTCCTATAGTGGCACGATACTCGAATACGCGATCCACCGGATCTGACTTGCCACTAAAGACACCGAACTTATGTTGTCTCAGAATCATTGGGATATGGCTTCCTCATCACCCGCGATGCGAAAGGAGATTTGCCTGCCTTATTATGGCGGATTGAACAAGGGAGTCTTACATTTTTCTCCCTTTGCCTATCATCCGATGCATTTGGTCGATTAGGTCATTCTTCTCGCTTCCCATGCACTTTCTTTGGTAGAAAGTTTCTTGTTCGAAGTTCATTTTCGTGAGGATCGACATCACGATCCTAGTCACTTGACTCTCGCTCTAAGGTCGTTCCCGAGTCCTCATCCGAAGTTATCAGATTTTTGATTCAGATGGCTCGCGTCGAACTAGATCCCCATGCCTTGGGTTCCTAGCACGACCACTTTCTAGAAGGTCGCCATCATCGAGATCGATGAGTGGCTCCTTCCCCGTGGTCGATCGATATAAGTGCCTCAAGAGTCGTAATTCTCACTTAAGGTTACTTTTTTACTATTCCGAGCCCCAGCATCGCCTTTGGCTAGCCTGAATAGACTCGGGTTGGTGAGGACAAAGATTCTCACCATTTTGACGCTCCTCTTAAGCATTATTCCCGAGGCCTACACCGGAGCAACCGGTCCATCGGGCAGGTCATAGGTCCTTAAAGGAGATTATTCGCATCAGGGTGACGGACATTCTCACCCTCCTTAGGTATCTCGTGCTCTTCTTCTCTGATAGCGACCCTGCGTGTGGTAGCACCACCCTTTGTTTTCTTTGCTCCTGTCATCACAACAGTAAGAGTTTTTAGACTAAATTAGTCGTTTGGAATGAATATTTACCTACTTTCGTCCCCACAAACGGGCGCCACAAGATGTAGAGGAATTTTTGAGTATACCCTAATTTTCCTCTGTGCCTTGTGATCTAGAAGCTTTTTCTGAGTAGAGAAGGGATGAGATGATTGTGAGTTCAGGGTTGAACCGCCTGGCGGCTGCCTACGTATCTCCTTGTTTATTTAGGAGAATCAAATCCTATTTTGTGTAGTTCCTAAAAGCTTAATCCCTGTGGTTTTATATAGGAAAAGCTTTGAGAGTCCTAGGGTTAGGGCCAACCTCACCGCTTGTGAGTTCCCTTCCATCTTTGGACTCTGCATTCCTATTAGAAATCCTCTTCTTATGGAAGTCTGAATCTAGACCATATCTTGTTAGAGGCAAGTTTCCTTGTTGATCTTAATGTCCCATCGTATATGGGAAGATTATATCTAAAAGGTAACTCTTAAGATATGTCATTACAGTTCCTTCCTTATCATCAAAGATCGTCCTCTTCAGTTTCCTTCTGTTCAGGAACTGTCCATATCAGTTCCTAACGACTTAGAGAACTGTTATATTTAGAGGCAGTCAGTCACGTGCCTGACACATGTCCACTAAACACTCGTGCTAAGCACGAGATCACTTATTCACAGAACTGATCCAATGGTCCTCGTCTCATTCTGGACACCTATAGTCCTAGGTTATTTCCCATGCACGTGTCATCTATCTAATGACGGGAAATCCCCCTTACACCAACCAAACAATAAACTTAACCTATCTTTATTCTCACACAAACAAAACTTACTGTAAAAGTGTTAATTCATACCTGACTAAACTTCCTTATATACCCCTTGAATTATCAAACCAGGACTTTTACATTTTACATTACAATTTACCATGTTGTCGTATCGAAAGAGAGAGAGAGAGAGAGAGCACTTGAGAAAACTCAATGCTGCCATTTGACTCACTACCACACACCATCCAAGCTTGATACTAATTTGAATATCAAGTATACAAGAAGTTCAAATTATGGTTTGAGAAAGAAGGAACTTTGGGGTAGATTAATTGAAAGACTATATATCAAATGGTAATTCATCCAAAATAAGGGGATGAGGCGTCCTTACATTAATTCTCTAAATACATGGGACAAAGAACAAAAAGGAAAATCTAGTGATAAACTCTCTATATGCACAACCATATCTAAACAACTCCAAGGGGGAGCTGCAATATTGGTAATGATTTGAATAGCAAACAAGGAATCGATGCAACTTCTACCCTCCTTAAACCCAAATTTCGGGACATCGACTTAGACCAATTTCAATAGCCTTTAATTCTTGGAAGATAAATGATTGTTCTCCACTGAACCTGAAAATGCGTCCCAACATTCTCAACACACAACACATCAAATGTTCTCCTCTCAAGCCAAATATTATGCCCATATGCTTACCATCCCGGGTTTCGTGAATGATATAGAGAATTAGCCTTCATTCTTATAGAAACAACATCACTTTCACATTCACTAGGTGAGTCTCAAGAGTGCTCATGTAGTTATACACTCCCATAAGAACCATAGAACTTCATTAAGAGTTTTTCCATAAAACTCAACCTATATAAACGCTTCAAGATATCATGCATTTTATTAATCGGGCATGGAACGATTAATAAACAACAATGCATGTCTCATTACCAAAACATTTTAGGATTTGTTCTTCCCTTTGAATCTAGTTCTTGGGATCTCCAATCCCTAGGTTGGGTTACCATCACATATGTTCATCTTTCAACAGGCTGCAATCCCATGCTAGTAGAGCAATCCACGCCAGATATTGGGATAGAGCTTTGGTAGTTTAATTTGCAAGCTAGGTTATCTTCATATCTCACAAAATTTATAGTAATATGGACTCTCCCAGTAATAGTTGTATTACTATTACATAGTATCATTGTAACTGACACTGTTTATCCCAGACTGGTATATGATCGAGTGAGAAAGCCTCATAACCAACTAGCTTCTTCACTCATACTAGCTAAACCAATAAGCTCAGACTCCATGGAAACTGTGCTATAATGGTCAGTTTTTTAGACTTTTAAGAGACAACACTTCCACCACTACTAAACACATAGCCACTGGTGACCTCGGGGTCTTCTGAAAGGATGTTCAAATCTATTGTTTGCCAGTGTTCCACACTAGGGTTGCTAGTATATACCTACTCAAAACAGCTATGTATAGACAATGTCGTCTCGCATAAATCTGTAACATATCTCGGACTATACCACACCGTACCATAACTGTCATTTTCTAACATAGCCAATTTTATATAAGTAACAAATAGTTATAACTGTTACTTACTGTGTCACGGATATACATACATTGGTGATGGGAACAATCGTTAGAAAATATCTAGAATGATAGTTTTTATTATTTTTTAATAATTTGGTCACGCTTATGTAACGTTTGTATCCGTTAATAAACCAATAAAATAAAAGAAAAGAAAAATATTGAAACAAAAAGAAAGAAACCCAAAAAAATATCAAACAAAAAAAAACGAAATAATGAAAATAGGTAGTGGGGAAATTCCTCGCGACCCTTATAGTTGAACGGGAAAGCAAAAAATTAAGGGAGATCCAGAGAAAAAAAACAAACTCTGAAGATTTGAGAAAGTCGATGTTTTTCACTTCAAGTGGACGGGTGGTTGAATCGTGTTGCTCCTACTTCTTTTGATTGATGTTCGAATTAATAAATAAAGTTAATCAATGTTTGTTTGAAAATAACAAACATAAAGTTTCATGATACATGTTTTCAATCGGGCACTCTCTATCCTCTGTCTCTTCATTTCAATTATTTTTCTCAAATTCTCGATCTTTGGTTAAGTTCTAGGGTTTTGACCATTGTAATCATCTATCTTTTTTCACTCAAAAATATATTTAGCTAACCATTATAGGTTTATATGCTTCGCTTCAATTAAGGATTTCATTGGCTGAAACAATCTTCAGTTAGAGGGTGTTTGGCAACTAACAAAAAGCCATAAGCTACCAAACTCAAAAGTCATTATCTAATTTTTTTTTCACTTAATGCAAAGTATAAGTATGTTTGTCAAAAACACAATTTTTAAAGCAAAAAGTCAAAATTTAAAAGTCAAGAAGTTAAAAGTTTGTTTGGCATAAATAGTAAAAAAAAATGCTTCATAATTAGCAAATATTACAATACCCATCAAAAAGTTACAACGGTAGTCTATAAAACATACTCATCCCCCTACAAATATCATCTATCGCTATCCCCATGTCTCCTTGTACTTCACTTGCACTTGTCGAACTTTGTCCCGCTTCATAACTACTACCCACACCTTGCACAACAACATCTTCTTTTTCAAACGTCTCAAAAAAATTGTCTTTAAGAGCATACTTCCTTATAAAATTATGAAAATCACATGAAGCAATCACTATATTTCTTTGCTTGCGAAGATTATAAGATGGCATTAATTCCAACACTTGAAACCGACATTTCAACACACCAAAACATCGCTCAATTATGTTACGGAGTGACACCTGAGCAAAATTGAATTGCTCCTTTGCGGTTTTCGGTGATCTTTCATGTCCACTATACTCATTCAAATGGTATCTTTGTCCTCTGTACGGTGCTAGAAACCCAGGGGCATTAGCATATCCGGAGTCAACCACATAATATTTTCCTATTAAAAAGCAACTTAGTTAAAGTGAAAAAAAAATGATAATGATAATGAACTTAACTTAGCTGCAATTACCATGTAGAGGCCGGGGAAAATTCAGTTGCAGATCTTCAATGGTTTCTTGTAGAATTCTTGAATCATTTGCTGAACCTTCCCAACCAATAAGAACAAAAGTAAAACACATATCAAAGTCGCATACACACATGACATTTTGAGTTGGTATGCCCTTCCTCCCTCGATACAGTATTTGTACTTTACCGAATGGCACAGTTATTGAAATGTGTGTCCCATCAATTACCCCAATACAATTCTAACAAACAAAACATGCTAAGCTTTTAATATGATATCACTAATATAAAACCTACACCATATAAAAGATATAAAATGACCAAAGTCTCTAACATGGGAAAATTGTTACCTTGAACCACGGATAGTACTTATCGCCTTTTGCTCCTTAGATACGAAATGTAGTAGTAGTCATGTCGGGGTTGGGGGGTGCATATAACTTCTTTTGAAAACTTACCAACAGCCTTCAACACTGTTTTGAAGTGTCAAGATACAGTCTCTCCATCGAAAACAAATTACTTCTATTTCCATAAAAACCCTACATTATCACAAAGACAGTTTCAACAGTATCGAAAAACACATCAAATTTTTTTTTTCACAAATACTCATTGTTCTTCATATTAAAAAGCAATCAATAAACTTAAATAATACTCTTAATAAGTTAAAACTAAATTACCACGGATCTACAACAATCAATTAATTAAATCAAATGAAAAATACCTTAATAAACAACTTCGATCAAAACCCCATGAATATAATAGCATATAATCAATAAGTATTTTCCAAATCAATTCTCAATCAAATCATGCATACATGCTAGTAATCTGAGCAAAAATTAACTAACTATCTTCAAGTTTAACAACTGAAACCAAATTCTCAAATTGGCATGTGAAACACAAAAAAGGAAACAATACATTTAAAATATAAATTAGATAGACAAGCACATGCAATTGAGCCATAGCATTAAGTGACACGTAAAGCGTCTTTGTTCCAAAATTTCTACACATAAACAAACTACATAAACCAAACAAGTTAACACATACATAACACTGTCTTAATGTGTTAAACAGGTATATACATTCACTACTACTCAAAGCTATATAAAATTTTCAAACGCAACATCTAATCCAAGTATGGCATTTAGTTTATCAATCTCAATAACAACAATCAACACATATTCCACTTGATAATTATAGCAACCTCAATTAAAAAGATAGTGGTGTTCACACCTTTTGTTAAATTGATTTCCACGAAAGAAAGAAGAGAGAAGATGAAGGCAACAACATACAAAAACTTTTTCTATGATGAAGAATAAGAGGACTCTCAAAACCCTATTTCATTCCTATTTATATAGAATGAAAACCTAGGGTTTTCAATTGCGATTGAAATCAATAATCACATTAACTAGGGTTTTCAATTGTGATTGAGAAAAGGGTCAATCATTTTCACCTTGTTCTTCGATCAATGATTGAGTTGAGATTGTCCATGGATGGAGTTGAAATTTATCGAATGGTTTTTGGAAAAGAGGTGTTATCGCTTTTTGTAGGAGAGAAACAGAGAAACCACAGGAAGACAAAAGGAGAAAGCTAGAAAAACTGACTACCCGAAAATGAGTTTTTGAACTTTCTAGAAAGACACCTTTTTTTTCTTTCCCACTTCTTATATTTTTAGATTTCTGAGATTGCCAAACGTGCTTTTGACTTCTGTCCTTATAGAAAGCCAGGAAGAGACTTATTGAGGTGTTGCGAAACGCCCTCTTAATGCTTCATTTCTTCAGTAGCTAAATTCGTTGGAACAACCTTCATTTTGAGCAAACCTGTCCACCTTTGAGCTTATAATAGATATTAGTTTTGTAGTATAACAATTCGTACTTGTTTGTTCTTGTGTCATTTCGTATATGTTTGTAGTAGATGGTTTCTATATTATTACTATTACTATTGGTACTAGTTTACTAGTTTCCTTATTTGTTGAAATACAAATGGTTGATCAAGAGTTCGGTTCAGAACTCATACTCGCTTTGATACAAAATGAAGAAGACTATATAAAGTACTTGAAATTTTAATTGTTCGCACTAGATTCTGGCCAAAGTTACTTTTGGATCGAGGTTGGCCGTTAATCAACGTGACAAGCTTGACTAGCTGCCATGGTGTTTGATACTTATATGTCCCACCCACCACCACCATACTACTTCATACATATATTTTGAGTTGGTATACAAGTAATTTTAATTATTTAGTTGGCTGGAAAATAATCAGCAAGAGTTTTCTATTATCCATCAAATTTGCACATGAACCTTTCTTCCCACATGGATTTTGACCAGAAAGTTATTGGTCACACCTTGTAGTGCTTGTACATCGCATGGGAAGGCAGTCAAACCAAGTGCAGGGAAATATGCCACACAGGTTGACAAGCTTACAAGGCCACATTCCTCCATAATACGCTGAATAGTCCCCTTTTCAAGATGGAACAATGGATCTTTTATGGAAGGGTATCCTAGTAAGTATATTTTCCATTGCAAATTTTACTAATTTGGTAATATAAGTTCGCGCCATTTATTTACAAGTGTATAATGGCTGAGGTAGGAAGTAGGAAACCCTCCGAACTCCACGGATCAACTTCGACTATCATTGTGTTATTTGTAAGAGTTGTACTCTTCTTTCTCTTTAGATTTGCAGAATATTCGCTATCAGGTCTTGCATATATGATATTGATGTCCGGATGGATATAGTTGTTTGAGCTTTGGTAATCTTGGCATAGTATAACACAGCTATCAGACAGATACTTAAACCCCTGGTTAGTTTTTAATTATGTTATTTTAAGATTTCATTTGTTTTCATTTGTGTCACTACTAAATGTGTTTTTGTTTGATGCATGTGGGTTCAATTTGGACTTGGGTTGCTGATATTGCCACACATGCTTTTGGATACTCTGGTACACATTATCATTCTAGCTATTATTTTGGCTTTTCTATAGTATATGAAAAAAAAAGTAACTCGATAGCTTATATTTGACAGTATAAACCCAAGTATTTATTGTGCTCTTGCACTCCTTTTGGGGGGGAAAAAGAGAGCCCATGATAGATTGAATTGACATATTTTCTTTTAGTTTTTTATATTAATAATTTTTTTTTAAGTAATAGATGGATGTGTCTCGTCTTTTTCTGGGTGGTAGCTATGCAATTGTTTGGGTGTTGTAAATACTCTGATGGTGGATGGAGATCCTACAATGATATTTTTAGTACTATTAACAATATGATCAAATTTTTTGGGTGTTGTAACGATCATATGGGTTTGGGTGCATGCCACTTATTTATATTCCCTTTATTGTGGATATATATTGGAACTGATCCCCATCCCCACCCCTCCCTATTTTGGCTGCACTTCTTTTAGGTCTTGCCTATGTGATCTTGATGTCCAGATGGATATGCTTGAGTTGACTAATGGTCAAGTAGCAGAAGTAGGACTAAAACCTAATATTTCAGTATTTCCGGACCAAAGTCTAATTACCATAGTAAGACTAGGACCAATGTCTAAAAAACCCTTTTCTTTACCTCTGAAAATTTTCAAAAAGGCAGAGTGTAGAGAGCATGTTGCAGTCTGTTGGTGATTCTTGAATCCTTAGAAATGGAGTTTAGATAGCTGGTAAATATATTATGGTTGTTAACGCTAGCCAAATTCTGCTTTATGTATGCATCCATGATGCCTTAACTGGTATTTTTGACATTTCAGATCTTCAACTTGTTTGATGCCCTGTCTGCAACCTTGAGACTTGTGAAGGTGAGAATGCAAACTTTAGGACCAACAGAGAGATATGCATAATGTTTTACAGCTATACTAATTAATTAATGAGTCTGAGGTTGTTGAACATGGCAAACTGTAGGTGTAGTTTAGTTTCTTTTAGTATGCAAGTGTTTCACCTAAAAAATCATACGTATGAAGTACTTGCCATAAACCAAGGTAAATAACTAAATGGTTTATAGTATTGTTTAGATGCGCGAGGGAAGTAACTTTACAAATGAAAATAGGAAGTTGTATTATTATGTACTAAGTATTAACTATGTGACATGTTGTCCTGGTTTAGTAGGAACCATGCAGGCGCTAGATGCAAGGCATATGGAACTAATTTAGACAGAAGGATACACGAATGGAACCTAGGAGCACCAAGAGGGTTCTTGAAATCCAAGTCTCCTGAGCTTTAAAGTAGTGATGGAGGTATAATTTAATGTTGTTCTTCAAGCCTGTTTTTGTAAGAGATGGCCATAGTGCTTTGCGAGTGCATTATGAGATTGTCAAAAAAATAAAACTATTCAAATCATTATGCCTTCATTGAGGTAACATGCTCATTGCATGACTTTGCTGTATAAACTACATTTTCGGTTCAACTTTCAGCGGTCTCATCTTTTTTGTGGGAAGTATGAAACTAAGGCGACCCTTTTTGTTGGAAAAATAGGTATATATACACACCCAAGAATGTAATGGGTCATATGGGTGGTGCTAATTCTGATTGTGCATGGTACTTGCCGACTTGCCATTTTCTCATTTGTCGCATTGGTATCTATGTCCTCACTCCATGGTTTGGAGGAAGCTCTTAATTGGATTTGCTGCCACTATTTTCTTCAATGTAACATATGTTGTACCTTTTATTTGTTTGATTTGTAAATTGGGATTTGGATTGGTGGGTTTATTTATATAATATAAAATTTAATGGCTTGGTGTTTTTCGGTATTCTCTTGTTGTTTGAGTTGATTAAGGAATGGAATATCTTTGTAAGAGAGAATAATAAGATGCATATGCTAGTCTGTTGGATCGATTTTTTTTCTACAGTTTAGTAACGGATATATCTGTTACTAAAAATGTTATTGTGACAAGCGTGCCACACTTTTTTTTTTTTCAAAAGTTTAGAGGTTATGGCAGACCTCAACCTATATTAGAAGAAAATCTCAAGTACATCGTTCCTTTTCTATCCTCCTCCACAATACTATGTAACTTTAGATGAAGAGGTGGAGTAAAAGAAATGACAAGCTCATCCCGAGATTTGTACAACTTTGAAAAATAGTCAGCTACCTGATTACCTTCTCTATATACATGCTTAAAAATGCATTTTACAAAAAGACTTCTTAGAAAAGCTATTTGGGCCACAAGGTTTGCACAATACCATGGGCTTTGGCCTGAATCCCGAATGTTGTGGATAGCTCTTAAAGAGTCCGAGTTCACTTATAACTTAAAGATACCTTGCATTATCGCAAGTTGAAGACCATTTGCTATCGCGAGAAGTTCCTGATATACAACTTACGCTTTAGGTGAGCTGCCAGCATACTCCAATTTAACATTCCCAAGATTATCTCTGATGATCCCTCCAAAGCCATTGCCATTGTCTTGGACAGAGTCGTCAGTATTGAGCATGTATGCATCTTCCTCTGGTGGTGTCCAAGCGTGCCAAACTTTAGTAACGCTTATAAGCGTGCCAAACTAATTATATAGCTACTTTTTAGAGAATGATTGATATATATATATATATATATATATATATATATATATATATAATTTGGTTAGGTAGACTTACCCCCATTAATAGTTGCAATTAGTGTTACCCCATTTTCAAAAATATTAGTGATACCCCTGTCACACCTCGAATTTCAAATTAATTGAAAAACATTATTTGTTCCCGACTCTTCGATTTCGAGGTGTGACGACTCTCTACTTCCAAAACCCATAAACAGTTTTAAATATGTGGATAATTAAAACCAATAAAAATTTTAACTTAAACAAAAGTCATCTTCATTACAAAAATTAACAAATGAAAATGCAAATAACCTTATCTTAACTGAAAATCTATATCACCTCAAAGGAAAACAAAGCCTATCTTGAAATGCGGCGCTTAACGGAAACCACAAGCAAAACCAATCTTCTTCAACACTAAACTGTCAAGACTTATCAACTATGTTCATTTAATGAACACACCCGATAAACAAACATGCAAATTAGATTGACATTATAAAAATGCTGGTGTGAGTAGCTCTAAAATACAACATATAATTATACATATATATACACAATCCATAAGACAGTTAGTTCCTCCACCGAGGCGCCTTAACTTCCAACAACTAATACAACATTCTTAACTACAATAAGTAAGGCAGGTAGTTTCTCCACTGAGGCGCCTTAACTTCCCTCTAACCACACAACAAACTATACGCATCATAAATAAGGCATGTAGTTCCTCCATCGAGGCGCCTTAGGTTCTAACTAAACAAATAACCAACCAAACATATTATATCCGTACCGCATTTCATACTCAATAACAGAGTGGGTCGTCTCTGCCCAAGTAATTAGTTTGACACACCCTTCTACAAAACCATATACAAATATCTATCTAAAGATACCTCATTAACCAACATATTATCATAATTAGATTATTTACGGCTTTCTTTGCGTGTCCCTAAAATCACGTCGTATCTATGTTTTACCTAGTTTCCCTGGCTACCACAATCGCTTCCCAACGCCGAACATGTACATCCACATGCCTCCCCTTACATAATGAACCACTCCGTGCGTAACTACCCTGAGCGGGATGCTGCACACCAAGTAACCCTCACAAGGAAGCCATTATGCAAGTACTGCCACTATTCGGCATAAAAATATCGCACGTCTCGTTCTATTTTGCGAACGGAATAATCAAGCCACTATTCGGCTACGCCAGAAGGGCCATTCAGATTCACTGAAATGCCAGAAGGGCCAATCACATTACTTACGCCCGAAGGTCATTCAGATTTACTGAAACGCCAGAAGGGCCAATCATATCACATACGCCCACACAGGGCAAATCACATGAGTTGTGGTAGTCAGGTTCTAGGATTTTTGTTACGTAATTTATTCAAATATCATACATTTATGACTCATAATAATTCCACTATATCACGTGCAGGTCAAATACCTTATTGCACTAAGCCACAATATTTAGAAATATCTCAATATATCTCATAACCATTTTCATTCTTTCACGTGCCAATATATTATTGCACTACGCCACACTCCCGTGGGAAAATATTTACCAATACTATACTACCTCATAGTAGCATCTCACATATATAATAATAGAGTGTTTATATAAATCTATGTCTCCAAAACTATTGCATTCAATATATATATCCCACATATTACATAGAGTCACAATTGTTTCAAACGTATCGCATACATTTTTATAGTGTTTTAGGAATATTATATCTCCTAAAGTTTCTATCTCGTCACGTGTCAAAATATACACAGCATCAACGTCGAATCTTTCCTAGATCTTCGACAACCAAATTTATACAAGCTTCAATAAAGATTATAGCATTTGATTTGTCCATACAATTTAATATATAAAAACGTAACACAATTAAACAGTCAACAGTTCACAATCAAAGCCCAATATATATATGTTTTACACACTACTCACGTCAAATCTTAATTAGATAATGACAAACAACATTATATAATTTTCGACAATATTTTATTACTATATTTGTCCATATTCTTAAATATGAGAAAAACTAGAAAAAGTCAACATTCCATAGTCAATGGTCAAAGTCAACGGTCAAGGTCAAAGTCAACACGCCATGGTCAAAGTCAACGGTCAACGGTCAAAGTCAACACATCATGGTCAACGTCAAAGTCAACACATCATGGTCAATACAAAATAGGGGCGGGCTGACCCGATCCTTAATCATGAGGATTTTTATGGTTTGAGAGGCGGGCTAGCCTGGCGCGGCCTTTTTATCACCCCTAGGTCCAATTAGTTCTCGGGTCTAATGAGTCGGTTTATCAACCCGTGACCCATATAACTTGTTTTAAGATATATTTTATAATTTTGTAGATATCATCATCATTCTAACTACCTAAACCAAAAGAGAAAGATCACTAGTAATATCATGTTGTGTAACAAGTATACATGTCTTTTTAATAAATTCAGATTTAATCCATAGTTGTTTATCAGTTTATGTTTACAAAAGTTAAAATTTACTATCGGGTTAACTGTTAAACCGATCCGAGTTTGACCCGCTAGCTTAATGGGTCACATGTTGGATAATCCGTTAATTTGGGGGATTAGGTTTGGGTTTGATAATCTTGATATGTTTATCGAATGGGTTGAGTTTCGATTTGCTCCTTCAACCTGTAATCCAATTTCAACCCGACACGAACACGAACCGATATGACCCATTGCCACCCCTAATTTTTAACATGTTTTAGCATGCCCAACAAAATTTGGCTAGCCAAACTCAAAAAACCATTCCAATCGACATTTTTTAGCAATTGTAGCATTGGGGAAAGAATGGCATAAACTGAAACTCTTTTTGTTGTCTGTCTATTAAGTTGTAACATAATCTGTATAATCCAGACACTAAAAACGCAAATCTCTTCCCCACCTCTCTCTCGGTCTTCTCTCCCACCTCATAAAATTCTCCCACATAAACAATTGCTTCTTTATTGCTTGGGCGTACAACAAGGTATTATTACAGCTTGGAAATTTGATTTTATTGAGGGCATGATTTGATTGATTGTGTGAGCTGTTTTGAAGAATGTTGAATGATGAAAGAATGTACCCATTGTTTGTTTGTAGTTAAACTGAAATAGACTTTGATTTATATTGAAGCGAGATTTGTTTCAATTGCATTTTTTATTTAATTTTGTGGTGTTTTTTGAAATGAGTTGATTCTAAATGCTGGAATTGTTGGATTGATGTTAATACTATAATTGTTGGTTTGAAATGGATTGATGTTGAAATGTGTTTGAAGTATAGACAGTTGACGTTGAAATGTATTTGAAGTGCTATGTTTTGTTTAAGTGTTGTTTGAAGTTATAGAATGATGTTGATTGAATTGCAGGTGCCACTCAAAATGAGTAATAAGGGTAAACAATTTTTCGGTCGAAAATCAATTTGTAGATTGACAAAAAGTCAACGTCAACAGTAAATGACAATGAGAATGACTGAGAAGTCCCCATAATACTTCCTTTTTCGGATCCAATCAATCCACTAACACATCCTACATTGGCTAGAAACTCGGAAACACACATTTCTCACCGTGTTAGTGTAAATATGGTTAGCATTTGATCGTTAAATTTGAATTTTCTTTATTATTGCTAATAAAGTGTTTTGAATAAATGTTTAAGAGGTGGGGGAGATGAAATTGCAGTGTTGTTGGGCTTCTGTGAACAGTTGGTGGAAAATAATGGTTACCAAAGGAGATTGTTTTGCAAATATACGAAATGAAATTTTACGATTTCCATTTGGGTCATTGTTTCGATGTAGATATCAAAACGTAGATTGTGGTTTAATATATGCTTTGATCGAGGGGTGGTGGGACACAACTCACACCTTTCGCTTTCCACAAGGCGAGATAGGCATCACTCCAATGGATGTCACGCACTATACTCACGGGAATGAAAATAGGAACAGGAATGGCAATCACGTTTCGAGAAGGCAGGTACTCTACTTTTGATTACGCTCAGGAGCGTTTGTCACACCCCGAATTTCGACAGAATTCGGAAAAACAATATTTGTTCCCGACTCTTCGATTTTCGAGGTGTGATGCACTCTCAACTCCCAAAAAACCCATAAACAGTTTAAATATGCGGATAATTAAAAACCAATAAAAATTTAAGATAAACAAAAGTCCTCTTCATTACAAAAATTCACAACTAAGATTAGGTTACAAATCTCTTTTCACTAACTCACCTTCTTCAACACTAAACCTGTCAAGACTTATCAACTATGTTTATTTAATGAACACACCCGATAAGCAAACGTGCAAATCGGGTCGGCATTATAAAAATGCTGGTGTGAGTAGCTCTAAAATACAACATATACTTATACATATACATACACAATCCATAAGGCAGTTAGTTCCTCCACCGAGGTGCCTTAACTTCCAACAACTAATACGACATTCTTAACTACAATAAGTAAGACAGGTAGTTCCTCCACTGAGGCGCCTTAACTTCCCACTAACCACACAACAAACCATACGCATAATAAAAAGGCATTTAGTTCCTCCGCGAGGCGCCTTAGGTTCTAACTAAACTAATAACCAACCAAACATGCATATTCTATACTTACCGCATTTCATGCTCAATTACAGAGTGGGTCGTCTCTGCACAAGTAATTAGGTTGACCCACCCTTCTGCAAAACCATATCCAATCATCTATCTAAAGATATATCATTAACTAACATATTACCATAATTCTATTAATTAAGGCTTTCTTTGCGTGTCCCTAAAATCATGTCGTATTTATGTCTTACTTAATTTCCCTGGCTACCACAATCGCTTCCCAACGCCGAACATGTACATCCACATGCCTCTCCTCACATAATGAATCACTCCGTGCGTAACTACCCTGAGCGGGATGCCGTACACCAGGTAACCCTCACACGAAAGTCATTATATAAGTACTGCCACTATTCGGCATAAAATATTGCGCGTCTCGTTCTAATTTTGTGAACGGAATAATCAAGCCACCATTCGGCTACGCCATAAGGGCCATTCAGCTTCATTGAAACGCCAGAAGGGTCAATCACATTACTTACGCCAGAAGGGCCATTCAGATTTACTGAAACGCCCGAAGGGCCAATCATATCACATACGCCCATCACAAGGGCCAAATCACATGAGTTGTGGTAGCTAGGTTCTAGGATTTTCGTTACGTAATTTATTCAAGTGTCATACATTTATATATCAGAATAATCATTTCACTATATCCCGTGCATGTCAAATACATTATTGCACTAAACCAAATATATTTAGAATTATCTCAATACATTTCATAACAACTTTCATTCTTTCACGTATCAATATATTATTGCACTAAGCCACAATCCCGTGGGAAAATATCCACACATACTATACTACCTCATAGTAGCATCTCACATATATAATAATGGAGCGTTTATATCCATTTCTCAAAGATATTACATTTAATAGATATCCTAACATATGGTATTGTTTAACATAACAACAATTTCCACACACCACTTAATGTCACAATTTCTCCAAACGTACCGCTTAACATTTTTATAGCGTTTTAGGAATATTATGTCTCTTAAGATTTCAATCTCGTCACGTGTCAAAAATACACAACCTCAACGTCAAATCTTTCTTAGATAATAACTAACCAATTATGCAGGCTTCCGCACTATTTTAACATTTGATTTGTCCATACAATTTACAACATAAAACGTAGCACAATTATACAGTCAAAAGTCCACAATCAAAGTCCAAAACCAAAACCCAAAAGTCTAAATATTTAAAGACCTTATTGGATCTATTTTAATTTATATGGACTGGCCCAAAGAAACACAACTTAGTTCTGGCCCACAGGTCCACAAAAATTACTTAAGCCCACAACAAAACTTAGAAACCGGCCCAAGAAAACTAATTAGTTTTTGGCCCAAACAACTTAACCTAAATCGGGCCCAAACTAAACAAAAGAAACTGGCCCAAAACAAAACAAATAGAAATAAATCTGGCCCAACAACCAAAATTAGATTTCGGCCCAGCAACCATCTAAGGCCCAAGCCCCAGGTCCAAGAGAAACCATCAGGTCATCTTCTTCAGCTGCTGCAGCTCCACCACCGCGCCTGCTCGCGTGCCGACCATCACCATCTCTCCTCTCCATCCCATTTCAACCCAACGGTTGGACTCTCTGAAAAAAAAACCCCGCCACTTTAATACACACAAAACTCTAACCTATAAACTTCGAAAATCACTCCCCAACCAAGATCCGACAGCCATTGTCGCATCCTTGAAGCTTTCAATCAACACTCAAACCTCCTCACTACCCCCATTCATCAATCAACCAACCCACAATACAAAATAACAATTTAAACTACAAAATCAACACCACCACAGTATCACAGTATCAACCTTGGATCCGACCGCCATTAACGCCTATCGAAGCTTCGACAGCACCCATTCTCCAGCACCAAATCATCCCCAATCATCAATAACCAACATTAAACATATAACCCCCGACATCAAACCCATTCAAAACCATAACAAAAGAAGAGATCAAACAACACACAGTACGTTTTCTTTATCTTGGGCTTGGGACACAGTTAACGAGCCCTTAAATTTCGATTTCAGAGTTTTCAACATAGTTTAACAATTCAACAGAGTTTACAAAAGACAGATTAACCAATTTTAACCACGACAGGACGAATAATAATAACAGAATAATGAACCGAAAACATGAGCATAAACCTTTAACAGTAAAGTTAGACGTGAAATAGAAAACTAATCTACTCATTTTAATTAACAGCTCGACGAATCCCTCCTAGTCCGAATCGTCGCGCTCCAACGCTCTAGCCAAGGAGCTTTTATCTTCGCCTCCATTTTTTTATTTTATTTTTATCTCAAAACCCTATTCTCTAGAAAAATATGAATATATACTTGGGTTTAAAACCTAAGCCCAACACAGACTCGGGCCCAGAAATTAGGCCCACATATCCCAAATCCAATCCAGCAAATTTTAAATAAATAAAAATAATTAATTAATACATAAATAAATACGTATTTTAAATACGGGCGTTACAGTGTTGGCCCAATATCAGGTTGGAGCATTGGTCTAAAGGAGGTATCAAACATTCCTTTTTTTGTGAATGATTTCATAAACATGACTAAAGAGAGTGATGAAGGTTTGTGCCCAACAGATACAAATCGAGATAGATATTTGCGAGCCTTCTATTTTTACTAAATCCTGTAATGTTTCTTCCCTACGGGTGATAGTTCATTGAGATTATGTTGGATAGAGTGTTTGGCTTGGTTAGAATTCATTGATGGGTATGACTAGGGTGCTGCTATGTATGGAGTAATGATTTACGTGTTGGATCAAGCTTCGAGACCTATTGTTAATGTTGTGAATTGAATAGTCAATGTGATGGCATCACCCCTCTTTTACAAGTAAGTTTTAAATTTTTAGTATTATATACTTTATATTATATTACAAGTTTGTTTTTTATATTTATATTTATTATTTTGAGTGCAGTATTGGTGGTATGAGTATGTACCTACAATGGCTCTACTTCTAAGAAAGAACATGGACCGTGATATCATCCCACGAATTCGAGCATGGATAAATGAATCACACGCTGAACATATGGTCTATTTTATTGATGGTATATTGGTATGATTATTTATTATGAAACCCACTTTTGATTTCACCCTTGAACAACATTTGACTAAATTCAAAGATTATCGAAAAAGAAAAAAATAATTTGAAATTAAAATTCAGGGGGAAGGACACTTCGGTAAAAAACTTCTTGTATATAACAACTTTTTATGTTTGGCGATTGGTTTTGCAATCCTCTTGTTTCCTCTAGAAAGTTAACTCATATATGTTTCCAACGGTATATGGCTTGAAACATAATTAGCCTTGAGATGGTTCAGGTTTATAGTTCCTTTTTAGCTACGTTTCTAAAAACAACATGTGATAATCCAAATTTTCAATCGGATAGGTATCAAACTCCTTACAAAATTTAGAAAATTATTTGTTTTATATTGTGAGATATAATGATTTAAAACTTAGAATTACATGTTAGGCTTTTAATTTAGGAAAGTTAAACCCTAAAGTTATATGTTCTAGTTGTTTATCTAGTCAATATATGTTGTGGCAATGAGAGTTGATTATCTTTGATAGTTTTAGCATTGACTAGACATAATTGTTTGAGATTAATTTTTCTTTTGTGCATATGTGATCACCAAGTTTGGTGTCTTTGTTGGTAAGGAATATGCTTGTCGGGGAGATATTGAAGTTAGATAATCATATCCTATATCAAGTAGGAATGGAGCTACACTTCAATTGATATATATAGTGGGATCTTACCCCCTAATTAGTGTTGAGGTCTTTTTGAGTTAAAAAATCCACACCATAAATAAGGCTCAAGTGTGGATTGGGCTCAATGGTGGCTAAAATTGGGGACAATATCGAGCTTGGGGTAAGAGATCCATGATGGCACCATGTGTGGGCCCTAGGCTTGGCTGCGGTCATACCTGACAAGTCATATCGAAGTCGATAGCTCAATTGGTTCAGTTTCGGTTCAAGGTGAAGATTGTTGGGGTGTATGGACCAAATTGGATGTTGTAGATCTTAATAAACTTCTACTCCTGCTTACATGATTTCTTGTTTTTTAATTAATGGCGTGGTAGTTTATTTCATACTAATAAAGAATATGTTAATCAAGAATATATGAGCACGTTAGAGTTTAATTTCTAATCTAGATAATGATGATTTTGTACAATCTGAATTGCACTAATGCCAAAATCAACAAAGAAGCCTCATAAATTAGTTGAGAGAATTACATATATGCTAGACTTAGTACATTTTGATCGATTTTTTGTGAACTTGAAAGTATTCTCGACTAGCGGACTAGAGCTTGTAAAAGATATTTTATTACCTTCAATCGATGATTATTTCTAAATATGCCTATGTTTATTTGTTGAAGAATAAAAGTGATGTTTTTATGCATTTAAAGCTAATGTCATTGAGGTTCAAAATCAGCATGATAGAAACATTAAAGTAATTCAAAGTGATAGAGGTCTTGAATATGGTTTTGTTGATTTTAATATTTTCTTACAATCACATGATATTATTCATGAGGCAACAACTCCTTATTCACCTGAAATGAACAGAGTTTGTAATGTGCTTGAATGTAAGAATATAACACTTAAAAAATTAATTGTTATTGTATATGTTGCATAGTTCGAGAGCATCCACAAATTTGTGAGGTGGAGCTGTTTTGACTGTATGTTATGCCCCCGAGTAGAATTACTAATTCTAAGACAAATGTTACACCTTATGATCTATGGAAGGACATGAAGCCTAATCTGAGTTATTTCAAAACTTGGGGTTGCCTATCTTTTTCTAGGAAGCATGATCTAATCTCAAAAGCTTGAGAGTGAGGCTTTTCGAGTGTGTCTTTTTAGGCTATGCTATAAATAGTAAGACCTATAAATTTCTAGATATGAAGAGTAATGATATGTTATTATTGAATCATCCGATGTTGAGTTTCTTGAAGATAGATTTATAGTGGGGTGCTAAGGACTTCGGGACCCGACTTTGTCACATTATTTACTTTGGAATGAGATCCCTCCTCCATTGAAGAAGCTCTCACATCTTCCTCGACTCGAGTTTTGGATAGAAGCTATTCAGAGTGAGATTAATTCTCTCATGGAAAACAAAACTTGGGAGCTTGTTGATGTGCCTCCTGGTTGTAAGACTATAGGAAACAAACAGGTTTTAAGAATGAAGTTTAAAACCGATGGTTTAGTGGACAAGTTTAAGGCTAGACTTGTGGTCAAAGGCTTTAAACAGGAAGAACTTAGATTTCTTTAACACATATTCACGTACATGTTACTAGGATAACATCTATCCATTAGAGTATTATTATCTGTTAGTGTTGTTCATAATTTTGTTGTTCATCAAATGAATGTTAAGTTTGCCTTTCTAAACGGGGATTTAGAAAATGAGATTTACATAGATTAGCTTGCAGGTTTTGCAGAACCAGGTAATGGTAAACAATGGCATGAAAAATTTGATCACTTTTTCATTACCAATGGGTTCAAGATATATGTAAGTGACAAATGCATTTATTATATACTCATATGAAATATGTGTTATCATATGCTTATATGTTGATGATCTACTGATATTTTGGGTCTAATTTATTACATGTTGTGAAAGAGATCGACCAAGAGCATGTTGTCTTCTAATTTTGATATGAATTGAAAGACTTAGGTGAAGCTGATGTAATTTTAACCGCTAATTTTAATTAGATATTAAAATTACATAATCATCTGATGGCATATATGGTTAGATCAGTCACGTACACTACATTGAGAAAATGTTGAGAAGTATAATTATATAATTACTTCGATTGCATGCCTGTTTGATGTACTTCTTTTGATTCTAGTGTTACATTATTTGCTAATAATGATGAACATGTGAATGAATAGGAATATACAAGTATCACCAAAAAAGCTAAGTAAACGACTATAACCGTTACTTATATTTTTACTAATGGTTTTATTTGTTAGCTCTGGGTGTTACAATCACTTAGGCAAAATTTAGTAATGAATATATTTGTTACTGAAATTAATTTTACTAACGGTTATATATGTTAGTATTTGTTTTCTAACGGATACATAACTGTTGATTGTCTACTAAAATTATATAGGGTTAGATAGACTTACCGCCCCATTACTAGTTACCAATTAGTGTTACCCCCTCTTTTACAAGTAAGTTTTAAATTTTTAGTATTATATACTTTATATTATATTACAAGTTTGTTTTTTATATTTATATTTATTATTTTGAGTGCAGTATTGGTGGTATGAGTATGTACCTACAATGGCTCTACTTCTAAGAAAGAACATGGACCGTGATATCATCCCACGAATTCGAGCATGGATAAATGAATCACACGCTGAACATATGGTCTATTTTATTGATGGTATATTGGTATGATTATTTATTATGAAACCCACTTTTGATTTCACCCTTGAACAACATTTGACTAAATTCAAAGATTATCGAAAAAAAAAAAAATAATTTGAAATTAAAATTCAGACGGGAAGGACACTTCTGACGAAAACTGCGCGCAACAACTTTATGTTTGGCGATTGGTTTTGCAATCCTCTTGTTTCCTCTAGAAAGTTAACTCATATATGTTTCCAACGGTATATGGCTTGAAACATAATTCGTCTTGAGATGGTTCAGGTTTATAGTTCCTTTTTAGCTACGTTTCTAAAAAACAACATGTGATAATCCAAATTTTCAATCGGATAGGTATCAAACTCCTTACAAAATTTAGAAAATTATTTGTTTTATATTGTGAGATATAATGATTTAAAACTTAGAATTACATGTTAGGCTTTTAATTTAGGAAAGTTAAACCCTAAAGTTATATGTTCTAGTTGTTTATCTAGTCAATATATGTTGTGGCAATGAGAGTTGATTATCTTTGATAGTTTTTAGCATTGACTAGACATAATTGTTTGAGATTAATTTTTCTTTTGTGCATATGTGATCACCAAGTTTGGTGTCTTTGTTGGTAAGGAATATGCTTGTCAGGAGATATTGAAGTTAGATAATCATATCCTATATCAAGTAGGAATGGAGCTACACTTCAATTGATATATATAGTGGGATCTTACCCCTAATTAGTGTTGAGGTCTTTTTGAGTTAAAAATCCACACCATAAATAAGGCTCAAGTGTGGATTGGGCTCAATGGTGGCTAAAATTGGGGACAATATCGAGCTTGGGGTAAGAGATCCATGATGGCACCATGTGTGGGCCCTAGGCTTGGTCTGCGGTCATACGACAAGTCATATCAAGTCGATAGCTCAATTGGTTCAGTTTGGTTCAAGGTGAAGATTGTTGGGGTGTATGGACCAAATTGGATGTTGTAGATCTTAATAAACTTCTACTCCTGCTTACATGATTTCTTGTTTTTTAATTAATGGCGTGGTAGTTTATTTCATACTAATAAAGAATATGTTAATCAAGAATATATGAGCACGTTAGAGTTTAATTTCTAATCTAGATAATGATGATTTTGTACAATCTGAATTGCACTAATGCCAAAATCAACAAAGAAGCCTCATAAATTAGTTGAGAGAATTACATATATGCTAGACTTAGTACATTTTGATCGATTTTTGTGAACTTGAAAGTATTATGACTAGCAGACTAGAGCTTGTAAAAGATATTTTATTACCTTCACTGATGATTATTTCTCGAAATATGCCTATGTTTATTTGTTGAAGAATAAAAGTGATGTTTTTTATGCATTTAAAGCTAATGTCATTGAGGTTCAAAATCAGCATGATAGAAACATTAAAGTAATTCAAAGTGATAGAGGTACTGAATATGGTTTTGTTGATTTTAATATTTTCTTACAATCACATGATATTATTCATGAGGCAACAACTCCTTATTCACCTGAAATGAACAGAGTTTGTATGCGCATGCTTGAATGTAAGAATATAACACTTAAAAAATAATTGTTATTGTATATGTTGCATAGTTCGAGCATCCACAAATTTGTGAGGTGGAGCTGTTTTGACTGTATGTTATGCCCTCGAGTAGAATTACTAATTCTAAGACAAATGTTACACCTTATGATCTATGGAAGGACATGAAGCCTAATCTGAAGTTATTTCAAAACTTGGGGTTGCCTATCTTATTCTAGGAAGCATGATCTAATCTCAAAAGCTTGAGAGTGAGGCTTTCGAGTGTGTCTTTTTAGGCTATGCTATAAATAGTAAGACCTATAAATTTCTAGATATGAAGAGTAATGATATGTTATTATTGAATCATCGATGTTGAGTTTCTTGAAGATAGATTTATAGTGGGGTGCTAAGGACTCGGGACCCGACTTTGTCACATTATTTACTTTGGAATGAGATCCCTCCTCCATTGAAGAAGCTCTCACATCTTCCTCGACTCGAGTTTTGGATAGAAGCTATTCAGAGTGAGATTAATTCTCTCATGGAAAACAAAACTTGGGAGCTTGTTGATGTGCCTCCCAGGTTGTAAGACTATAGGAAACAAACAGGTTTTAAGAATGAAGTTTAAAACCGATGGTTTAGTGGACAAGTTTAAGGCTAGACTTGTGGTCAAAGGCTTTAAACAGGAAGAACTTAGATTTCTTTAACACATATTCACATTACATGTTACTAGGATAACATCTATCCATTAGAGTATTATTATCTCCTTGTTAGTGTTGTTCATAATTTTGTTGTTCATCAAATGAATGTTAAGTTTGCCTTTCTAAACGGGGATTTAGAAAATGAGATTTACATAGATTAGCTTGCAGGTTTTGCGAAACCAGGTAATGGTAAACAATGGCATGAAAAATTTGATCACTTTTTTCATTACCAATGGGTTCAAGATATATGTAAGTGACAAATGCATTTATTATATACTCATATGAAATATGTGTTATCATATGCTTATATGTTGATGATCTACCGATATTTTGGGTCTAATTTATTACATGTTGTGAAAGAGATCGACCAAGAGCATGTTGTCTTCTAATTTTGATATGAATTGAAAGACTTAGGTGAAGCTGATGTAATTTTAACCGCTAATTTTAATTAGATATTAAAATTACATAATCATCTGATGGCATATATGGTTAGATCAGTCACGTACACTACATTGAGAAAATGTTGAGAAGTATAATTATATAATTACTTCGATTGCATGCCTGTTTGATGTACTTCTTTTGATTCTAGTGTTACATTATTTGCTAATAATGATGAACATGTGAATGAATAGGAATATACAAGTATCACCAAAAAAGGCGTTAAGTAACGACTATAACCGTTACTTATATTTTTACTAATGGTTATATTTGTTAGCTCTGGGTGTTACAATCACTTAGGCAAAATTTAGTAATGAATATATTTGTTACTGAAATTAATTTTACTAACGGTTATATATGTTAGTATTTGTTTTCTAACGGATACATAACTGTTGATTGTCTACTAAAATTATATAGGGTTAGATAGACTTACCGCCCCATTACTAGTTACCAATTAGTGTTACCCCTCTTTTACAAGTAAGTTTTAAATTTTTAGTATTATATACTTTATATTATATTACAAGTTTGTTTTTTATATTTATATTTATTATTTTGAGTGCAGTATTGGTGGTATGAGTATGTACCTACAATGGCTCTACTTCTAAGAAAGAACATGGACCGTGATATCATCCCACGAATTCGAGCATGGATAAATGAATCACACGCTGAACATATGGTCTATTTTATTGATGGTATATTGGTATGATTATTTATTATGAAACCCACTTTTTGATTTCACCCTTGAACAACATTTGACTAAATTCAAAGATTATCGAAAAAGAAAAAATAATTTGAAATTAAAATTCAGACGGGAAGGACACTTCTGACGAAAACTGCGCGCAACAACTTTATGTTTGGCGATTGGTTTTGCAATCCTCTTGTTTCCTCTAGAAAGTTAACTCATATATGTTTCCAACGGTATATGGCTTGAAACATAATTAGATCTTGAGATGGTTCAGTTTATAGTTCCTTTTTAGCTACGTTTCTAAAAACAACATGTGATAATCCAAATTTTCAATCGGATAGGTATCAAACTCCTTACAAAATTTAGAAAATTATTTGTTTTATATTGTGAGATATAATGATTTAAAACTTAGAATTACATGTTAGGCTTTTAATTTAGGAAAGTTAAACCCTAAAGTTATATGTTCTAGTTGTTTATCTAGTCAATATATGTTGTGGCAATGAGAGTTGATTATCTTTGATAGTTTTAGCATTGACTAGACATAATTGTTTGAGATTAATTTTTCTTTTGTGCATATGTGATCACCAAGTTTGGTGTCTTTGTTGGTAAGGAATATGCTTGTCAGGAGATATTGAAGTTAGATAATCATATCCTATATCAAGTAGGAATGGAGCTACACTTCAATTGATATATATAGTGGGATCTTACCCCTAATTAGTGTTGAGGTCTTTTGAGTTAAAAATCCACACCATAAATAAGGCTCAAGTGTGGATTGGGCTCAATGGTGGCTAAAATTGGGGACAATATCGAGCTTGGGGTAAGAGATCCATGATGGCACCATGTGTGGGCCCTAGGCTTGGCTGCGGTCATACCTGACAAGTCATATCGAAGTCGATAGCTCAATTGGTTCAGTTTCGGTTCAAGGTGAAGATTGTTGGGGTGTATGGACCAAATTGGATGTTGTAGATCTTAATAAACTTCTACTCCTGCTTACATGATTTCTTGTTTTTTAATTAATGGCGTGGTAGTTTATTTCATACTAATAAAGAATATGTTAATCAAGAATATATGAGCACGTTAGAGTTTAATTTCTAATCTAGATAATGATGATTTTGTACAATCTGAATTGCACTAATGCCAAAATCAACAAAGAAGCCTCATAAATTAGTTGAGAGAATTACATATATGCTAGACTTAGTACATTTTGATCGATTTTTGTGAACTTGAAAGTATTCTGACTAGCAGACTAGAGCTTGTAAAAGATATTTTATTACCTTCACTGATGATTATTTCTCGAAATATGCCTATGTTTATTTGTTGAAGAATAAAAGTGATGTTTTTTATGCATTTAAAGCTAATGTCATTGAGGTTCAAAATCAGCATGATAGAAACATTAAAGTAATTCAAAGTGATAGAGGTACTGAATATGGTTTTGTTGATTTTAATATTTTCTTACAATCACATGATATTATTCATGAGGCAACAACTCCTTATTCACCTGAAATGAACAGAGTTTGTACGTACTTGAATGTAAGAATATAACACTTAAAAAATTAATTGTTATTGTATATGTTGCATAGTTCTGGAGCATCCACAAATTTGTGAGGTGGAGCTGTTTTGACTGTATGTTATGCCCTGAGTAGAATTACTAATTCTAAGACAAATGTTACACCTTATGATCTATGGAAGGACATGAAGCCTAATCTGAGTTATTTCAAAACTTGGGGTTGCCTATCTTTTTCTAGGAAGCATGATCTAATCTCAAAAGCTTGAGAGTGAGGCTTTCGAGTGTGTCTTTTTAGGCTATGCTATAAATAGTAAGACCTATAAATTTCTAGATATGAAGAGTAATGATATGTTATTATTGAATCATCTGATGTTGAGTTTCTTGAAGATAGATTTATAGTGGGGGTGCTAAGGACTCGGGACCCGACTTTGTCACATTATTTACTTTGGAATGAGATCCCTCCTCCATTGAAGAAGCTCTCACATCTTCTGACTCTGAGTTTTGGATAGAAGCTATTCAGAGTGAGATTAATTCTCTCATGGAAAACAAAACTTGGGAGCTTGTTGATGTGCCTCCTGGTTGTAAGACTATAGGAAACAAACAGGTTTTAAGAATGAAGTTTAAAACCGATGGTTTAGTGGACAAGTTTAAGGCTAGACTTGTGGTCAAAGGCTTTAAACAGGAAGAACTTAGATTTCTTTAACACATATTCACGTACATGTTACTAGGATAACATCTATCCATTAGAGTATTATTATCTGTTAGTGTTGTTCATAATTTTGTTGTTCATCAAATGAATGTTAAGTTTGCCTTTCTAAACGGGATTTAGAAAATGAGATTTACATAGATTAGCTTGCGGGTTTTTGCGAGAACCAGGTAATGGTAAACAATGGCATGAAAAATTTGATCACTTTTTCATTACCAATGGGTTCAAGATATATGTAAGTGACAAATGCATTTATTATATACTCATATGAAATATGTGTTATCATATGCTTATATGTTGATGATCTACCGATATTTTGGGTCTAATTTATTACATGTTGTGAAAGAGATCGACCAAGAGCATGTTGTCTTCTAATTTTGATATGAATTGAAAGACTTAGGTGAAGCTGATGTAATTTTAACCGCTAATTTTAATTAGATATTAAAATTACATAATCATCGATGGCATATATGGTTAGATCATCCACGACACTACATTGAGAAAATGTTGAGAAGTATAATTATATAATTACTTGATTGCATGCCCGTTTGATGTACTTCTTTTGATTCTAGTGTTACATTATTTGCTAATAATGATGAACATGTGAATGAATAGGAATATACAAGTATCACCAAAAAGCTTAAGTAACGACTATAACCGTTACTTATATTTTTACTAATGGTTATATTTGTTAGCTCTCGGTGTTACAATCACTTAGGCAAAATTTAGTAATGAATATATTTGTTACTGAAATTAATTTTACTAACGGTTATATATGTTAGTATTTGTTTTCTAACGGATACATAACTGTTGATTGTCTACTAAAATTATATAGGGTTAGATAGACTTACAGCCCCATTACTAGTTACCAATTAGTGTTACCTCTTTTACAAGTAAGTTTTAAATTTTTAGTATTATATACTTTATATTATATTACAAGTTTGTTTTTATATTTATATTTATTATTTTGAGTGCAGTATTGGTGGTATGAGTATGTACCTACAATGGCTCTACTTCTAAGAAAGAACATGGACCGTGATATCATCCCACGAATTCGAGCATGGATAAATGAATCACACGCTGAACATATGGTCTATTTTATTGATGGTATATTGGTATGATTATTTATTATGAAACCCACTTTTTGATTTCACCCTTGAACAACATTTGACTAAATTCAAAGATTATCGAAAAAGAAAAAATAATTTGAAATTAAAATTCAGACGGGAAGGACACTTCTGACGAAAACTGCGCGCAACAACTTTATGTTTGGCGATTGGTTTTGCAATCCTCTTGTTTCCTCTAGAAAGTTAACTCATATATGTTTCCAACGGTATATGGCTTGAAACATAATTCGTCTTGAGATGGTTCAGGTTTATAGTTCCTTTTTAGCTACGTTTCTAAAAAACAACATGTGATAATCCAAATTTTCAATCGGATAGGTATCAAACTCCTTACAAAATTTAGAAAATTATTTGTTTTATATTGTGAGATATAATGATTTAAAACTTAGAATTACATGTTAGGCTTTTTAATTTAGGAAAGTTAAACCCTAAAGTTATATGTTCTAGTTGTTTATCTAGTCAATATATGTTGTGGCAATGAGAGTTGATTATCTTTGATAGTTTTTAGCATTGACTAGACATAATTGTTTGAGATTAATTTTTCTTTTGTGCATATGTGATCACCAAGTTTGGTGTCTTTGTTGGTAAGGAATATGCTTGTCAGGAGATATTGAAGTTAGATAATCATATCCTATATCAAGTAGGAATGGAGCTACACTTCAATTGATATATATAGTGGGATCTTACCCCTAATTAGTGTTGAGGTCTTTTGAGTTAAAAATCCACACCATAAATAAGGCTCAAGTGTGGATTGGGCTCAATGGTGGCTAAAATTGGGGACAATATCGAGCTTGGGGTAAGAGATCCATGATGGCACCATGTGTGGGCCCTAGGCTTGGTCTGGGTCATACGACAAGTCATATCGAAGTCGATAGCTCAATTGGTTCAGTTTCGGTTCAAGGTGAAGATTGTTGGGGTGTATGGACCAAATTGGATGTTGTAGATCTTAATAAACTTCTACTCCTGCTTACATGATTTCTTGTTTTTTAATTAATGGCGTGGTAGTTTATTTCATACTAATAAAGAATATGTTAATCAAGAATATATGAGCACGTTAGAGTTTAATTTCTAATCTAGATAATGATGATTTTGTACAATCTGAATTGCACTAATGCCAAAATCAACAAAGAAGCCTCATAAATTAGTTGAGAGAATTACATATATGCTAGACTTAGTACATTTTGATCGATTTTTGTGAACTTGAAAGTATTCTGACTAGCGGACTAGAGCTTGTAAAAAAGATATTTTATTACCTTCAATCGATGATTATTTCTAAATATGCCTATGTTTATTTGTTGAAGAATAAAAGTGATGTTTTTTATGCATTTAAAGCTAATGTCATTGAGGTTCAAAATCAGCATGATAGAAACATTAAAGTAATTCAAAGTGATAGAGGTACTGAATATGGTTTTGTTGATTTTAATATTTTCTTACAATCACATGATATTATTCATGAGGCAACAACTCCTTATTCACCTGAAATGAACAGAGTTTGTACGTACTTGAATGTAAGAATATAACACTTAAAAAATTAATTGTTATTGTATATGTTGCATAGTTCGAGCATCCACAAATTTGTGAGGTGGAGCTGTTTTGACTGTATGTTTATGCCCTCGAGTAGAATTACTAATTCTAAGACAAATGTTACACCTTATGATCTATGGAAGGACATGAAGCCTAATCTGAGTTATTTCAAAACTTGGGGTTGCCTATCTTTTCTAGGAAGCATGATCTAATCTCAAAAGCTTGAGAGTGAGGCTTTTCGAGTGTGTCTTTTAGGCTATGCTATAAATAGTAAGACCTATAAATTTCTAGATATGAAGAGTAATGATATGTTATTATTGAATCATCGATGTTGAGTTTCTTGAAGATAGATTTATAGTGGGGTGCTAAGGACTCGGGACCCGACTTTGTCACATTATTTACTTTGGAATGAGATCCCTCCTCCATTGAAGAAGCTCTCACATCTTGACTCGAAGTTTTGGATAGAAGCTATTCAGAGTGAGATTAATTCTCTCATGGAAAACAAAACTTGGGAGCTTGTTGATGTGCCTCCCGGGTTGTAAGACTATAGGAAACAAACAGGTTTTAAGAATGAAGTTTAAAACCCGATGGTTTAGTGGACAAGTTTAAGGCTAGACTTGTGGTCAAAGGCTTTAAACAGGAAGAACTTAGATTTCTTTAACACATATTCACGCACATGTTACTAGGATAACATCTATCCATTAGAGTATTATTATCTGTTAGTGTTGTTCATAATTTTGTTGTTCATCAAATGAATGTTAAGTTTGCCTTTCTAAACGGGATTTAGAAAATGAGATTTACATAGATTAGCTTGCGGGTTTTGCGAGAACCGTAAATGGTAAACAATGGCATGAAAAATTTGATCACTTTTTCATTACCAATGGGTTCAAGATATATGTAAGTGACAAATGCATTTATTATATACTCATATGAAATATGTGTTATCATATGCTTATATGTTGATGATCTACTGATATTTTGGGTCTAATTTATTACATGTTGTGAAAGAGATCGACCAAAGAGCATGTTGTCTTCTAATTTTGATATGAATTGAAAGACTTAGGTGAAGCTGATGTAATTTTAACCGCTAATTTTAATTAGATATTAAAATTACATAATCATCTGATGGCATATATGGTTAGATCAGTCACGTACACTACATTGAGAAAATGTTGAGAAGTATAATTATATAATTACTTGATTGCATGCCCGCTTTTGATGTACTTCTTTTGATTCTAGTGTTACATTATTTGCTAATAATGATGAACATGTGAATGAATAGGAATATACAAGTATCACCAAAAAAAGGCGTTAAATAACGACTATAACCGTTACTTATATTTTTTTACTAATGGTTATATTTGTTAGCTCTGGGTGTTACAATCACTTAGGCAAAATTTAGTAATGAATATATTTGTTCTTGAAATTAATTTTACTAACGGTTATATATGTTAGTATTTGTTTTCTAACGGATACATAACTGTTGATTGTCTACTAAAATTATATAGGGTTAGATAGACTTACACTTCCATTACTAGTTACCAATTAGTGTTTTCCCTTATTTGTAAGATCCAACGGTCAGATTTCTTCATCCGAAAAAAAAATCATCTAAATAAACTCGTTGGATCTTGTAATTGGGTAACGCTCTCAAATATTTAAAATACATATTAATTAATTAATTATTTATTTATTTAAAATTATTTGGATTGGATTTATGATAGGTGGGCCCGGTTTTAAGGCCCGAAGTTCAGGTTGGGCTTGGGTTTCAAACCCAAGTATATATTCGTATTGTTCTGGAGAATAGGGTTCTAAGAAAAATAAAATAATAAAAATGGAGGCAGAGCTAGAAACTCGTTTGCTTTGGAGGGGAGGAGCTGACGATTCGGACTAGGAGGATTCGTGGAGCTTGGGATTAAGGTGAGTAGATAGTTTTTCTATTTCACGGAATCCAGAGTTTTACTGGTATGCAGACAAAATTCTACTGTCAAATGTTTCCGTTCATTTTCCTGTTTTATTTGACGTCGTGTATGTCATGTTGTAAAAACTTGTTAAAGTGTAGTAGTATTGAAACTTTGAAATTGACATTTAACTGTCGAAGTTTGATTGGGCTGTTAATGGCGTCGTCGCGAGCCCAAGATAAGAGAATGGTCCTGCCGTACTGCCTTATTGTTTTTTTTTTAACTTTTTATGTTGCGGTGGGTTTGAATTGGTGGTCGGACTATTTGGATGGGTTATAGGTGAGGGCGTGCTGGGAATTTGGGTGGACTGTTGAAGCTATGAACAGGCGTTCTTGGTGGCACCAGCCCATGAATCTTACTGCCTTTATATTATGTTGTTTTGTTTTGTTGTGTTATTGTTGTTTTGTTTTGGTTGAGGTCGGAGTTTAGAGAATGGACGCCGGGATTGAGGAGAGTGGGTTCTAGTTAGTTTGAAGCTCTGTAAAATCGTTAATGGCGCCGAGAAATCGCCTTTAGATTTGATTAGGTGAAATGTTGTCATTTGGGTTGGAATGGATTGTGGATGATGGGTAGCTAGTGTAGGGTGTGAGGGGTGTGAGTCTTTGTTGAAAGCTCCAAGAAACCATTAATGGCGGTCGATCCATAATTTGGGGAGTGATTTGGCCGAAATTAGGAGTTCTTGGTTAATTAATGTTTTGGGGTTTTTCACCCTAACCCATTTCGGTTGGTTATTTTTGGGTGGCGATTGGAATTTTGTGGTGGTCGATTTTGGTGGTGGTGGAGGAGAGAACTGTTGGAGAAGATGAACAGTAAGTCGGTTTGGGCTTGGGCCTAATCGGTTGGGCCAAACACCTTATTTTATGTTGGGCCGGTTCTATTTCTTGCTGGGCCGAAATCTAATTTTAAGTGGTTGGGCCATTTTTTTTTCTATATGTTTTGTTTTGGGCCAGTTCAATTTGTTTAGTTTGGGCCGGTTTCAGTTCAATTTTTGGACAGAACCACTTAACTGTTTTGGGCCAGTTTCTAATATTGTTTGGGGCCAGTCCATAGGATTTAAAATAGAGATCCAAATTGGGTCTTTCAACATTTAAACTTTTGGGGCCGGGTTCTAAGGTTTGGGCTTGGCCAGTTGGGTCCGAACCATTACCTTGGTCATGAGCCCATGAGCCATGCACCTTTGACCTTAGCCATGAACCATGGCTATGACCCTGAACCTGTCGAACATGGAAACGACAGTTTGACTTTGACCATGATGTGTTGACTTTGACGTTGACCATGA
Source organism: Coptis chinensis (assembly GCF_015680905.1). Lineage (NCBI taxonomy): Eukaryota > Viridiplantae > Streptophyta > Magnoliopsida > Ranunculales > Ranunculaceae > Coptis > Coptis chinensis. The sequence continues at coordinate 45,140,169 of NC_141457.1, forward strand.
TGTGTTGACTTTGACCGTTGACCGTTGACTTTGACCATGGCGTGTTGACTTTGACCTTGACCGTTGACTTTGACCATTGACTATGGAATGTTGACTTTTTCTAGTTTTTCTCATATTTAAGAATATGGACAAATATAGTAATAAAATATTGTCGAAAATTATATAATGTTGTTTGTCATTATCTAATTAAGATTTGACGTGAGTAGTGTGTAAAACATATATATATTGGGCTTTGATTGTGAACTGTTGACTGTTTAATTGTGTTACGTTTTTATATATTAAATTGTATGGACAAATCAAATGCTATAATGCTGTTGAAGCTTGTATAAATTTGGTTGTCAGTATCTAGGAAAGATTCGACGTTGATGCTGTGTATATTTTGACACGTGACGAGATAGAAACTTTAGGAGATATAATATTCCTAAAACACTATAAAAATGTATGCGATACGTTTGAAACAATTGTGACTCTATGTAATATGTGGGATATATATATTGAATGCAATAGTTTTGGAGACATAGATTTATATAAACACTCTATTATTATATATGTGAGATGCTACTATGAGGTAGTATAGTATTGGTAAATATTTTCCCACGGGAGTGTGGCGTAGTGCAATAATATATTGGCACGTGAAAGAATGAAAATGGTTATGAGATATATTGAGATATTTCTAAATATTGTGGTTTAGTGCAATAAGGTATTTGACCTGCACGTGATATAGTGGAATTATTATGAGTCATAAATGTATGATATTTGAATAAATTACGTAACAAAAATCCTAGAACCTGACTACCACAACTCATGTGATTTGCCCTGTGTGGGCGTATGTGATATGATTGGCCCTTATGGCGTTTCAGTAAATCTGAATGACCTTCGGGCGTAAGTAATGTGATTGGCCCTTCTGGCATTTCAGTGAATCTGAATGGCCCTTAAGAAATAGCCGAATAGTGGCTTGATTATTCCGTTCGCAAAATAGAGACGAGGCGTCGCGATATTTTTTATGCGAATAGTGGCGATTACTTGCATAATGGCTTCCTTGTGAGGGTTACTTGGTGTCGCGACATCCCGCTCGGGGTAGTTCACGCCGGAGTGGTTCATTATGTAAGGGGAGGCATGTGGATGTACATGTTCGGCGTTGGGAAGCGATTGTGGTAGCCGGAAACTAGGTAAAACATAGATCTGACGTGATTTTAGGGACACGCAAAAGAAAGCCGTAAATAATCTAATTATGATAATATGTTGGTTAATGAGGTATCTTTAGATAGATATTTGTATATGGTTTTGTAGAAGGGTGGGTCAAACTAATTACTTGGCGTAGACGCGACCCACTCTGTTATTGAAAGTATGAAAAATGCGACGGGATATAATATGTTTGGTTGGTTATTTGTTTAGTTAGAACCTAAAACCTCGATGGAGGAACTACATGCCTTATTTATGATCATTATAGTTTGTTGTGTGGTTAGAGGGAAGTTAAAGCCCTCGATTGGAGAAACTACCCGCCTTACTTATTGTAGTTAAGAATGTTGTATTAGTTGTTGGAAGTTAAAAAGCCTCGGTGGAGGAACTAAGCTGCTTATGGATTGTGTATATATATATGTATAATTATATGTTGTATTTTAGAGCTACTCACACCAAAGCATTTTATAATGTCAATCTAATTTGCATGTTTGCTTATCGGGTGTGTTCATTAAATGAACATAGTTGATAAGTCTTGACAGGTTTAGTGTTGAAGAAGATTGGTTGCTGCTTGTGGTTTCCGTTAGCGTCGCATTTCAAGATAGGCTTTGTTTTCCTTTGAGGTGATATAGATTTTCAGTTAAGATAAGGTTATTTGCATTTTCATTTGTTAATTTTTGTAATGAAGATGACTTTTGTTTAAGTTAAAATTTTTATTGGTTTTTAATTATCCACATATTTAAACTGTTTATGGGTTTTTGGAAGTAGAGAGTGCGTCACACCTCGGAAATCGAAGAGTCGGGAACAAATAATGTTTTTCCGATTCATTTGAAATTGAGGTGTGTGGGGGGTATCACTAATATTTTTGAAAATGGGGTAACACTAATTGCAACTATTAATGGGGGTAAGTCTACCTAACCAAATTATATATATATATATATATATATATATATATATATATATATATATATATATATATATATATATATATATCAATCATTCTCTAAAAAGTAGCTATATAATTAGTTTGGCACGCTTATAAAGCGTTACTAAAGTTTGGCACGCTTGGACACCACCAGGAGGAAGATGCATACATGCTCAATCTTGGCGACTCTGGCCCAAGACAATGGCAATGGCTTTGGAGGGATCATCGAGAGATAATCTTGGGAATGTTAAATTGGAGTATCTTTGGCAGCTCACCTAAAAGCGTAAGTTGTATATCGTGGAACTTCTCGCGATAGCAAATGGTTTTCAACTTGCGATAATGCAAGGTATCTCCAAGTTATAAGTGAACTCGGACTCTTTAAGAGCTATCCACAACATTCGGGATTCAGGCCAAAGCCCATGGTATTGTGCAAACCTTGTGGCCCAAATAGCTTTTCTAAGAAGTCTTTTTGTAAAATGCATTTTTAAGCATGTATATAGAGAGGGTAATCAGGTAGCTGACTATTTTTCAAAGTTGTACAAATCTCGGGATGAGCTTGTCATTTCTTTTACTCCACCTCTTCATCTAAAGTTACATAGTATTGTGGAGGAGGATAGAAAAGGAACGATGTACTTGAGATTTTCTTCTAATATAGGTTGAGGTCTGCCATAACCTCTAAACTTTTGAAAAAAAAAAAAAAAAGTGGCACGCTTGTCACAATAACATTTTTAGTAACAGATATATCCGTTACTAAACCTGTAAAAAAAAATCGATCCAACAGGACTAGCATATGCATCTTATTATTCTCTCTTACAAAGATATTCCATTCCTTAATCAACTCAAACAACAAGAGAATACCGAAAAACACCAAGCCATTAAATTTTATATTATATAAATAAACCCACCAATCCAAATCCCAATTTACAAATCAAACAAATAAAAGGTACAACATATGTTACATTGAAGAAAATAGTGGCAGCAAATCCAATTAAGAGCTTCCTCCAAACCATGGAGTGAGGACATAGATACCAATGCGACAAATGAGAAAATGGCAAGTCGGCAAGTACCATGCACAATCAGAATTAGCACCACCCATATGACCCATTACATTCTTGGGTGTGTATATATACCTATTTTTCCAACAAAAAGGGTCGCCTTAGTTTCATACTTCCCACAAAAAAGATGAGACCGCTGAAAGTTGAACCGAAAATGTAGTTTATACAGCAAAGTCATGCAATGAGCATGTTACCTCAATGAAGGCATAATGATTTGAATAGTTTTATTTTTTTGACAATCTCATAATGCACTCTGCAGCACTATGGCCATCTCTTACAAAAACAGGCTTGAAGAACAACATTAAATTATACCTCCATCACTACTTTAAAGCTCAGGAGACTTGGATTTCAAGAACCCTCTTGGTGCTCCTAGGTTCCATTCGTGTATCCTTCTGTCTAAATTAGTTCCATATGCCTTGCATCTAGCGCCTGCATGGTTCCTACTAAACCAGGACAACATGTCACATAGTTAATACTTAGTACATAATAATACAACTTCCTATTTTCATTTGTAAAGTTACTTCCCTCGCGCATCTAAACAATACTATAAACCATTTAGTTATTTACCTTGGTTTATGGCAAGTACTTCATCATGATGATTTTTTTAGGTGAAACACTTGCATACTAAAAAAGAAACTAAACTACACCTACAGGTTTGCCATGTTCAACAACCTCGGACTCATTAATTAATTAGTATAGCTGTAAAACATTATGCATATCTCTCTGTTGGTCCTAAAGTTTGCATTCTCACCTTCACAAGTCTCAAGGTTGCAGACAGGCATCAAACAAGTTGAAGATCTGAAATGTCAAAAATACCGTTAAGGCATCATGGATGCATACATAAAGCGAGAATTTGGCTAGCGTTAACAACCATAATATATTTACCAGCCTATCTAAACTCCATTTCTAAGGATTCAAGAATCACCAACAGATTTGCAACATGCTCTCTACACTCTGCCTTTTTTGAAAATTTTTGAGGTAAAGAAAAGGGTTTTAGACATTGGTCCTAGTCTTACTATGGTAATTAGACTTTGGTCCGGAAATACTGAAATATTAGGTTTTAGTCCTACTTCTGCTACTTGACCATTAGTCAACTCAAGCATATCCATCTGGACATCAAGATCACATAGGCAAGACCTAAAAGAAGTGCAGCCAAAATAGGGAGGGGTGGGGATGGGGATCAGTTCCAATATATATCCACAATAAAGGGAATATAAATAAGTGGCATGCACCCAAACCCATATGATCGTTACAACACCCAAAAAATTTGATCATATTGTTAATAGTACTAAAAATATCATTGTAGGATCTCCATCCACCATCAGAGTATTTACAACACCCAAACAATTGCATAGCTACCACCCAGAAAAAGACGAGACACATCCATCTATTACTTAAAAAAAAATTATTAATATAAAAAACTAAAAGAAAATATGTCAATTCAATCTATCATGGGCTCTCTTTTTCCCCCCCAAAAGGAGTGCAAGAGCACAATAAATACTTGGGTTTATACTGTCAAATATAAGCTATCGAGTTACTTTTTTTTTCATATACTATAGAAAAGCCAAAATAATAGCTAGAATGATAATGTGTACCAGAGTATCCAAAAGCATGTGTGGCAATATCAGCAACCCAAGTCCAAATTGAACCCACATGCATCAAACAAAAACACATTTAGTAGTGACACAAATGAAAACAAATGAAATCTTAAAATAACATAATTAAAAACTAACCAGGGGTTTAAGTATCTGTCTGATAGCTGTGTTATACTATGCCAAGATTACCAAAGCTCAAACAACTATATCCATCCGGACATCAATATCATATATGCAAGACCTGATAGCGAATATTCTGCAAATCTAAAGAGAAAGAAGAGTACAACTCTTACAAATAACACAATGATAGTCGAAGTTGATCCAGGGAGTCAGAGGGTTTCCTACTTCCTACCTCAGCCATTATACACTTGTAAATAAATGGCGCGAACTTATATTACCAAATTAGTAAAATTTGCAATGGAAAATATACTTACTAGGATACCCTTCCATAAAAGATCCATTGTTCCATCTTGAAAAGGGACTATTCAAATATATATGGAGGAATGTGGCCTTGTAAGCTTGCCAACCTGTGTGGCATATTTCCCTGCACTTGGTTTGACTGCCTTCCCATGCGATGTACAAGCACTACAAGGTGTGACCAATAACTTTCTGGTCAAAATCCATGTGGGAAGAAAGGTTCATGTGCAAATTTGATGGATAATAGAAAACTCTTGCTGATTATTTTCCAGCCAACTAAATAATTAAAATTACTTGTATACCAACTCAAAATATATGTATGAAGTAGTATGGTGGTGGTGGGTGGGACATATAAGTATCAAACACCATGGCAGCTAGTCAAGCTTGTCACGTTGATTAACGGCCAACCTCGATCCAAAAGTAACTTTGGCCAGAATCTAGTGCGAACAATTAAAATTTCAAGTACTTTATATAGTCTTCTTCATTTTGTATCAAAGCGAGTATGAGTTCCGAACCTAACTCTTGATCAACCATTTGTATTTCAACAAATAAGGAAACTAGTAAACTAGTACCAATAGTAATAGTAATAATATAGAAACCATCTACTACAAACATATACGAAATGACACAAGAACAAACAAGTACGAATTGTTATACTACAAAACTAATATCTATTATAAGCTCAAAGGTGGACAGGTTTGCTCAAAATGAAGGTTGTTCCAACGAATTTAGCTACTGAAGAAATGAAGCATTAAGAGGGCGTTTATAACACCTCAATAAGTCTCTTCCCGGCTTTCTATAAGGACCGTAAGTCAAAAGCACGTTTGGCAATCTCAGAAATCTAAAAATATAAGAAGTGGGAAAGAAAAAAAAAAAGTGTCTTTCTAGAAAGTCCAAAACTCATTTTCGGTAGTCAGTTTTCTAGCTTTCTCCTTTTGTCTTCCCTGTGGTTTCTCTGTTTCTCTCCTACAAAAAGCGATAACACCTCTTTTCCAAAACCATTCGATAAATTTCAACTCCATCCATGGACAATCTCAACTCAATCATTGATCGAAGAACAAGGTGAAAATGATTGACCCTTTTCTCAATCACAATTGAAAACCCTAGTTAATGTGATTATTGATTTCAATCGCAATTGAAAACCCTAGGTTTTCATTCTATATAAATAGGAATGAAATAGGGTTTTGAGAGTCCTCTTATTCTTCATCATAGAAAAAGTTTTTGTATGTTGTTGCCTTCATCTTCTCTCTTCTTTTCTTTTCATTGGAAATCAATTTAACAAAAGGTGTGAACACCACTATCTTTTTAATTGAGGTTGCTATAATTATCAAGTGGAATATGTGTTGATTGTTGTTATTGAGATTGATAAACTAAATGCCATACTTGGATTAGATGTTGCGTTTGAAAATTTTATATAGCTTTGAGTAGTAGTGAATGTATATACCTGTTTAACACATTAAGACAGTGTTATGTATGTGTTAACTTGTTTGGTTTATGTAGTTTGTTTATGTGTAGAAATTTTGGAACAAAGACGCTTTACGTGTCACTTAATGCTATGGCTCAATTGCATGTGCTTGTCTATCTAATTTATATTTTAAATGTATTGTTTCCTTTTTTGTGTTTCACATGCCAATTTGAGAATTTGGTTTCAGTTGTTAAACTTGAAGATAGTTAGTTAATTTTTGCTCAGATTACTAGCATGTATGCATGATTTGATTGAGAATTGACTGGAAAATACTTATTGATTATATGCTATTATATTCATGGGGTTTTGATCGAAGTTGTTTATTAAGGTATTTTTCATTTGATTTAATTAATTGATTGTTGTAGATCCGTGGTAATTTAGTTTTAACTTATTAAGAGTATTATTTAAGTTTATTGATTGCTTTTTAATATGAAGAACAATGAGTATTTGTGAAAAAAAAAATTTGATGTGTTTTTCGATACTGTTGAAACTGTCTTTGTGATAATGTAGGGTTTTTATGGAAATAGAAGTAATTTGTTTTCGATGGAGAGACTGTATCTTGACACTTCAAAACAGTGTTGAAGGCTGTTGGTAAGTTTTCAAAAGAAGTTATATGCACCCCCCACCCCCGACATGACTACTACACGCTCGTATCTAAGGAGCAAAGACGATAAGTACTATCCGTGGTTCAAGGTAACAATTTTCCCATGTTAGAGACTTTGGTCATTTTATATCTTTTATATGGTGTAGGTTTTATATTAGTGATATCATATTAAAAGCTTAGCATGTTTTGTTTGTTAGAATTGTATTGGGGTAATTGATGGGACACACATTTCAATAACTGTGCCATTCGGTAAAGTACAAATACTGTATCGAGGGAGGAAGGGCATACCAACTCAAAATGTCATGTGTGTATGCGACTTTGATATGTGTTTTACTTTTGTTCTTATTGGTTGGGAAGGTTCAGCAAATGATTCAAGAATTCTACAAGAAACCATTGAAGATCTGCAAAATGAATTTTCCCCGCCTCCACATGGTAATTGCAGCTAAGTTAAGTTCATTATCATTATCATTTTTTTTTCACTTTAACTAAGTTGCTTTTTAATAGGAAAATATTATGTGGTTGACTCGATATGCTAATGCCCCCGGTTTCTAGCACCGCATGAGGGACAAAGATACCATTTGAATGAGTATAGTGGACATGAAAGATCACCGAAAACCGCAAAGGAGCAATTCAATTTTGCTCAGGTGTCACTCCGTAACATAATTGAGCGATGTTTTGGTGTGTTGAAATGTCGGTTTCAAGTGTTGGAATTAATGCCATCTTATAATCTTCGCAAGCAAAGAAATATAGTGATTGCTTCATGTGATTTTCATAATTTTATAAGGAAGTATGCTCTTAAAGACAATTTTTTTGAGACGTTTGAAAAAGAAGATGTTGTTGTGCAAGGTGTGGGTAGTAGTTATGAAGCGGGACAAAGTTCGACAAGTGCAAGTGAAGTACAAGGAGACATGGGGATAGCGATAGATGATATTTGTAGGGGATGAGTATGTTTTATAGACTACCGTTGTAACTTTTTGATGGGTATTGTAATATTTGCTAATTATGAAGCATTTTTTTTTACTATTTATGCCAAACAAACTTTTAACTTCTTGACTTTTAAATTTTGACTTTTTGCTTTAAAAATTGTGTTTTTGACAAACATACTTATACTTTGCATTAAGTGAAAAAAAATTAGATAATGACTTTTGAGTTTGGTAGCTTATGGCTTTTTGTTAGTTGCCAAACACCCTCTAACTGAAGATTGTTTCAGCCAATGAAATCCTTAATTGAACGAAGCATATAAACCTATAATGGTTAGCTAAATATATTTTTTGAGTGAAAAAAGATAGATGATTACAATGGTCAAAACCCTAGAACTTAACCAAAGATCGAGAATTTGAGAAAAATAATTCGAAATGAAGAGACAGATAGAGAGAGTGCCTGATTGAAAAACATGTATCGCGAAACTTTATGTTTGTTATTTTCAAACAAACATTGATTAACTTTATTTATTAATTCGAACATCAATCAAAAGAAGTAGGAGCAACACGATTCAACCACCCGTCCACTTGAAGTGAAAAACATCGACTTTCTCAAATCTTCAGAGTTTGTTTTTTTTCTCTGGATCTCCCTTAATTTTTTGCTTTCCCGTTCAACTATAAGGGTCGCGAGGAATTTCCCCACTACCTATTTTCATTATTTCGTTTTTTTTTGTTTGATATTTTTTTGGGTTTCTTTCTTTTTGTTTCAATATTTTTCTTTTCTTTTATTTTATTGGTTTATTAACGGATACAAACGTTACATAAGCGTGACCAAATTATTAAAAAATAATAAAAACTATCATTCTAGATATTTTCTAACGATTGTTCCCATCACCAATGTATGTATATCCGTGACACAGTAAGTAACAGTTATAACTATTTGTTACTTATATAAAATTGGCTATGTTAGAAAATGACAGTTATGGTACGGTGTGGTATAGTCTGAGATATGTTACAGATTGTACGAGACCTGACATTGTCTATACAGTAGCTGTTTTGAGTAGGTATATACTAGCAACCCTAGTGTGGAACACTGGCAAACAATAGATTTGAACATCCTTTCAGAAGACCCCGAGGTCACCAGTGGCTATGTGTTTAGTAGTGGTGGAAGTGTTGTCTCTTAAAAGTCTAAAAAACTGACCATTATAGCACAGTTTCCATGGAGTCTGAGCTTATTGGTTTAGCTAGTATGAGTGAAGAAGCTAGTTGGTTATGAGGCTTTCTCACTTTCGATCATATACCGATCCGATAAACAATTAATCGGGCCAATGATACTATGTAATAGTAATACAACTATTACTGGGAGAGTCCATATTACTATAAATTTTGTGAGATATGAAGATAACCTAGCTTGCAAATTCGCTTACCAAAGCTCTATCCAAAGATACAGCGTGGATTGCTCTACTAGCATGGGATTGCAGCCTGTTGAAAGATGAACATATGTGATGGTAACCCAACCTAGGGATTGGAGATCCCAAGAACTAGATTCAAAGGGAAGAACAAATCCTAAAATGTTTTGGTAATGAGACATGCATTGTTGTTTATTAATCGTTCCATGCCTGATTAATAAAATGCATGATATCTTGAAGCGTTTATATAGGTTGAGTTTTATGGAAAAACTCTTAATGAAGTTCTATGGTTCTTATGGGCGGAGTGTATAACTACATGAGCACTCTTGACAGACTCACCTAGTGAATGTGAAAGTGATGTTGTTTCTATAAGAATGAAGGCTAATTCTCTATATCATTCACGAAACCAGGATGGTAAGCATATGGGCATAATATGCTGGCTTGAGAGGAGAACATTTGATGTGTTGTGTGTTGAGAATGTTGGACGCATTTTCAGGTTCAGGTGGAGAACAATCTGTTATCTTCCAAGAATTAAAGGCTATTGAAATTGGTCTAAGTCGATGTCCTGAGCTGGGTTTAAGGAGGGTAGAAGTTGCATCTGATTCCTTGTTTGCTATTCAAATCATTACCAATATTGCAGCTCCCCCTTGGAGTTGTTTAGATATGGTTGTGCATATAGAGAGTTTATCACTAGATTTTCCTTTTTGTTCTTTGTCCCATGTATTTAGAGAATTAATGTAAGGACGCCTCATCCCCTTATTTTGGATGAATTACCATTTGATATATAGTCTTTCAATTAATCTACCCCAAAGTTCCTTCTTTCTCAAACCATAATTTGAACTTCTTGTATACTTGATATTCAAATTAGTATCAAGCTTGGATGGTGTGTGGTAGTGAGTCAAATGGCAGCATTGAGTTTTCTCAAGTGCTCTCTCTCTCTCTCTCTCTTCGATCACAAACATGGTAAATTGTAATGTAAAATGTAAAAGTCCTGGTTTGATAATTCAAGGGGTATATAAGGAAGTTTAGTCAGGTATGAATTAACACTTTTACAGTAAGTTTTGTTTGTGTGAGAATAAAGATAGGTTAAGTTTATTGTTTGGTTGGTGTAAGGGGGATTTCCCGTCATTAGATAGATGACACGTGCATGGGAAATAACCTAGGACTATAGGTGTCCGTAATGAGACGAGGACCATTGGATCAGTTCTGTGAATAAGTGATCTCGCTTAGCACGAAAGTGTTTAGTGGACATGTGTCGCACGGATGGATCGCCTCTAAATATAACAGTTCTCTAAGTCGTTAGGAACTGATATGGACAGTTCCTGACCAGAAGGAAACTGAAGAGGACGATCTTTGATGATAAGGAAGGAACTGTAATGACATATCTTAAGAGTTACCTTTTAGATATAATCTTCCCATATACGATGGGACATTAAGATCAACAAGGAAACTTGCCTCTAACAAGATATGGTCTAGATTCAGACTTCCATAAGAAGAGGATTTCTAATAGGAATGCAGAGTCCAAAGATGGAAGGGAACTCACAAACGGTGAGGTTGGCCCTAACCCTAGGACTCTCAAAGCTTTTCCTATATAAACCACAGGGATTCGCTTTTAGGAACTACACAAAATAGGATTTGATTCTCCTAAATAAACAAGGAGATACGTAGGCAGCCGCCAGGCGGTTCAACCCTGAACTCACAATCATCTCATCCCTTCTCTACTCAGAAAAAGCTTCTAGATCACAAGGCACAGAGGAAAATTAGGGTATACTCAAAAATTCCTCTACATCTTGTGGCGCCCGTTTGTGGGGACGAAAGTAGGTAAATATTCATTCCAAACGACTAATTTAGTCTAAAAACTCTTACTGTTGTGATGACAGGAGCAAAGAAAACAAAGGGTGGTGCTACCACACGCAGGGTCGCTATCAGAGAAGAAGAGCACGAGATACCTAAGGAGGGTGAGAATGTCCGTCACCCTGATGCGAATAATCTCCTTTAAGGACCTATGACCTGCCCCGATGGACCAGTTGCTCCCGGTGTAGGCCTCAGGAATAATGCTTAAGAGGAACGTCAAAATGGTGAGAATGCTGTCCTCACCAACCCAGAGTCTATTCAGGCTAGCCAGGCAGTACAGGCTCTGGAATAGTAAAGAAGTAACCTTAAGTGAGAATTACAGCTACTGAGGCACTTATATCAGTCTGACACAGGGAAGGAGCCACTCATCGATCTCGATGATGACGACCTTCTAGAAAGTGGTCGTGCTAGGAACCCAAGGCATGGGGATCTAGTTCGACGCGAGCCATCTGAATCAAAATACAGTAACTCAGATGAGGACTCAGGAACAGCCTTAGAACGAGAGTCAACTGACTAGGATCGTGATGTCGATCCTCACCGAAAATGAACTCAGAACAAGAAACTTTCTACCAAAGAAAGTGCATGGGAAACTGAGAAGAATGACCTAATCAGCCAAATGCATCGGATGATAGGCAAAGGGAGAAAAATGTAAGACTCCCTTGTTCAATCCGCCATAATAGGGGCAGGCAAATCTCCTTTCGCATCACGGGTGATGAGGAAGCCATATCCCTGTGGTTACAGACAACATAAGTTCAGTGTCTTTAGTGGCAAGTCAGATCCGGTGGATCACGTATTCAGGTATCGTGCCACTATAGGACAATATGAAAGGTATGACCATGTTATGTGTCAAGAGTTCAAAGCCTCCCTGTCTGGATCTACACTCCAGTGGTACCACAGGTTACCTGAGCGGCAGATCAAGTCCTTAGAGGAACTGTTTAGGACCTTCATAGATAGGTACTCGTGCAACAAGCATCAACCAAAATGGATCGATGCATTGTTTAATATGAAGAAAAAGGACGGAGAGACACTGAGGTCCTACATGCAACGGTTCATGGAAATTTCAATCCAAATAGAGTCTTGTGACGAACAGACTGTTATAACAGCTTTCAAACAAGGGTTGGATGAAAACAATGCCTTACTCGGATCTCTCTCTAGGAAACCATCCCGTGATTTAGAAGAACTCCTGGACAGGGTTGAAACTCATGCGGGGTGGGAAGAGGATGTCCCGAATGCACGCGTCAAAGCAAAGAAGACTAATCGGACAGTTCTTGTGGTCCCTCGAGAAGGGAACGGGAATTCTTCCCCTAAAAAATCCAAGAGAGACTATCATTGTGGTCACCAAAGGGCGGAATCCCCATCAAAGGGATGAATGCCCAGAGGGTAGTACCAAAATGTAGCCACGTATAGAAAGAGCTGAAGAAGCTCTTCCCTCGATGGATAGAAACTTCGCCCCTCTGAACAAAATGCCGGATGAGGTTCTGGACTCGATCAAGAATCAGAGTTACCTCAAATGGCCAGCCCCACTTAAGCCAAGCTCTTTGGGAACCCAAGACCAAAGGACCCGAGACCAAAGGACCTACTGCAAGTTCCATAAGAGTAAGGGTCACAGTACTAGAGCATGCAGGACTCTGAAAAATGAACTACAGGATCTGATCGAAATAGGGTATTTGAAACAGTTTGTAGCACACAAACAAGCAAGTTTAACGCAAAGATAACCCGAGGAGATCAAAGACGTCGGTTTAAGATCCCCTGTGCATGGACCGCTCAATGGCCGACTCCAGATAAATATGATTTCTGAAAAGGCAAGTAAACGAAGTGGGCAGGTCATTAAAAAGGGTGCGCGATATCAGATGTGCATCGCCAAGCAAATGAGGATCATGAACAACAAACTGACTACGGGTGCTCAGGTCAACGCAGTACCCCAGAAAAATCCACTCATTCTTTCCATATGAGGATGCGTTGGTTTTCACACTCCCTTTTGGAGATTATGATTTGCACTGCACATTGGTTGACCTAGGAAGTTCGGCAGATGTGTTATACTATGACACAGTAAAAAAGTTGCAGATCCCAGATTCTGAGATGGTTGCCACCAACTTCAACTTGTATGGATTCAGTGAGGACAAAGCTCTAACAGTTGGGGATATCCAACTACCTGTAGCTACTGGTTCGGTAACTCTCATAAAAAAATTTGTTGTCGTAAAAGCTAACACACCTTATCACATGATTTTGGGCAGGACCTGGCTGCATAGACTCTGTGCTGTTTCCTCCTCCTATCACCAATGTAACGCCCGTATTTAAAATACGTATTTTTCTATTTATTAATTAATTAAATTATTTATTTAAAAATCGGCTGGATTGGATTTGGATATGTGCGCCTGGTTTCTGGGCCCGAGTCTGTGTTGGGCTTGGGTTTCAGACCCAAGTATATAAACACATTGTTCTAGAGAATAGGGTTTTAAAAAAATAATAAAATAATGAAAATGGAGGCAGAGAGAGAAGCTGGTTTGTTGGAGAGGTGGAGCGCGACGATTTGGATTAGGAGGATTCGTCGAGCTGTTACATAAGGTGAGTAGCTATTTTACTATTTCACCGGATTTGTAGTTTTCGTATGTCGGTGTATACGGTCTATCTGTTTCTGTTTTTTATACTGCTCATTTTCCTGTTGTATTGGACTTCGTGCCATTTGTATCATTAAACCTTGTTAAATTTCGGATTTGTATTAAAATGTCGAAGCTATGAACAGGCGTTCATGGAGGCGCAGCCCATGAATCTTACTGCCTTTATATTTTGTTGTTTTGTTTTGGGCAGGTTATTGTTGGTTTGAAGAATGGTGTTAGTGGAAGTTTGGTCGGTGCTGTCGGCACTAATGGCGCCGGTGGTTGGGCTGTTTTTGGGTTGGTTTTATTTGGTTGAGTGATGATGGATGTAAATGGGGGTCGTGTGTGGTGCTGTGGAGAGCTTGGGGAAGGCAGTAAAGGGAGGCGCGAGCCCAAATCTCCTCCCCTTGTAAAAACGTCCATTACTGTGATACTGGGACTTGGGTTTTTATGCGTTTTGAAAATCGTTTGAACTGTTTTTGTTTGATTTGATGGGTTGTTCATGTATGTTTGTATGTTGGAATGTGGATGGGGGCTGTTGAATGGTGGTGGAAGCTATTAATGGCGGCGGGAAGGTTTTTAGATCTAGATTTGATGAAGTTAGGATTGAATGATTTGAGGAATTTTGTGTTTGTTAAAGTGGTGGGGGTTTACACCCTCTTCATTTTCGGTTGGTTTGATTGGGTGGTCGACCGAAATTGGTGGCCGGTTTTGGTGGTGGCTGTTGGAGAAGATGACACTGTTCATCTTAGTTGGGCCTTGGTTGGTTTTGTTTTGGCCGGCTATTTTGTTTGGTTGGGCCGGTTTGTTTTGTTTTGATTGGGCCCGATTATGTTCTAAATTGTTGGGCCAGTTCTAATATTTGTTTTGTTGGGCCAGTTTCATTTGTTTTGATTGGGCTGGTTTCAGTTTAATTTTTGGGCCGAATCCAATTATGTTTTTGGGCCAATTTCTAATATTGCTTGGGGCCAGTCCATAGGACTTAAAATAGATCTATTTGGGTCTTTCACTGGTTAGACTTTTGGGTTCTAAGGTTTGGGCTTGGCCAGTTGGGTCCGAACCATTATCTTGGTCATGAGCCCATAAGCCATGCACCTTTGACCTTAGCCATGAACTATGGCTATGACCATGAACCTGTTGAACATATAAACGACAGTTTGACTTTGACTTTGACCATGATAGTTTGACTTTGACTTTGACCATGACAGTTTGACTTTGACCATGATGTGTTGACTTTGACTTTGACCATTGACCGTTGACTTTGACCGTTGACCGTAGAATGTTGACTTTTTCCAGTTTTTCACATATTTAAGTATATAGACAAATGTAATAATAAAACGTTGTCGGATATTATATAACGTTGTTTGTCATTATCTAATTTAGATTTGACGTGAGTAGTGTGTAAAACATATATATATTGGGCTTTGATTGTGGACTGTGGACTGTCTAATTGTGCTACGTTTTATGTTGTATATTATATGGACAAATGTAGTAATAAAATGTTGTGGAAGCCTGCATAATTGGTTAATCCTTATCTAAGAAAGATTTGACATTGATGTTGTATATTTTTGACATGTGATGAGATAGAAACTGTAGGAGATATATTATTCCTAAAACGCTATAAAAATATATGCGATACGTTTGAAGCAATTGTGATATCATATGATATGTTGGGATGTATATATTAAATGCAATAGTTTTGGAGAAATAAATGTATAAACGCTCCATTATTATATATGTGAGATGCTACTATGAGGTAGTATAGTATTGGTGAATATTTTCCCACGGGATTGTGGCTTAGTGCAATAATATATTGGTACGTGAAAGAATGAAATTGGTTATGAGATATAATTGAGATATTTCTAAATATTGTGGCTTAGTGCAATAATGTAATTGACCTGCACGTGATATAGTGGAATGATTATGAGTCATAAATAGATGACACTTGAACCTAGCTACCACAACTCATGTGATTTGGCCCTTCTGGCGTTTCAGTGAATCTGAATGGCCTTCGGGCGTAAGTAATGTGATTTGGCCCTTCTGGCGTTTCAGTGAATCTGAATGGCCTTCGGCTGTAAGTAATGTGATTGGCCCTTCCGGGCGTTTCGCTTAAGTTTGAATGGCCCTTTCGGGCGAATAATAGTGCTTGATTTATTCCGTTCGCAAAATAGAGAACGAGACGCCGCTATATTTTATGCCGAATAGTGGCAGTACTTACATAATGGCTTCCGTGTGAGGATTTACTTGGTGTGCGGCATCCCGCTCATGGTGGTTACGCACGGAGTGGTTCATTATGTAAGGGGAGGCATGTGGATGTACATGTTCGGCGTTGGGTAGCGATTGTGGTAGCCAGGGAAACTAGGTAAGACATAGATATGACGTGATTTTAGGGACACACAAAGAAAGCTTTGAATAATATAATTATGGTAATGTGTTGGTTAATGATGTATCTTTAGATAGATGATTGTATATGCTTGGCTGGTTATTTGTTTAGTTAGAACCTAAGGCGCCTCGATGGAGGAGCTACATGCCTTATTTTTTTTATGAGTATAGCTTGTTGTGTGGTTAGTGGAAAGTTAAGGCGCCTCAGTGGAGGAACTACCTGCCTTACTTATTGTACTTAAGGATGTTGTATTAGTCGTTAAAAGTTAAGGTGCCTCGGTGGAGGAACTAACTGCCGTAAGGATTGTGTATATATTTGGTATAATTATATGTTATATTTTAGAGCTACTCACACCAGCATTTTTATAATGCTGACCCGATTTGCATGTTTGCTTATCGGGTGTGTTCATTAAATGAACACAGTTGATAAGTCTTGACAGGTTTAGTGTTGAAGAAGATTGGTTGCTGCTTGTGGTTTGCGTTAGCGTTGCATCTCAGGATATGTTTTGTTTTCCCTCGAGGTGATATAGAGTTTCAGTCGAGACAAAGTTATTTGCATTTTCATTTGTAAATTTTGTAATGAAGAAGACTTTTGTTTAAGTTAAAATTTTAATTGGTTTGTTTTATTATCCGCATATTTAAACCTGTTGATGGTTTTGGGAGTTGAGAGTCGTCGCCACACCCTGGAGATCGAAGAGTCGAACAAATAATATTTTTCCGTGCAGCTCGTCGAATTGGGTGTGACAACCAATGTCTAAAATTCCCATATAACGGGAAAATTGAGACAATCAGAGGAGATCAGGTGGCTGCCAAAACATGCTATGCTCTGGCGACAAAGCAATCCCCACTCCTTTTTGAACCAATGGAGATAGGGCAACCCGCCAAATAGCAATTACAGGTAGATCCCCCACTCCTGGACCTGGTCCCAAGAGAGAGGGAGCATCCCCCTTTACTAGAGCCTTTAGAGGAAGTGATATTGGGGGAGGCAGCTCACTAAAAACCACTTTCATTGACACCTTATTGAGTTCTGAAGAGCGCATGGCTCTAATACAGTTCCTCCAAGAGCACAAAGATGTGTTTGCTTGGTCATTCGAAGAAATGCTAGGAATTGATTCCCATGTGGCATGCCACTGACTCAATGTCCGCAGTGATGCAGTAGTAGTCAAGCAAAAACAAAGAAAAATAGGTGCTAACAAATCCAAAGAAGTAAAAGCCGAAGTTGAAAAGCTAAAGGTAGCTAAATTTGTCAGAGAAATCAATTTCCCCACTTGGATTTCTAATATTGTCCCAGTAAGAAAGAAGAATGGGTCATGGAGAATTTGTATCGATTTCACGAATCGGAACTGTGTATGTCTAAAAGACAGCTACCCTTTGCCACGAATTGACAAATTGGTGGATGCAATGGCTGGACATGAATTGTTTATCTTTCACAGATGGGTCGTCTGGCTACAACCATATCCCATTGCATGAGGAGGACCACAAGCATGCCAGTTTCACAACCGAAGATGGCTTGTACTACTATCAGGTCACATACCAGCGTTTGGTAAACAAAATGTTTGAAGGATTGATAGGCGATATTGTAAAGGTGTATGTAGATGATCTTTTGGTTAAAAGCCTAAGACGAGGAGATCATCTCTCCCACCTGAAGCGTGCTTTTGACATTCTCAGAGAGTATCGCATAAAGCTCAACCCTACAAAGTGTTCTTTTGCTGTCTCATTAGGAAAGTTTTTAGGGTACCTAGTTACTAAGAGATGGATCGAGGTGAACCCAGATAAGATCTGGGCGCTCATAGAAATGCCCTCACCTAAAAATATGAAAGAGGTTCAAAAAGTTATAAGCAGGTTAGCAGCTCAAACGGTTCATCTCCAATAGTTCGGATAAGTGCAAACCTCTTTTTCGCCATCTTGAAAAGAACACTTCATTTGCATGGGACGGAAGAATGCCAAAAGGCATTCGATCAACTCAAAACATACCGGGGCACCGCCAATCCTTTCCAAGCCGGTTGAGGGAGAAGTCTTGGGTCTTTATCTCTCGCTCATCCGACTACACGGTATCGTTAAAGCATCGATATGCATGGATGAAAAGAAGGTTGAAAAGCATGTCTATTTCTTGAGCCAAATTGTAGAAAATTACGCCCATACTTCCAAATCCCACACTATCGAGTGATCACAGAGTACCAATTGCAATGAGTTTTGGAAAGAGCAAACAAAGTTAGGAAGGCTAGCTAAATGGTCCGTGCAACCGTTAGAATATTATATTATTTACGCCCCCGAATCTCGAGAGAAGGGTTAGGCACTAGCGTAATTCTTGGGAGAATTTTCAATGACCTACACAGGGATACGACTCAACCACCCCCAGCCCAGATGATGGGGTCCTACACGAATCCCAAAACACCCGACCCGGACCCACGGAGCCAAGCTCGAATGGCGGCTGTTTGTGGATGGATCTTTAAATGACCAAGGTGTAGGAGTTGGAGCTGTGTTAGTTACTCCCGACAATATGCGGTGGAGAAAATCCATCCGGTTAGGTTGGAATGCTTCTAACAATGAGGCAGAATATGATGCCACACTTGCGGCCTCACAATGGCTCTCGACCTGGGCCTAACACACCTCACAGTTTTTAGTGACTCATAGCTAGTTGTGTTTCAAGTTTATGGGGGATACGAGGCCAGGGATGAACGAATGGAAAAATACCTGGAACTGGTAAGGGGTCTTCAGAGCAAGTTTGAGAACATTCAGTTTTATTAGCTACCTCGATCAGCAAATTGACACGCAGATGCTTTGGCATATGTTGCCTCAATGTTGGGCAACAACGAGTCTCGTTCCATCCCTATAGAGTTCCAAGATAAACCTAGCATCCAACCGCTCGAAGTGGAGACAGTTTGTGTGATTCCACCCACTACACTGAACTGGATGGATGCATATAAGTCTTACCTCAAAGATGGGACACTCCCTGAGGATAAGAATGTATCAAGGCGTCTGCTTACAAAGGTACAAAGGTTCATCCTTATTAAAGATGATCTGTATAAGAAGTCCTTTAGGGGACCTCATCTCAGATGTCTCTCCCCAGACCTTACTGAATAGGTTATCGCGAGAGGTTCATGAAGAAATTTGTGGCAACCACATTAGGGCGTAACACTAGCTCTCAAGATCTTGAGACAAGGATGCTTTTGGCCTAATATGCAAAAGAACGCACAAGTTTTTGCCCACACAAATGCGAAAAAGTGTCAACAATATGCTCCACTTATCCATGCTCCAACAACATAACTGCATCCATTGGCCAGCCCATGGCCATTTGCATAGTGGGGAACTAACATTGTAGGACCTCTACCACCTGCTCCCGGCAATGTCATTCTTGCTGGTCGCAACGGATTACTTCACCAAGTGAATAGAAGCAGTTCCCCTTGTTTTCATTTGAGAACAGGATGTTAGAAAGTTCATTTGGAACAACATTGTCTGCAAGACCCAAAGTTATCATCTCAGATAATGGGCAACAGTTCACTGGAGGATTAGTCGCTGAACTCTGTGAGGAGTTTAACATTACCCATTTGTTCTCAACTCCAAGGTATCCACAAGGCAATGGCCAGGCTAAAGCCTCTAACAGGGTCATCTTGGATAACATGAAGCGTAAATTAGATGATGCAAAAGGTTTATGGGTCAAGGAACTACCTAAGGTCCTATGGGCATACCGAACTACGCCCAGACGATCGACTGGTGAGTCCCCATTTTCTCGGACCTACAGAACTGAAGCTGTCATACCTCCCAAACTGGTAGCTCCCAGTCATAAGTCCGACGTTATGCATAACCTGGACAATGAGGAATTATTATGCAGAGAGATGGATCTCCTAGATGAAAAGCGAGAAGGTGTCGCACTGGTCTTAGCTGCCAACCAGTAGATTTTGAAAAGATCATACGACAAGAGAGTCCGAATTCGATCTTTCAAATTTGGCAATCTGGTTCTGCGCGAGATCCCAGAGCCCAACTGGAAAGGGCCATACATCATCGACAAGGTTGGTCGGCGGTTTTACTACCTACGACTTTGTTGAAGGTGGCGTTCTTGTCAAACCATGGAACGCATACAACACCTTCCATCGCAAGTACTACCATAAATTGTTATTTCATGCTTTGTTAGGCATTATTTATTTTTTCCAGTCATCAATAAAGTTCTTCACCTTGCAATCGAATGTATTCCTTGCATGTTCTTTATTTGTTATCAACAATGGACTAAGTCTTTAGGGAATTATTTTCTCACTATTTGTTTAAGAATATTGTATGCCAATTTGCTTTAGAATCAGTGATAGTGAGAATGGGGAAGTTGAATTATATGCTAATTCCTTTCTCATCCCCATGCAGCTAGAACTGTACACCAATTCTTTCAAACTACGATTATCCTCGATGGGTTAAAGCTTTAGGGAATCTGACCACACTAACTGTTCAGTAAACTGTACGCCAGTTTGACTTGGAACAAGAGATAGTGTTCTTGAGAGCCTGAACTGTATACCAGTTCCTAGAGCTCTCAAAACATCAAACATAGGGGTTGCTAGGAAGATCTGGGTTGGATCCAGATCCTAGCATGCAATTATTTGCTTGAAACTATAGTGGCATGATAGCGCTGAGGAAGACTCCCCCACTGCTGTTGTGGCGATACCCTATTTATTTTTTAAATAAATAGGACCTGTCATTATTAAACACAGTGTTGTGCTCATGGCTGATAAGTGCTCAAAAAGTGCTATTTAACCCTCGATTATGCCTCTTGTTTAGCCATCTTAGTGGACTAATAGTGTTTATAAGTTGTGTTTTAAGATTCTACAGGTGAAAAAGAGAGTTTTGTAGAATATTAGAGAAAATGGGGTAAAACGAAGCAATTCGGAGCATTAAGGATCACATGGGAGGCCCGTGGACAATCATGGAGAAGGCCAAGGAATTGGAGCTGTTAAAGATGCGACTTGAACCTATTTTAAAGTCTATTTGGAAGCCCAAGGCCAAAGGATTCGTTGTTTGGACCAAAGCCCGCAAAGAGGATAGAAGGATAGAAGCGAAGAGAAAATCGGCTTATCGTGCGGGGCGACGATGTATCGAAAGGCGTCCGACATTGATTGCGTCCCGGCGATATATCGAAGTCCCGACGCATTGATTAAGTCTGGGACGCATGAATAATGCATCCAGACGCATGAATCGACACTGTAGCCAATTCCTTCTCAGTTTTGAAGACGAAGTCGGACTCTGGAAGAAGTCTATTTGTATTAGGAAACAAATGACGGTTTGGAATGCTTCTAGAGCTCATTGTAACCCCTATAAATAGAGGACCTAAGTGCCTCATGTAATTTGCCAATTCACTTATATTCTTGTCTCCAGAACTTGAGGCAGAGAGAGATTAATAATAAAAGATCGGTTTTACTAGCTGAGTCTTAATAAATTAGTCTTTCTAGTCTTATGTTCTTCGACTCTTCTTCTTCTCGTTCTTCGTGTTCTTCCTTCTTTATGGAAGGCTAATCTTCTCCTTCAAGGGAGGAGATGAAGCCAGTGCTTAAGGTTTAATGATTATTCTAGTTCATGATGTTCTTCAATCAGGTTAGTTCTTTATGTTTTTAGTTATTAGTTCCATTGCCCACACCAGGGGATGGAAGTATAGATTAAGGTTTTTATTTATTACAATTGAATATCATGCTAGTTTAGGGTTTTATTTATTGCAATTGAATATTTGCTAGTAACATGCTTTTATTTATTGCAATTGAATATAATGCTAGAATAGAGTTTTATTTATTGTAATTGAATATTATACTATTATTCTCTACTTTTCTTCTAATTGTGTAGTGTTTTTGAGTAAGGGAAGTATTCCTTGTGTTTGCCTTTAGATGATGATTCATTGAATAGCTGCCCAAGCTCACATAAAAGGAAAGAAAATACTAGTAACATGAACATAGGAACAACCTTAAGTAGAGTTAATTGTTTAACGATGTTTCACCCAAAAGGCATCGGCACTTTCATTTCGATTGCCGATTGTAGTCTACTTGGAGAACAACATGAAGCAAAAAGTCATTAAATCAAAAGCATTGGTGGATTTGAATCTCTTGAATCTATCTCTCTCATATTCTCTCCTTATTTCCAATTCTTAGCTTTAGTATAAGTTTAGTTAGTTTAGTTTAGTTTAGCATTAGAATCTACAATATCTATAATAATAGTTTTTAATCCCTCAAACCCCCTTTCCAATCCTGTCCTTCATATAAACATACACTTAAAAGTGGAACGATACCTTACTCGTCCTTTACTTATTGAGGGATAATTAGGTTTTGATACGCTTCTATTTTGTTCAACGACCATCATCTATCTACATCACCCATACACCATACATACACAAAAAAGAGGTAGTGTCAAATGGCGCCGCTGCCGTTTTAAGTTGTTTATGTTTAACATTTTCTTTCAAGATTAGAACTTTGGATATTGAGGTAATTTTAGCCGCATCATCCAACCTTTTAAGAAAGAAAGAAGCTTGAATGACATCTTGAAGACAAGATCTACCATCCAGGTTAGTTGAATCTTCATTCTTTTATTGCTTTCTTAGTATAGTTGCATCATAGTTTAGTTTATTGCTTTCTAGTATAATTGCATTTATGATCTCTTTTCAACAATTGAAGTTGTAAGCTAACACAAATAAATATCAAACTCTAGTGTTTCTTGTCCGAATCTTGACAAACGGACTATCGCCCGTGGGACGTGGTACTTAAAGCCTTGAATGATGGAGGTGTTTTGGACACCAATAATCCCGGTTATCCCACCCATGCAAGCACAAATGAGGGAAGAAGTTGAAGCGATTTCTATTCACCAATCATTGGAGACCCACCCAGCAGTATTGTTTTTCCAGAAATAGAAACTAACGAGTTTGAGCTTAGAGCATCAGTAATCTCTATGCTTCCAAAGTTCAACGGTTCAGACAATGTTCAGCCATATGTTCACATGAACAAATTTCTATCAGTCATCAGAACTTTCAAGAACCAGAATATCAAAGATGAGAGTATCAAGTTGATTCTTTTTCCGCTCTCACTAGAAGGTAAAGCATCTGAATGGTTAACTGCACAGCCGATCAATTCAATAGACAACTGGGAGAAGTTGAGAACAAAGTTTATGAACAAGTTCTACCCACCCCAGAAGACAGATGCCATGCAGCAAGCTATCAGCAATTTCAAAGGAAAAGTGACTGAAGAATATCATCAAAGCTGGGAGAAATTCAATAATCTGCTAGTCTCATGTCCACATCATGGATATGACAAGAGCACACTGGCTCATTTTTTCTATCGAGGACTCTCGATGATGAACAAGAAGATGATACAATCAATGCACAAAGGCAAGTTTACATCAATGGATGGAGAGGAAGATTACAATTTTCTCGATAATTTAGCTAAAGAAACACAACAATGGATTACTAGCAACGAGGATGTCGCTAGCATGGAGGGGGAGCCAAAGCAATTTGGTTACCAAGCACATGAACAATCAGATCAAGAACTAAAGTCTACATTGGCCAGCCTGGCCACCAGCATTGAAACTCTGAGTAAGAAATTTAATCAGTTTTCTATGAATCCCTCCAAGTTCAACAAGCCTCAAGATAAATCTCTCCCAGTCATGCAAGCTAGCCAATACTGCGAAGTCTGTTCGGACACTTCCCATGCAACTCTAGAATGTCCTGGTTACTATCAACATGCATCAGTTGGAGAGTACAATATAAACTCATTTCAGAGGCCCAACCAAGGTGGTAATAACTTTCAAGGTAATTATTGGAGACAGAATGTTGGACCCCTAGGTTCTCAAGATCAAAGTATATTCCACAGACAAGTCAAGTTTCACAGTTGGTCCCTCAACAACAATTATACTCTCAACAAAATTCCAATACAAGTGGAGAGTTAGTGCCCCGATCCTAGGAGAAATTATGCCGCGACCTTGCCAACCTCGAGAATGCAATTACTTTGCTATCACGAAAAAAAAGAAGTTTGAAAGTGTTCTAGAGCTTCTTGCACAGTCTCGAAGCTTAATCTCCAAAGATCTCGGGCAAGTCAATGTTCTAGAATGGAGTCTCTAGAGGCTAAGGTCGAATTAACTCACCACCGCTTTTTGCGTAAAGACACAAGCCACTCAACCTAGCTTATTGGAACCAATATTGAAGAGTGAAGATGTATGCCACATTGGGACAACTTCTAGTACTGATCACCTCCATGATCATGTTAGCTCAGTTACTACTCTTAGATCAGGATTGAAGGTTGACAACAAGGTTGACTTACCTTCTCATGATGACATTGCTACAGAGCAATCGGTCAAGATTTCAAATGAAGTTCAAAAGGAAGTGGGGGAAATCCTTTCCACTCCCATTTGTCAAGATGACAAAGACAAGATATTCAAGAATGCCAAAGAGAAAGAAGAGCAAACACATGTCGATGTGTTTGTACCAAAAGGCACCTTTTCCTATGTTTTTGCACAAAGCAAAAAGGACAAGCAATTTTAGAGATGAAGGAGACATTTGAGAAAGATAACATCAATATCCCTTTTCTCAAAGCGATCAAGCGATTGCCATCATATGCCAAATTCTTGAAGGATGCATGCAACATAAAGAGAAGTACTCATGTTCCAAAGCGGCGTTTGTAGGAATGGACAAACAACATCTATTATCTATCGCAAGAAGCTCCAAATAAGCTCAAAGATCCGGAAGTCCTACAATATCATGCGGGATAGGAGAAAAAATTCACGGGTAATGCTCTCTTAGACCTTGGTGCTAGTGTTAATCTCTTGCCATATCATGTGTACCAAAGCGTTGGGCCTGGAAAACCTAAAGCCTACACAAGTCAAATTGAAGTTAGTCGACCGCTCTACCAAGATTCCCGAGGGCATAGTTGAGGATGTTCTTGTTCAAGTAGCTGATTTCTACTATCCAGTGGATTTCATTGTAATAGACACCAAGGAGACCTTTGATAAAATTCCAATTATTCTAGGTCGACCTTTTCTCGCTACCGCAAAAGCTTTGATAAATTGTCACAACGGTGAAATGAAGATCAACTTTGGTAAGATGTCCATGGACATAAATATCTTTCACCGTTGCATAAGGATTGTGATAACACCGAAGGTGGAGAGGTGTACTTCCTTGATAGCATGATACAAGAATCCTTCCCATTCGAAGATACAATTGAGAGTGCTCAATCTACGAAAACTATGATGAACCGAGAACCCCACCACGAGGCGTTGCTAGCCATGTTCTTAGAATCTATGCAGAAAAATTCAGGATTTAAGTGAGCATAATGGAAAATTGACAGAGAGAGTATCATATCTTGAGAAGATGAACTCTACATTTCAGGGATGAACAACAAACTTCGCCCGAGAAAAATCGGTTACTAGAAAATCAGCTTAAAGAAGTTTTGGAAAAACAATGTAATCTAGAAACTGAAATGAGTCTTCTAAAGCGAGAAAATGGACCATATTGATAAGGAGAATTGCAATTTGTTGAAGCTTCTTCTACACCATTATTCTCTCTGACGGTAGAAAGTATGTGAACCAGTCCATCGCCCACCACCCCGTAGTCGGCCCGGACATCCATTATCATCACTGTCGTGGTAAAGGGTACATCAGATACTATTGTCCTGTTAGAAAGAGAGATTTTCGTCAACCTTCTACACAGGGGAACCACAAGGCCTATCACACAATCATCAGACCTGAAATAGTTCAAGGTAGAGAAGAAACTTCACCAACAATCTTTCCAGCATATCAAGGAGTATTTTTGATGACCCACAAGGTGAGACCTCCTCGTCCTCCAAACATTCGTCAGATTTGGGTAAGAAAATCGGATCTCCTCACTCCAAATTGATAATGCATGATATACTAGTCTTGAGGATCTGACTATAAAGGACTCAAAAGTCTTGAGAATCTGACTTTAAAAGACTCATATTACGTCTTAGGGATCTGCCGTAAAAAGACCTAAAAATTCGGCATCAATGGTAACATCTTCCCTTTTTCTCATTCATTTCATTTATTTAATTTCTATACATTGAGGACAATGCATATGTTAAGTTGGGGGAGGGTGTACTTGAGAAATGAATTTCGAAAATTAGTTTTCAAAAACAAAAATATTTTTGTTTCTATATCAGTAGCATGAGAAAAATGAATTTTAATGATGAGTCTGGGATATAGATTCTATACTGCTTAGTGTTGAGTTTGATAGATAGTCGATATTATTGATTTCATTACCGCTTAGACTATTTATTATGCTCGGACATAGTTCTTATTGATAGAATTCTTTATCAAGGCACCACCATAGTACTTGGTCAGTTTGTGTACTTTTGCTAGAAGAGATTTAAACCTCTAGTAAACTAGAAGTAGAATTTTTAGACTTAGCCGTGAGACTTGAGCTTTATACCCATTCTTTGGAGAGTTCTTATTTAAAAAAATCCGAGTCTTAGTGACTCAACATCTTTTAGTTCTTTATGTCGTTGTAATATAGTCTCATTATTCATTAATTTGGTTAATCAATGGTGACATCAACCTGGGGAGATAGCCATTAGGTCTTGTAGTCTATTCAAATAGAGTATCATACTGATAAGTCAAGTAGTGAACCCATTCAGCCTTTATCCCACCTAGTAGGACCATCATGTTAAACCCTTTTGAGCCTTACAATAAACCATTTTCTTTCATAAAACCATTTACCCTTTACCCAACTCCAGACAAGGAGTATAGCCAAAATCTTTATCAGCCATACCCATATGTTTCTGAGAATACGAGGGACACAAAGAGGAAGATAGAGCACAAAAGGGAGATTACAAGGAAATACCAGAGAGATACAATAAAGACCATCATTCTGTTCTAAGTGAAAGAAGCTAGTGGAAAACAAGCATATCCAAAGATTACTAATCAAGGATATACCAAAAAAAAAAAAAAAAAAAAAAAAAAAAAAAAAATTAAGAAATGGATGGAAAAGCTAAGACAAAGGAAGAATTTTCTCTGCAATACATAATTTAAAGAAATCTTCCAAAGAAAGAAGCAAAACCCTTAGTTTTTTTCTAAACAACCTTAGAATCCTTTTTACCTTTTCTTCATAAACCAATACCCAAGCCAAGTTACAACCCATGACTTATCACTACAAAGATGGTACGAAGTCTAGAATAGGTGAGAGGATGCTAAAGTGAAGGACCCGACACTTCATATGTGATTGACATTCTTTCCATGAGACTACTTTTATTCAGAAGTCTATTTTTTAAGGTAGTATGTGGGATGTTCGTATGCATTATTCTTTTCCCCACATACATGAGGTAAAATAGTAGACCATCTTCTGAGAGATTCTTTTCTGAGAGTATGATTGGTGAGGATTGAAAGTCGAGATTATTTACCTATGGTAAACTAGGGATTCCGTTTCTTGGATAGGAGAGTATAGAAAATTGACTAAGTACACACATAAGCCTTGATTGAGAATTTTTGTCAATTTTTACTATCTCCCATCATAATCTATGAGTCTTTGCAAAGCAATGTAGTTAGCAATGGAGACCGCCCTCATTGGAGTAAGCACTAAGTGGGTAAGGAATTTCTCTCTCTGAAAAATACTATCATTCTTGAACATGCTATTGATTGATTTTGTGGGTATATCATCACTGAAAACCCTCACGAGACTATAACTTCGTCCTTTTTGGGGAACATAAAGGTTTAAAGCCTTGTTGCATATGGTAAATGCAATCGCAATGCCTGCGAAAATGAGTTAGGATTTTATTTTTGTTATTAGGATGTGATTTTGATTACTTATCTATTTTTTATCTTATTTGCTAAGAGACTAGCAAATGGCTAGTTGGGAGTTGTGATAAGTGCTCAAAAAGTGCTATTTAACCCTCAATCATGCCTCTTGTTTAGCCATCTTAGTAGACTAATAGTGTTTATAAGTTGTGTTTTAAGATTCTACAAGTAAAAAAGAGAGTTTTGTAGAATATTAGAGAAAATGGGGTAAAACGAAGCAATTCGGAGCATTAAGGATCACATGGGAGGCCCGTGGACAATCATGGAGAAGGCCAAGGAATTGGAGCTGTTAAAGATGCGACTTGGACCTATTTTAAAGTCTATTTGGAAGCCCAAGGCCAAAGGATTCGTTGTTTGGACCAAAGCCCGCAAAAGAGGATAGAAGGATAGAGCAGAAGAGAAAAATCGGCTTATCGCTGCCCTGGGGACGATGTATCGAAAGTCCCAGACGCATTGATTGCATCTGGGATGCATAAATCGAAATGCCCGTCGACGCATTGATTAAGTCTGGGACGCATGAATAATGCATCCGGGCGCATTAATCGATTAATCGTAGCCAATTCATTCTCGGTTTGAAGACGAAGTCGGACTCTGAAGAAGTCTATTTGTATTAGGAAACAAATGACGGTTTGGAATGCTTCTAGAGCTCATTGTAACCCCTATAAATAGAGGACCTAAGTGCCTCTTGTAATTTGCCAATTCACTTATATTCTTGTCTCCTTAACTTGAGGCGAGAGAGAGATTAATAATAAAAGATCGGTTTTACTAGTGAAGTCTTAATAAATTAGTCTTTCTAGTCTTATGTTCTTCGACTCTTCTTCTTCTCGTTCTTCGTGTTCTTCCTTCTTTATGGAAGGCTAATCTTCTCCTTCAAGGGAGGAGATGAAGCCAGTGCTTAAGGTTTAATGATTCTTCTAGTTCATGATGTTCTTCAATCAGGTTAGTTCTTTATGTTTTTAGTTATTAGTTCCATTGCCCACACCAGGGGATGGAAGTATAGATTAAGGTTTTTATTTATTACAATTGAATATCATGCTAGTTTAGGGTTTTATGTATTGCAATTGAATATTTGCTAGTAACATACTTTTATTTATTGCAATTGAATATAATGCTAGAATAGAGTTTTATTTATTGTAATTGAATATTATACTATTATTCTCTACTTTTCTTCTAATTGTGTAGTGTTTTAGAGTAAGGGAAGTATTCCTTGTGTTTGCCTTAGATGGTGATTCATTGAATAGCTGCCCAAGCTCACATAAAAGGAAAGAAGATACTAGTAACATGAACATAGGAACAACCTTAAGTAGAGTTAATTGTTTAACGATGTTTCACCCAAAAGGCATCGGCACTTGCTTGCTCGATTGCCGATTGTAGTCTACTTGGAGAACAACATGAAGCAAAAAGTCATTGAATCAAAAGCATTGGTGGATTTGAATCTCTTGAATCTATCTCTCTCATATTCTCTCCTTATTTCCAATTCTTAGCTTTAGTATAAGTTTAGTTAGTTTAGTTTAGTTTAGCATTAGAATCTACAATATCTATAATAATAGTTTTTAATCCCTCAAAAGTGGATTAAAAACATCATGTCCTTCATATAAACATACACTTAAAAGTGGAACGATACCTTACTCATCCTTTACTTATTGAGGGATAATTAGGTTTTGATACGCTTCTATTTTGTTCAACGACCATCATCTATCTACATCACCCATACACCATACATACACAAAAAAGAGGTAGTGTCAATGGCACCAAGTTACTTTCGCAAATACGTATGTCTCTATTCCGATCGAACTTTCAATTATAGTTAACTTGAATGGCTTCCATGATATCCTGATCAGATTCTAGTTATGCCTTATTTTAATTTGTTTAACCTACTAGGGTCACCTATTGTTGTTCCAAATGAACTTTGGGGGCATCAGGGGTAGAGTATGCATAGTCGTATATGTCATATAACATAAAATATTTTTAATGTATACATAAATTAGAAGAGCTGCAGAGCTCAGTAAGTAAATTATATGTGAGCTACATCGCTCAATATTACAAACCCATAGAATAATTGTTTTCCAAATCATAAACTGAAGAGCTAAGTTTTTACTTAGCCTGTTGAGTAGGAGTAGAATCAAACTTTGGTTCACCATCAGTGCTTGCCGCTGCACCATTGTCAAGAACTTCTAGTTCACTCTCAAGAACAGATTGTGGGGCTGGATTAGCTGAAACGGATGAATGGTTGAACAGAACACTCACTTGAAGCTAACACTGGCAAAAAAGGAAGCTGAACGGGAGGCATGTCATCATCGGTGTCTTTTTCAGAAGATGAGGAGGCATCATGCATAAGTTCATTCTGAATAGCTGAGATACTGGTGCTCAGATAAGGAAATAAGATGAAAGGATTTGTCACCCTCCCCTGATCATCCAACTGAGAAACATACCCCATAGCCTCAATATCCTCCTCAAACTTAATTTGTTTGGCTGCATTAAAGGACTCTTCAGAAACATCAAGCACTCTCAGAGCAAAGCAAATGGCATTTTCAGTTGGCCTCTTCTTCACCTCCTTCACCACTTGGGAATAGAACTCAGAGGTCTTCGCCAAGAGGTCACCAGCCTTCTTATCAGAGCAAAGACGTTTATCTTTTAGAGCCCTCTCATAGCCTGACATGACATCATTTTCATGGGCAATGGCTTGGCCAAGGGTTCTCATTTCGGTATTCCTACGGTGAAGTTCCCCTTGGACTTGGTCATGCTTTGCTTGCAGGGTGGTGAAGTGGGAGTGCAGTTCCAAGAGCTTTACTTTCCAAAAGGCAGCATCAGCAGCTCCTTTCTGAGCTTTTTCCAGTGAGCTCCAGAGGTTGGAGATGGTGTCTCTCATATTCTTGAAGCCAGTATTAGATTTCTTCTCTTTTGCCAAGAGCTGGTTAACCTGGATCTGCAGCTCCTCAGCTGTTTTCTCAGCAGCCTCTTTTACCTAGACCAGCTCACCAGTAGCCATGTTGTCAGTGGCTGTACTGGCAGAGGCCGCAAAGATTGGTTCTTTCATGGCCAGAAAGTTATTTACTAACTGGAAAACAATATAGAATATGTAACTAATACAATGAGAGATACAGAACATTGAACAGAGAAGAAAATCTTACCTTGGCAAGATGAACAGCAGATCGGTGAAAGGACAGATTTAGGCTTCCAACCATATTGGCTTCAGCTTTGTCAACAGGAAGTCACGCAGCTTCCAGAACTCCAAGCGCGATATCAACATCATTAATAGAATGTTTGTTGGTAATAGGAAGTTTATCAGTTCGTCCCCAATGCCTCACCTCCACGATCATCTCCCTTTCAGGGGAATCCAGAGATCGAGGCGAGAAGGGGATGTCATCACTCTCCCTCCTCCTATCACCAAATCGAGGAGGAGGGAGAGCAATAGTTACAATAGTTGTTTCAGCAATGCCCTTCCCTTTACGATTATCAGGGAGGGAAGGGTCAACAGTCAGAGGTACATTATTACCAGTTTGTTCAGAACCTGTAGGAGGATCTGGAACTGGCAGGGATGCAGTTATTTTCTCACAAAACTTAGCAGGATGGGGAATACTAGCAGGAACCTTGAAAAATATTTCTTTATTCACGGTGAGAGGACGAAATTTCATTTTCTTACCAGATGGGGCAACATTAGAAGCAGGAGCAGGATCAGCTCTCTTCAATCTAGAACGGTTGGACGCACGAACTTCCCTTTTAAAATTACTAGCCACCAGCAGTTCGTGATGCAGTTCAGGGCCCCTCCCACTAGTGATCACACAATTATCACTGACCGCAGGCTCCTGAACTGAGCCCGACGACGCAGTATCACTAGAGGCGGCCATAAAACTCTTCTCCTTATGGTTTCCTCTTCTTCTAGTAATCAAAGAGGATTCATCCTGAACTGGGGGAGGAAAATGTCCAGCATCATGATCCATAGAAGGAGGAAGAGTTGTGTGCCCAGAATTCACAGTGTTTATCCCAAAGGGGGAAAAGTCGGGGGCAAGTTGAAGCAAATCTTTAGCAGACATGTTGAAATATTCAAAAAGATGGGTGGGATCAAGAGCTATCACCTAAGGCATCCTTTGGTCCTTGGGGATCTTCTTGATGAAGTTCACCGTAGCAGCATTAGTTGCAGTTAGTTGATTCCAAGGGGAAAAGTTATCTAGGAAAAATAGAAAAGAAACTCAGGCGAAAGACTCTTATAATGATTGCAAAATTCATAAGAAAAGAGACTTACTGGTTGGAGCATGAGTGTGTTTTCTGGGAACAGGAATTCCCACAGGCTCACCATTAAAATCAGAAGGACGAACATCCCAGGCATCACCCAACACACGAAGGTGGTGATCAGCCCAGCCTTCATCACTCTGCTTCCCCTCGAAAAAGACAATCGGAGAGTTCTTGTCTTTGGTCATGAGATAGTAGTACAATTGGTCTCGAATACGCCGGACCTCATAAAAGTAACCAAACACCCAACGGTTCAGAGCGAATCCATGTCTCTTGGCAAGAAGGGCAGAGTACATGACAGTTCTGTAGAACAGGGGTGCTGCCTGACCAAGAGCAAGATTGAAGTATGAGTCTGGCCCTAAGCTGACCAATGGTGATGAACGCCACTTCCTTATAGGCCAACTCGTCAGACAACCTCCCCCACTCTAGGCCGATATTCTCAGGGATGTGAAATTTCTCTCGGATCAGTTCCAGGGAGGAAAGATCTCCGAAGTTTACAAGTGACCAGTTGGGATTCATGATCGGAAAAAAGAGAAAGTTTCAAATTTTGGTTAAACCCTAAATGGGAGATCAAAGGATTCAGTCTACAGGAAAAAAGTAGCGGAAGAGATAATGAGGATTCTCTCACTAGATCCTTTATATACAGATAAGATGGACGGTTACGATTAGCCCAAGCATTGCGTCTTTTCGGGATGGAACTGCCATCGTTACCTTTTTGGGAAATGGCGTGTCTGTTCGAGCCATCTTTTCAGAGCCTTAATTAGTTGAGTACTTAAACAATTCCAGCAATTATTTAGGAAAAAGATTCTCGCACCAAAAGCAGTGTCGCTTCAAGCGCCCACGCGCTAGAAGGCACGAGATGGGGCATCTGTAAGGGGGATTTCCCATCATTAGATAGATGACACGTGCATGGAAAATAACCTAGGACTATAGGTGTCCAGAATGAGATGACGACCTCAGATCAGTTATGTGAATAAGTGATCTCGTGCTTAGCACGATTTTTTAGTGGACATGCGCCAGGCACGTGATTGACCGCCTCTAAACATAACAGTTCTCCAAGTCGTTAAGAACTGATATGGACAGTTCCTGAACAGAAGGAAACTGAAGAGGGCGATCTTTGATGATAAAGAAGGAATCGTAATGACATATCTTAAAAGTTAACTTTTAGATATAATCTTCCAATATACGATGAGACATTATGATTAACAAGGAAACCTGCCTCTAACAAGATATGGTCTAGATTTAGATGTCCATAAGAACATAATTCATAATAGGAAGACAGAGTCCAAAGATGGAAGGGAGATCACAAGCGGTGAGGTTGGCCCTAACCCTATGACTCTCAAAGCTCTTCCTATATAAACCATAGGGATTCGCTTTTAGGAACTACGC
This sequence comes from Coptis chinensis, assembly GCF_015680905.1. Classification (NCBI taxonomy): domain Eukaryota; kingdom Viridiplantae; phylum Streptophyta; class Magnoliopsida; order Ranunculales; family Ranunculaceae; genus Coptis; species Coptis chinensis. The sequence goes on from NC_141457.1 coordinate 45,173,941, forward strand.
AAAATAGGGTTTGATTCTCCTAAATAAACAAGGAGATACATAGGCAGCCGCCAGGTGGTTCAACCCTGAACTCACAATCATCTCATCCCTTCTCTACTTAGAAAAAACTTCTAGATCACAAGGCACAGAGGAATATAAGGGGATACTCGGAAATTCCTCCACAGTTGGTATTTGAGAATTGGTGTGCAAGGAACCGGTAAGGATTCATTCCATCTTTCTTTATATCATTAGCTTGGGTGATACATAGTCTGATGCTTGCATCTTCTACTTGAATTATTTGGTTCCACGTACTCCTTAGCACTTTGTGAGGGTGAGTGGATGTGTGGAATTAGATCCTTAACCATACTATAAGTATTGCACGTTTGCTTAGAAGTTTAGAATACTTGTGCCGCAGTTTGCCCAGGCAGCTGCACTGGACTGACTTTGCACTCGTATTTGTCTTAGTTAGAGTTGGTTTTGAGTTTCAATGACCTAGGATGAAAAGTTAGGTCTTTGTATCTAATTTCTAACGGCCCCAGTTTCATTATCATTGGATAACTGAGCTGGGAGTTATGGGTTCTGAAAGTTGGACTGTTCGAACTCAATTTCCTACACCTTTTGCATATAGTTATTGTAATCTAATCACCACCATGCACTGGTCTGATATTTTCTTGTTTTCTTTGTATCTTTGGTTTACAACTTGTAGGCTTAATAGAAGGATGAACACACGAATAGTAGGCTGACCAGTCCACTAGTACTGGACTGATTTCCAGCTGCGTTTTAGCATAGTTAAGAGTCAATTTAATCTTCAGTGACCTAGGCAAAAACGTTCGCACTCTGTCCGTATTTTCAAACCAACCAAGTTTCATTGCATCTTGAAATTCAAGTTTCACCTTCTGTATTTCCTTATACGGATGCTCAATCTTCGGGATTTTATTGCTGTAATAACAGAATGATTTGCATATCTGACTTAGATGTGCTCAATCTTTGGAATTTTATTGCTGTAATAGGAGAATGATTTACGTAGCTGACTTAGATGTTTCCTTGTATAATGATTCTTCTAGTTCTAAATATATGTACAGATGCAAACATGGGATCAATAAAAACATAAATTCTTTCTCAACTCCGTTGATCCTGACCTCGCCAACAACATTATATATGCCGAGTCTGCCGCTGAAGTTTGGTCAGAGCTAGAGGAGCGATATTGTCAAAATGATTCAAGAATGTACCAAATTGAGGATGACATTGCATCACATCATCACGGCACAATGTATGTTGCAGTACGTGTACTTCGCCAAATTGAAGGTCTTATGGGATGAATTAGCATCCTACGATGATCTGCCTACCTGTTCCTGGGTGCAGTGGAAAAGATTGTTGAGTGAGAACAAAAGGGAAAGGTAATGAAGTTCTTCATGGGGTCGTAGTCAGATTCTCCTCATGCATCCTCTTCCCCCCATTGGGAAAACCTATTCTCTCGTCCTTCAAGAAGAAAAACAAAGGGAATTGGCTGTTATGTTTTTGTACAAGGTCCCTTTTTTTTTTTTTTTTTTTTTTTTTTTTGATATCCATCAAGTTCTCAACTCATCAGCAGGGTAAACTTTTTATTGTGTGTTGTGATGGGTTAGGAGTTATTATTGAAGAATAAAAAGGCTTTTAGAAAGGGTGAAGGCTCAAGAGGGGTAACTAGAGGAAAACTATCTTTTTAGGTTTTTAACGTTTATTTGGCTATATCGATCCAAAAAGGGTCTAAATTATCTCATAGGATATAACATAGTGATCAAGTAAGTGAACGTGTGGTCTTTCTATCCAGACATCTTTTGTGTCATCACTCAATAATCATTCAGATGTGGCTTTTGGCTAGATTCTCACAGGATATGGAACTTAATTGTTCTAACCTTGGCTTCGGAAACTCACTGCTATATACAAACAAATGTTGATACATGTCATTTATGAACAGATGCAGAAACTATTGTACGTATATTAGTCTAAGTACGAAGAACAAGTCCTTACTCTATTGCTATAATGAGACTTCTAGACTTTTTATTCATCATAGAAAAAGGAAACAAGACTTTTTAATACTAAACGGAAAAATATTTTTGGTCTTTTTTAAAAAAAAAATAGAAAGGAAGAAATATACTATTATATAGAAAATGCCTAGTTTTTGCAAAATGTTACTATACCAACTCTCTTATAGAACTATGCTTGTCCTCAAAGTATGAAGAGATAAGGAAAGAGATTATCATAGAAACATGAGAAAAAACAGCGATACACAGGTATTCTATTCTTCATGATGAAAATACACCACCCCCAAATAAGTTTGGGGCATGGGTTGTTTGATATAGAACGAGAAATACATGGTTTATTATACTAGGGATATTTATTCTACTAAGAAATCTTTTTGGGTTTTTGTATTTTTGAAAATATATATGATGCAGAAGACCTAACTTGCATGCATGATTATTATTACACTAATGATAAAAAGTACGAAACGTAAAGTATGTAAACAACTATCTATACAGACACATGAAATGTGTGTGTGTATGTGTGTGTACTTTTTTTTTTTTTTTTTTAGAATAATTGTTTTTCTCAATCTAAAGGTATCTCTAACCATATAGAGGTTTTGAAAAAAAGATAAAATTATATGTGGATCTGGTATCATTTTGGTTGCTCCAAGTGTATAATTTTTATTTTGATATCCTCTAGTTTTTGAAAACTATGGAGAGATATTTTAAGATACTCGTACTCAAAAAGTTGTGATTTTAAACGCTAACTTTTGAAAACAAATCATAATAGGTAATCTCAGGCAACTTTCGTGTCGACTCTTTATTGAACCTAATCCAGTCAGACTGTGGCTTCAGTTATGTGAGTTAGGGGATTTACTGCGCAAGACATGGAATGTCCTGACCTGGGCGAATAGCTTGGTGATATAGGTGACCCTTAGTAACACATAATTGATCCTCAAACCGCCCTTAGAAAAATCGAGATTGCGTACTTCTAATGGTTGGTCTATGTGGAATCTATTGCCCATTTTGAAAATTCACTTAACTATTGATGTATCTAGAATCATCTATTATAAGCGCGGTGAAAACAACAATTTTATTAAAGAAAAAAAAACATTTGTTTTGGGCTTTTTGGTTTTTATGTTCCTAATTACTATGACAGAAATATAAATAAACTATAAAACTACTAAGAAAAATTACTATGTCGAAAGTGATCCTCCCAATAGAAGGTGCTTGAAATTAAGTGATTATAATTACGAACCATCCCATGGTTTGGCCTCCCTAGATCTTCCACCTATTGTTTTGCAAGTAAGCAAATCTAGTGAAAAGGACTAGCTCTATTTCTAGATAATCTAGTTTCTCCTCTCTTACTTTCTAGTTAGCCTTAGTTAAAGCCATTCCAGCCAGAGAGAAAAACAAAACTTGAAGCAATTAGAAATCACCCACAGAAGGAAAAAGTTTTCGAAATCAAGGGATCCAGCTGCTAACCATCCCACGGTATGGCATGCCTATGGAAGACGAGACATGCTAAACAACTATGAGAAGCAACCGTAAGACACCTTCACTCAATCCCATCACCCTCTGCTCTGTTTCATATTTCTTCTTTATATAGGAAAGACTACTCAGCGTCAAAGGTGAGATTGAAAGAAAAATGCTTACGTAAAAACAGAAAACAGGGAAATTAAAATAAAGACAGGAATTGTAAAGCTATTCTAAAAAGAAGTGTAAAATAAAGAAAAGAAAATTTGTATACTTGCTCCATAGGGATACACTACTCAAACGACGAGTTAAAGTTCTAACGTGGAATGCGCAAGATATACTGTGGACTCAAGGCTTTGGCACTTACAACCACACCCTCCAAGTGGAGAGGTTCGGTTACCTTAAGGATGAACTCCCATGGAATGCATCGAGAAAACACGATGTGTCTTTTATAGTCAAGACTATATGTGGAGTCGTTTTAAGTCAGATTCCCCAAGACTATATGCATATGATGGATGATATGTTATTATCTATATACTAATAATCTAAATAGTTGGGGATCTTTATAGAAAAACATGTAAAAGCATACACCCCCAAACAGAATGAAATGATGCATTTGGAGTGTAAGATGCAGAATGATAAGAGAAAGTTTATGCAACCAATCATGGAACTTATGCAATAACCTGTCATGTTTGAATTGTCTAAAAGAGTGTGAGGTTGGTAGTGGATGTTCTTCAGGAAGCTCAGATGATGCGGAATATGATATACTAGGCTTTTGAACCACTTGAATGATGGGTTCATCATCGTATGCTTTCAAGAACTCTTCATCTAGCTTGGGTGTATCTACAAAATCGGGGTCAGTGTCGGCATCTTTAAGAAAATCATCGATTTCATCCATCGTTAAGTCCACAATGACCACACTAGATTGGGATGCACATTCCACCATTGTTTCCTCTTTTTCTAGCACTTCAATCAAAATGGGGTTCTCATCAACTGGAATGATATGCTCATGAGTATGTATGTTGGGCAAAGTCTCTTTATTAGGAAGATTTAGAAAATTATGAAAGATCCCAAAGGTAATTGGCTTAAGTGCGAATTTGAGTTTTATTTGAAATGGTTTAGTGGTGCAGTCCTAAAAAATGGGTGGATTTTTTATGAATGGATGTTAGATTTCAAGAGGTGTTAAATTGGGATGGTGATGGTTGGGTGGTGGTTCTTCACATGATCTCGAGGAATCAGAGAATTCTTCATCTAGTTTTGGTTTTTTCATAAGATTGTGGTTCATATCTGTAATAGTAAGGATGTTACAAATTTGTTTCATCGATAAGTCTTTAATGACCAAACTAAATTGAAATCCACTTTCCACCATAGATTTTACTCCCTCTTTTCCAAGCACTTCATTTTCCTTATCATCTCTGCCTAGATCTTCATAACATTTCTCAATGCCATTTTCCAAGTGTGTCGAGTCCAATACATGCTCTTGAGTTTCTTCTACCAGAGTTTCCTCATTTATGGGTGATGATGTATTAAGGCATGTGAGAAAAACTGTGACTTTGAGCATATAGTCATCATCATAAGATCTGGAATTCACACGATAGTCAGGAGGATGGTGATGGGATTTTAATTGGTCATTAAGATCAGGATGGGCTTTAGCAATGGGCTTTGTTATAGTAGCACCTTGTTTCTCTTGTTGGATGGGTTCTGGACTGGGTGGAAGGATATTAGTCTCAGATGTGGACTCTTTTGAATTGGATTAGAGAAAACATATAAGGTAGTTGCTATTTGTTGAGTTAGTATTGTTTGTTTGGCCATTTCCTGGTAGAGTTGGTCTGTGATGGATGGTGTAGTGGAATATGAATTTGATATGGATGGTGATTTGAATGGTAATGGGTTTTGGATGAAACCTCACTCTGACTGACCATATGGATATATGAATGGTGGTTGACTATTTGTGGAGGAACTCTATGAATTGTTGGCATGACTAGAAAACTCTTGAGTGTATGGGGTACTAGGAAAGTTTGAAAATTGAGGTTCGTAAATGTAATGATTTTCCGTAGTAAACTCGAATTCGGTATATAATGAACAATGAGATAACCAGTGATAAGGACTACCGCAAAAAGAACAAGGTTCTGGGTTTGCATTGTAATTCCATGACGGTTGCGATGCATATTGATAAGACATGAATGCTTAATCAATCATGATGCACAAATAGTAGAAATTCATTTTTTTGGATTTTTTTGCTTTGGTCTATAATTTACTATGCCTTGTTTAGAGGAACAATTGGGCGCGGGACTAGGATGACTCTACTACACGTCTCAGAAGAGTAGGCAGTCTCTTCATCAAGTGGTGTGCTATCAAGAATCTCACTCACGATGAATCTGGGGGAAGGGAGTGAGGAAGGTAGTTGGTCCACCGGAATCTGGTAACTGATTACTCTAAATCTTCATGGCTAAATTTTTTTGTCCTTTTCTAGAGGAGCGTGATTGCTTGGGCTCTAGTTGATTGATTTTAATTAATTTTTTTGATCTAGGGCTTTCAAGAATCAAGCAACGTCCAATTTTACCTACATTGGGTAATGACTTCCCAATGGTTGTAATGGCTCATTAGTTCAGCCTTATGCGCGAATGTAAATTGCAGTGCGAAAAGTAAATTTCAAACAATCACATAAGCATGCTTAAACACACAAGTATCCTCTTACTTGGGCTTCGAGGAGGGTTAGAATTTACCTCTCAAGCTTTGCTTACACGCTGCTTGAGGAGAAGACGACGTCGGTTGGCGCTTGGTCTGAGAATCAGGCCCAACCTTTCGAGCATTACTCTGTTTTAAGTTACAAATAAAGACACACTTAAAACGCCCACAAATTGGGTTTTTGACAATTTATACAACTTTGCCTTCAAGGGCTCAAAATTAAAACTAAACTAAGATTATACTAATCTAATTAACTAGTTTTAGATTAATCTCCTAGATTTACTAGAGTCAATTGAACTTAGAGTGTTGATTACCAAGTTGATCCAAAGTGTGTGAGCTATGATCCATAACTTGTCTCACACACTTGAACTTCCCAAGACAATTAAAACTCTAATCCCTTGGTAAGTATTAAACTTAAACCAAGTTTAACTCCTGTTCATCATAAGAAATCAATCAAAAACCATGTTTTTTTTTTTTTTTTTTTCTTTTTATCACTAACTATTACAAACAAGTTCCACTGTTTTCTCCTAATCTATTACAAAATCCGGGCTCGGAGTACAACTGTATGTCACAAATGAACTGGACCTCGAAAAAATCTCACGCACTTCTATAGAGGTGAACCAACGGTCACGCCCAAACCAGCCATCCGCTTCCAATCCCGAACCCGATTTGCAAAAAAAGTGCGCGAGATTTTTTTTTCGCTGGATCAGCTCCTCTCCACCTTTATTGTCCCGCAACCTGATTTGCAAAAAAGTGTCTCAGTATAGAGAAACAAAAAAAAAATGACGAAAAATAAAAAATAAAATAAAAAAGAAAGAAAAAATGGTCGTTTTGTACCATGAACTTTGCTAGTTTTATCAGTTTAGGCCAAGAACTTTTTTTTTTAGCAAATTGGGCCATGACCTTTCTTTTTTGTATCAGTTTGGGCCACCGGTGTATTTTCGTTAGAAAATTTGCCCATGTGTACAAACGGCTGCCTATGTGTACAAACGTCTGTTTATGTCTAAGCTGACTAAACAACACCACTCCCACCAATTTTATATTCTTTCAAATCTACTACTAACATCCACAATCCTATGGACTATGTCTAAACCGACGATTTTCAATTCCTTTCTTCTTCTGTTAGCGCAGAGAGTAGCCAACCCAGTCAACCAGTCCAGTAGCACGGTCTCGGTCCTGTAAGTAAAGAGTTGCCACATTACAAAACAAAACTGAAATCCCATTTCATTTGTTTTTATGATGAAACCATTGCCATAAAACCAACCCACTCTCAACTCAACAACAACAAGAGCGGTTTAGAATCCAAGATTTGTTTTGAGCGCCGGTTGCCTACGCTTTATGCGTTGTACCTAAATTATAAACAATTAAAAAAATGCGAAATCAACTAAAAGTAGGAGAAAAAAAAAAAAAGATTTGAGTGGGGTGAAAATAAAGAAATAAAACCCGATGGTGCTATCGGTACACATACGGATCCAAAGGAGGAATAGGCCGTTTCGCCTCATCTTCTTAGCTAGCTTCTTCTTTATCATGAATGATTTGTGTGACGGCTGTAAAAAAATAAGTAAATGAAATATTTCCTTTAATCCGAGAGTAGCCAAAAATAAGAAATGATTTGATGTTTGTTGGAGTCCAAGAGTACGGTTTCGGTTCTTTCAAATAAGATCTGTCCCGGCCAAGTCGGTCCTCATCGACCGCATTATTCTTTCTTTAAACCACCTTCTCTTGATGTAGGAAATCTGGGCTGACCTATCCAAAGCAAACAAAAGATGAAAAGAGCAATGTGTTTTACGTGTTCCACGAAGGCAAAAAGCTCTTGGTCGATCGGACCTTGCCTTTCGCTTGAATTCCCTTCCTTGCAATTTGATTGTTTGGTTTGATATAGGTTATTCCACTTTCAATGATCCCCGCTCATGTATTTATTGATTTGGGTGGACCTGTTGAAGCTCTATTGAAGCTTTGAACATGCATTAATGGAGGCGTTAATGGTGGAGGCGTTGGTGAGGAAGATGAATAGTGAAGTTTTTTTTGTTTTGTTGGGCTTGGGCCGAAATCAATATGTGGGCTTTGAAATTTCGGTGAAATTTCTGTGAAACTTATGTGAAATTTTGGGTTTGAAACACTTTGAAATTTTGATGCCACGTCACCGGTGATTAGGTGTGCACTTCAACGGTGACACATAAGCATTTGGTCGGACACATATACATCCAGCACGCCACATAAGCATGTGAAGTAACGGAATGGTAACGGTGGCCCAAACTGATACAAAAATGAAAGGTCATGGCCCAATTTGCTCAAAAAAAAAAGTTTGTGGCCCAAATTGATAAAACCACCAAAGTTCATGGTACTAAACGGTCATTTTTTCAAAAAGAAATGGAGAGGTGAGAATGATGCTCCCTTATTAGATTCTTAACCAATCACTCTCACTTCTTTAATCCATGACGACGGCCTCATTTGAAGGTTTAGTACTTCAATCCCTGGCAGCGGTGCCATTTGAAGCTTTAGTATTGATGGAAGTATACTTCATAAGAGTTTAGATAGAAGTTGAGGTTCATCCTAAATTGTTTAGAGTTTGAGTGAGGGAGATAGAAAAAGAAAGGTAGACTCTTGAATCTTAGAATGGTTCTAAGCTAAGGAACTTGAAAGCTTTGATTGTAGATTAAAATGATTTTAAAACATGAAAGGAGATTGATTAAAACATTGAAATAAAGATTGATTAAAACATTGAAATGAAACAAGCAAACAAGATGAAGATTGAAACAAAGAACAAGTAACAAATTGATTGAAATAAAAGAAATGAAATAACAAGTTGATTGAAATAAAGGAAATGAAAAAACAAGAAATTAAAAACAAGACAAGAAAATAAACAAACCAAATGGTTTGGATCCTAAGACAATGGATGAGTTCTCTCTCCTTTGCTTTTTGATTATATACCCCTACTTTTGCCATTTACAGATTTGCCCTCATCCATTCTAAACTAGACACCTCACCCCTTTCACTTTTGCTTTTGCTTTTGTTTTATGGGTGTCTTCTTGACCAAGGTAGGTTTAGGGATAAGTCTTCATAATTTGAAATAAGGGCCTCCATCTTTGGTCTTCTGATTTGAGTCCTTTGACTATTGACTTTGTCCAGTTGACTTTGACTTTTTGAGCACTTTTCCACAGCAGCTACTGATCTTCATAATAGTGTGATTAAGGCTCCTTTTGGTCCTGAGACGCAGCTTTTATGGTAAGTGGTCTGAAATACTCTTTAACTTGAAAAAAGCAGTAAAAGCTATGAGTTGTTTTTTCATTAAGCATAAAAGGGACTGTAATGAAGCAATATATGGGTAATAAAACGCACATTTGGGAGCTGATCAAGGCATCATGGATGGAAGCATATATATCATACCTATCTGATGGTAAAGTACCTGAGGACAAAAATGAATGCAGAAGGATTAAGTCTGGAGCGCAAAGATATGTATTGCTTGATAATGAGCTATATCGGAAAAATCCTGGAGGTCTGCATTTGAAATGTATATCACCTGAGGATGCGCATCTAATCATTGCAGAGCTCCACGAAGGAGAATGTGGAAACCACTCAGCTAGAAGATCATTGACAAATAACATAACGAGGCAAGGATATTTTTGGCCTTAGATGCGAAGAGATTGTCTTCGATATGCTAAAAAGTGTATGCAGTGCCAAATACATGGAAAGGCTATACATGTTCCAGCTAACGAGTTGCACTGTGTATCGAATCCATGGCCTTTTGCACTATGGGGCATGGATATTGTCGGTCTTCTAGCACCTGGAAGAGGCAAAAGATAATTCATGCTCGCGGTCACAAACTATTTCACCAAGTGGGTAGAGGTCATAGCATTACAACACAGAAAAGAGCAAGATGTGATAAATTTTCTTTTCGAAAAAGTAATATGTCGATACGGATTGTCGTATGCCATTATATCAGATAACGGGCCACAATTTGAGGGAGGAAAAGTAAAAGCTTTTTTGGAATCATACAAGGTAAAACATTTCACATCTGTGCCATATTATGCTCAAGGTAACGGGCAAGCAAAAGCAACAAATAAAACCATCATGGATAATATCAAGAAAAAGCTGGAGGACAAGAAAGGTCTTTAGGTGGATGAATTAAACAGCGTTATATGGGCTTATAGAACGACACCTCGAACTGCCATGGGTGAATCTCCTTTTACATTAGCTTATGACATGGAAGCAGTAAATCCATCAGAAATGGTAGTATCGACATCCAGAACCAAAGTCTTAATGAATGACCAAAATAATAAAGTAATAGCAGCAAAAGTCCTCAATCTCGAGAAAACAAAAGATCAAGTAAGATTAAGGCTCGACAAATACCATCGGCAGCTCAGAAAAGCTTTCAACAAGAAAGTGAGAGAAAGGCATTTTCAGGAAGGTAATTTGGTCTTGAAAATGGTTACTCAAGCAGCTAAAGAGAAAGGGCATGGTATACAAGCAACAAGCTGGGATGGGCCTTACATCATTCACAAAGTAGGAATCAATTAAGTTTATTACTTAAAAATAGCTGAAAGTGTAATATTACCAAAGCCTCAAAATATAAGCAATTTTTTAACAAAGAATATTATAAATATGATGTAATTTCAAAGCTATGCATTCAATAAAGAGAATATTATTTCCAAATGTAATATCTACACAAATATCTTAATTTATGCTATTGCTAGAATTACATCTTGATAACAGGTCAAAGAAAAAACCTTGGTGATCTGTAGATCCTCAACTCGATACCAGGTAAAAAAATCCTGTTCTTGGCAGCAATGTCGAGTTCAGGTAAAAAAAAACTAGTGATCTATAGATCCTCATCTTGATACCAGGTAAAAAAATCTTGTTCTTGGAAGGAATGTCGAGTTCAGGTAAAAAAACCCTGTTCTTGACAGCAATGTCGAGTTCAGGTAAAAAAACCCTGGTGATCTGTAGATCCTCATCTCAATACCAGGTCAAAAAATCTAGTTCTTGGCAGCAATGTCGATTTCAGGTAAAAAAATCCAGTTCTTAGCAGCAATGTCGAGTTCGGGTAAAAAAATCCTGTTCTTGGTAGCAATGTCGAGTTCGGGGTCAAAAATCCAATTTTTAACAGCAATGTTGAGTTCGAGTAAAAAAATCCTGGTATTGGCAGAGATGTTGATATCAGGTCAAGATCGTGATAAAAATTTGGGTATTGGCAGAAATGTCAATATCAGGTCAAGATCGTGATGAAAATCCTGGTATTGGCGGAAATAGCTATATCAGGTCAAAAGCGTGATGATACCAAGATCAGGTCAAGAATCATTTTAAGCTACAAGCAAATAAGCCCAAAAAAAATCCTAGTATCTATGGTGACATATGCTCGATACCAGGTCAAAGAACAAAGGGGAAAACACCAAAGGAATGTAACACAAGGGATACTATCTTGGAAGGGAAACGTGTCAAAATTGTATTTAGTTTTCCAAATTATTACAAGTGTCATTGGATAATATTAGTAAATAGAGTACCATTAGAATTTTATTTTTTGGTTCTTGCAATGTGAAAAAATTAAATAGTTTAAGCACAAATAATATGATAATATTTCATGTTAAAACAGAGCTATTTTATTATTCAACTTTTCAAAAGTAAACATAACATTAGGAAAATAAAGAACATAATGAGAGCATCAATCTTCATTCTCATCATCTTCATCTTCATCTTCATCATCATCATCTTCATCCTCATCATTTGCTTCATCATCTGCCTCATCATCTTCATCTTCATCTTCATCTGCCTCATCATCACCTTTTTCATAACAGTAAGGATCTCGAAGCCACTCATTATCTTCTTCTTCTTCTTCTTAACACTCACTGGTAGGGCAATCTGACCAGTGAGACCATTCGAGGATAAGACCCCTATTTTATTTTTTTACATTATTTTCGTAACAATATTTAGTATGTCTGTATTTTATTTTATTTTCTAGTCAATGTGCTAGTATGTGGGTTTGACTTTTGATAGAAAGAGAAATGAGGGAATACCAAATAGTTATTTCGAATAATGTTAATATAGGAAACTAGTATTTGAATTTTGAATTTTGAATGTTGGATATAGATTATCTTTAATTTTCGAAAAGTTTTAAATAAGAAGGAAACAAGATATTAACATAAGGAACTTAATAGATATAGTAATTTTAATAGAAAATAAGATTTCCATAGTTAGGAATAAAGATATTTAGTAAAATTGGAAGTTAAGCAAAATATATGGTGTCTTCAGAGAAAGTAGTTTTTCTCAAAAACACAAACAACACACTCAAGCAAAAACGAAGAAGAACGGCGGATTTTGCTAGCTAGCTGGGATTGGTTCTCGCGTAGTCTTCTTTGATATTTCTTTTTCATGATAACAGAGAGGTGAGTAGTTTAGTTTCATTTTTCTCGTCTATACACCGAGATGACTTTACTATAGTACCATGTTTACTATGTGTTTCCGTTCATTTTCATTTTCTGCTCATTTTCAATTCAGCAACGATTCTTCTCGTTAATGTTTAAAACTTGTTAGAATTATAGGACTGTCGAAACCCTTAAGTGGTTGTAAAGGGAGGCGCGAGCCCCCAAACCTCCTCCCCTGTAAATATTCGAATGGTAATACTGTGATACTGAGGGGTATAGATATTGTATTTATTTTCGTATTTTTGAACTGTTTTGTTGGTATTGCGGGTTGGTTGTTTGATGAATGGTGGTAGGGGGAGTTTGAGGGTGGTTGAAAGCTTCAAGAATGTTAATGGCGGTCGGATCTATGATTTGAGAGGTGTTTTCGAAACTGAGAATTTGGGGTTTCTTGGTGAAGTAAAGTTGTGGGGTTTTTCACCAACACAAATTTCGATGGGTTATTTTTGGGTGGTGTGTGAAGGTTTGGGGGTGGCTGGAAGCTAGCTGCTGGTGCTTAGAAGGAGATGACCATGAGAGTGATCTAGTGCTCCCAGTCGGTGTGTAACATTTTTAGATCCGGGAATAATTAGTTAGGCGGACCACGCCAGTTTTGTTTTGGGCCAATTCTTTTTATCTTTTGTTTTGGGCTAGTTTAACATGTTTATGTGGGCTGGTCCATAGAATATTAAGTGAATCACATAGGTCGGGTTAAATAATTTTAAGGTCCATTAAGGTTAGTTGGGCCAAATCGGTTTATGGGTCGGGGTACGGCGGCTTAAGTTATGTAACCGGTCACCTTTTAGCCAAGTCGGTTAGGACCAAAGTTTGATTTGTTTTAAATATGGGTTTGGGTGAGGACCGGTTGGGATGACCACCGATTAGGATTTGGATTTGTTGGGTTTGATTTGTTGATTGTTGACTTTTTCCAAAATATTATAGATTGAATTTTATGGACCAATCCGGACGATAGGATATTGGTGACACTTGTATAAACTTGTTTGTCGAAGATCTAATATAGATTTGACGTTGATCTTGTGTGAATATTGACAGTGAAGAGAGGGAAAATTTAAGTGCATAGATATATACATTTGAATAAATTACGAACGAAAAATCATAGAACCTAGCTACCACAACTCATGTGATTAGCCCTGTGTAGGGCGTGTGTAATTTGATTGGCCCTTTTGGCATTTTAGTGAATCTGAATGACCCTTCTAGCGTAGCCGAATAGTGGCTTGATTATCTCGTTCGCAAACTTTAGAACGAGACGCGCGTTATTTTTATGCCGAATAGTGGCATTACTCACATAATGGCTTCCGTGTGAGGGTTACCCAATATGCGGTATCCCGCTTAGGGTAGTTACGCACAGAGTGGTCCAGTATGTGAGGGGAGGCATGTGGATGTACATGTTTGGCACTGGGTAGTGATTGTGGTAGCTAGGGAAACTAGGTAAAACATAGAGACAACGTGTTATTAGGGACACTTGATAAATGTTACTGATATGATACTTTCCTTGATTGTGGTTATTGATTTAAGACTTTCAAGTTAAGTTTCATTTTATGTTATGATTATTACAAATTGCTTTGCGGGAGAGTGGGTTAAACTAATTATTCTTGCAGAGGACCCACTCTGCGATAGAGCATCCATAAAGGTAAGTACTAGGATACCATACGTTTGATTTACTCTTAGTTAGAAGCTAAGGTGCCTTTATGAAGGAACTGACTACCTTAAGCTAAGGTGCCTCGGTGGAGGAACTACCTGCTATATAAAGAACGAAATTTTATGTATATCTAAATGGTTTTTCTAAGGCTACTCATACCAGCATTATTTATAATGCTGACCCGATTTGCATGTTTGCTAATCGGGTGTGTTCTTATATGAACATAGTCGATCGGCTGGGCGAGGGTTAGGCGATGTTCGAGAAGGTGGCGTCTTTGCTTCGTGATTGATGTTAGCATTTATTTTTAATAAGATGTCGGTTCATTTTTCCTCAGAGATGTAGTGGAATTTGTTGGGGACATATGTTTTAATTTATTTTCTGAATTCTTAAGTGAAGAAGTTTGTAACTTAATTTTGATTGCAAGTTTTCATAATGATAAGTTATTGGTAACAATATTTTATTATTTAGATTTTTTCTGCATGTGTTATTATTTTCTTAAAGGTTATGTAATAGATTGGGTTTTGAGGTTGTTGTCACATCTCGGATATCGTGGAGTCGGATATAATTTATATTATCTGATTTATCGAAATTCGGGGTGTGACAATAGCCATGAAAGTACCTAAAGAGAGGAAGAAGTATGTGAGAGGAGACATTGTTTATAAGACCCAGAATACTCTCATATAGTTTGAGGATGGTTTTTATAGAAGTAAAAAATTATAAAATGAGGAAATTTAATGGTGATTAGCAAGAAAACAAGGGCATTTAATGGTAATTAGCAAGAAAACGATGGAATTTAATGAAAAATTAATTCTTGGTTATTTGTGCGCGAGACGGTTTAAGGATTAAATGATAATTCAATAAACTTAATGGCATGTTGGGTCTTGAGCCAGTTGGTTGAATTTATTTATTATTGGTAATACGAGTTTTTATTTTGAGTAAAGGTTACAAAGTTCATTACAGTTTGTCTTCAAAAGCAAGGTTCCGAGTTCGAATCCTGGTATCGGTACCAGGTCAAAGAAAAAATCCTGGTGATTTGTAGATCCTCATTTAGATACCAGGTAAAAAATTATGGTTCAAAGACAACGGTATATATAGAGCTATATCGATATCGAAGATAAAGTATCAATCGATACTGCTTCTAATTGGAGTGGTATCGAAAGTCAAAATTCCTTTTCAAAATTTTACTAAGTATCAATCAATACTGTTTTTAATTGGAGTGGTATCGAAAGTCAAAATTCCTTTTCAAAATTTTATAAAGTATCAATCGATACTGCTTTTAATTGGAGTGGTATCGAAAGTCGAAATTCCTTTTCAAAATTTTATAAAGTATCAATCGATACTGCTTTTAATTGGGGTGGTATCGAAAATCGAAATTCCTTTTCAAAATTTTATAAAGTATCAATTGATATTGCTTTTATTTGGAGTGGTGTCGAAAGTCGAAATTCCTTTTCAAAATTTTACTAAGTATCAATCGATACTGCTTTTAATTGGAGTGGTATCAAAAGTCGAAATTCCTTTTCAAAATTTTATAAAGTAACAATTGATATTGCTGTTATTTGGAGTGGTGTCGAAAGTCGAAATTCCTTTTCAAAATTTTACTAAGTATCAATCGATATTGCTTTTAATTGGAGTGGTGTCAAAAGTCGAAATTCCTTTTCAAAATTTTACTAAGTATCAATCGATACTGCTTTTAATTGGAGTGGTATCGAAAGTCAAAATTCCTTTTCAAAATTTTACTAAGTATCAATCGACATTGCTTTTAATTGGAGTGGTATTGAAAGTCAAAATTCCTTTTCAAAATTTTACTAAGTATCAATTGATACTACTTTTAATTGAAGTGGTATCGAAAGTCAAAATTCCTTTTCAAAATTTTACTAAGTATCAATTGATAATCGCTTTTAATTGAAGTAGTATCGAAAAGTCGAAATTCCTTTTCAAAATTTTACTAAGTATCAATTGATAATTGCTTTTAATTGAGTGGTATCGAAGTCGAAATTCCTTTTCCAAATTTTATAAAGTATCAATCGATCTTTCGCTTTTAAGTAGAGTAGTATCGAAGGTTAAAATTTCTTTTCAAAGTTTATTTAGTATTAAAGACTACTTAATAGATATATAGCAAATATAAGCAAACCAAATGGAGCAAATGGGGTATATTTCAAGATTTTTAAAGAAAGTTTAAGAGAATAAGACAAAATAGACAAGTCATTGTATCAATATTATAATCTGGAACAAATCGGGGAGAAAAAGATTAGAGATGGGATGAGTCTTTGGTTTGGTTTAGATCAATCGCATCCGCTTCAAGAATCGTGTCGAGATCGAGATCGCTTTATCGACTCCCCAAAACAAACTAGGTGTAAGAATAAAGGAATCAGTTTGAAAGATTGGGGAGTCGTGATATCGGGCGAGATTAATTGTTTCCACCTCATCATCACTAGGTTCTTTATCAGCCCCGATAGCCTCGATATCGGCCTCGGCGGTTTTCTTGTCGATTAATGGCGCTTCGAAGGGGTAGCATCATCATCGAATTAAGGTGATAATCGATCAATAACATCTCGAGGAAGGTATTGCTTGAAGCTCTTCATGGTAGAGACACAATAATTCATATTTTCATCAGCTTCAACCAGTTCGACATCAGCCGGGGCTAATTGGGACTTGAATCGGCAATAGCAGATTGAAAGCGGTTTTGAAAGAGCCGTGGTTTTGTGATGGTGAGAGCATGGTTGTGTTTTTCATCATCAAAAGAGTGTTGGAGACGTTCAATGTCTTTCTTCAATTTTTCATTTTCTTCCTTGTAATGGTGAAAGGTAGACATATCGCTCTCGAACTGACTGACAGCAGCAACTTTAGCCTACAAGCAAGATTACATAAGAGAAATGCATTATAAATAAGGCTCAAACAGTTATAAGAGCAAGGCAAAAGGTATACACGTACTTTTTCGAGCGAGGTACACATAATTTGAAATCGATTAGAGATCGCAATTTCAGCCATTCCTGTTCTATCTTGAGGAAGAATCGTGTTCAGAACAAGAGCTTCTCCGAGTCCAGGTGTCGGAGGATCAGAAAATAAAGAAGAAGATTTTAGAACCCTCTTATTATTGTGGAGGATAAGATCAGGCACAAAAACTTCAGCTGAATAAGAAGGAGCATGAACAGTTGATGGAACAATGGCTGGAATAATTGAAGGTTTAAATGGCACAAAAGCAGGTGCAGTAGAGGTGGTGGTTTTTGCAGTCTTGGACACCTCCGCAGTATGTAACACTTCAGTGGTACAAGGTTGTTTTCTTTTCTTTTGTGAATGACGAGTATCGGCCTGCTTTTCTTTAGAAGGAGTGGGAGCCTTGGGAGCCTTGGAGGAACTACCTCCTATTGATTTTTTCGAGGTCAGAAACTTGCTAGTTGATTTATCTTGAGCACGAGAGATGCGAGATGAGATATCTATATACAATAAGCAGTGGTGATCAAACACATCTTGCAAAAGTGGATAATTATAGAAGTCTGGAACTTCTTGTTTGATTTTGGGAAAAAAATCTTCAGTCATAATAAAGCCATTAATTATATAATCAAAATAACATTGAGGAGTGTTATCAGGTAATTCAGAAGAATCAAAAGTTTTTCTAAATCCTTTTTCATAAGAACAAGGCCGTAATGAACATGGAGCAGCTTGGGAAGATACAACAGTTTGGGGAGGTGAAGGATCTTGACCTCTAAGCACATTACTCTTTAAGGTATATAAAGGAGCAATATAATTGTCAACATCTTGTAAGACGACATTTGAGAGTGGATTTCCATATTTATCATCACCAGTTCTAGCAGATATTTCTGCGTCAGTGCCTTTCAGAAGCTCCATTACTCTAGTAGAATCTCCACGACCTCTCGAAGTAGCAGGTCTTAGCACTGAAACAATGGAACAAGTATAGGCCAATTAGATAATAGGTCCAAGATGGAATGTAGAAATTTTTTAGAGATGGTGTCATAGTTAGCGTACCTCCAAGATTAAACACATGATGCACCAAGGAAGGAATGGCGATAAGGGTGGATGGCTCCCATTGACCAGATATGATGAGAGGATAGAGTGGCCATTTAAAGTCACTATCTCGATTCACTCTTATGATGCCCCTCATCGGTTACTCTGTTTCTTGGGATTTGGTTTTTCAAGACGCTCGATAAAGGTATAATGGCTCAATATTGACAAGCCGATTTTTGCAATCTCAGATATCGGGTTCAAGATGAGCATTATAGTAGTTACAAATGTACATCAATCTCCAAAAGTTGCTAGTGCCTTGGCCAAGAGAGATGTTCAAATGGTTTAGTACATCTCGATCGAGGTCAGTTAAGGGGAGTCGCAAACCAGCAGCTAGTTGCCCAACAGTGATGATGATTGACTGGGCATCACCACTTTGGCATCTGGTCCCTTTCTTACATCCAGCATAGTGTTGAAGAATGACAATATCTGATATCTGGTATGCAGCTCTAACTATTTCTAAGTTGGGTCTTTTTGGGAAGTGCGGATTCAAACCACCACTCCATATGCTGTTATCTTCCATAATCTCACGCTTCAATTTCGACGTCATAGTCTCGAAAGGGTGGCATGCTAGGCCATCAACAAGATACGTTGGGCACCATGCTGGTTCACCAGTATCAGTCTTTTGTGATGTCGAGGTTGAGGAAGAAGAACTGGCTCTATCTTCAGACTCGATACCTTCACTTGGCATATCGGTATCACTAGAAACAATAAACTTTTTATTAGAATTATATCCTTCATCGACACTACTATCGTTATACTCAGTACAATTATATAGTATATTGTTTATTATACACATATCGAGATTTCGTGGTGACAAGAAATGGGGTTCGAGGTGATGGTTTTGTCTCGAAAGCATACGTTCTTGACGTCGGGCTTAATTGTTTGAGATGGTTCACCTAAAATTAACACAAGTTTCTCCTAGCCATACCGAAACATATCAAAATATATAATTCAAAAATCTAGTTAGTATTGTGATTGTATAGATAAAACGCGTTCAAATTTCAAACCCTAACCCTAGTCCTCTTTATTTTGAGAAGAGGAACAAACATGATATTAAGGATAAAACGGATAAAAGGAAAAGCGATTATGATAGCAAATAAGCATATTAAAGTTTTATTCTAACTAACCTGTCAAGCTTGCAGAAAAATCTGGAGAAAAAGACAGCGAGTAATTCCAAATCGAAGCTCTTTAGGTTTGTTAATGGTGGTGGGATTTGGATATTTCGAGTATTTTGCGAATAAGTAAAGAGAGAGAGAGAGAGAAGGCAAGTTTTTATATTCGATATTTTGATATGGCTTTTCGGTTCCAACAGTAACCGCTTGATAATTTGAATTTTGAATTTTAGTAGTTTAGATTGAATTTTTGGTTTTTTCCCAGTTGTTTCTCGAAACATTCAAAATTTCGAGAGGGGGCGATGTCATGGGCAAATATCGTCAACCTGATATTCCAGCCCGAATATCATAAATAAATTGTCGATATCTTGCATATAAGTTCGTATGTTACAGGAACAAGTGGGAAGAAGGGGAATTGACACGCGTCAGAATAGGATTAGACACCACTATAGCTGAAGGACTATATAAAGCGGTGATCAAGATAAAGAAATTCATTCGATTCATTCCAAAAATACTTGTAAAACCAGAGCGATATAGAGAAAGTTTGAGCGATTGTGTAACAGCCATTACTGATTAATACAAAAGTTTGTGTTTTACTTCTTCTTGATTCTCAATTCAATCCAAGCCTATTCAATTCATAACTGATCTTAGAAGAAGAACTTGATCACTACACTTCCGCCTCCTGGGTTCGGTCGACAGGGGGAGAACTTAGTTTGTCAAATGAACAAGTCATTGTATGGGTTGAAACAGGCATCTCGCAATTGGTTTTCCAAATTTTCTACGACCATTGAAAAAGCCGATTTTCGGCAATCCAAGGCAGATTATTCTCTATTCACACGGGTACGTGGAGATTCATTTACTGCAATACTTATTTATGTGGATGATATGGTAATCACAGGAAATGATCCATTAGCAATAGACATGCTCAAGAAATTTCTTCACGAACAATTTCGAATCAAGGATCTGGGAAAGTTAAAGTACCTGGGCATTGAAGTTGCACGGTCCAAACAAGGAATCTCCATCTCACTACGTAAATACACGTTGGAAGCCGATATGGGCTTACTTGGAGCGGCCCCAACCACTTCTCAGCTCCCATGGAGCAAAATTTGAAGCTTACACCATCAGAAGGTGACCTCCTTAAAGACCAGTCGCAGTATAGACGACTTGTTGGTCGACTTATTTATCTCACCATCACAATACTGGACATATCTTATTCGGTTCGTCTTCTTAGCCAATTTATGAATCAGCCACGTAAGCCCCACCTAGATGCAACTCTTCGTGTTCTACCATATTTGAAAGGAACACCAGGTCAAGGGATGTTATTTTTGGCACAAAGTACCTTGAAACTGAAAGGGTATTGTGACGCAGACTGGGCCAGTTGTCCATTAACGAGGAGATCTGTTACAGGATATTGTGTTTTTCTTAGAGATTCTCTTATCTCTTGAAAACCAGAAAGCAAGCTAATGTTTCGCTCATCCGCAGAAGCGGAATATAGAGCCATGGTATCCATTACTTGTGAGTTTACTTGGCTAAGATATCGTCTTAGAGACTTGCAAGTCTCTCATTTAGGTCCAGCAAAGTTGCATTGTGATAACCAAGCTGCTTTGCACATAGCAGCAAATCCTGTTTTTCACGAACGAACTAAACACATTGAGTTGGATTGTCACATTGTAAGAGAAAAATTCAATCTGGACAAATTACGACCTTCTTCACATCTTCTACACTTCAAGTTGCCAATATGTTTACCAAACCGTTGGGCAAGGCAGTATTTCATTCAGATTTGCGCAAGCTGGGCATTCTGGACATCCATGCTCCAACTTGAGGGGGAATCTTGAAATTCAAGTTTCACCTTCTGTATTTCCTTATAAGGATGCTCAATTTTTGGGATTTTATTGCTGTAATAGGAAAATGATTTGCATATGACTTAGATGTTTCCTTTTATAATGATTCTTCTAGTTATAAATATATGTATAGATGCAAACATATGGGATCAATAAAAACAAAAATTCTTTTTCTCTCCTTTATTTTCATAGCATTTGAATATGGGAGTCAGAAGTTAGCTTTGTCGAATACAGGTGGACAAACTGAATTTTTACTTCTTGGTTTAATTCTTAATAAATTTAAATTGAGAGGAGGCTCCTGCACCATCGGCAGTTTTGGAGCCATCAAATATGGGTGTCCGGGAACCGCTCTACGCCACAAACCTCATGAGATGGATCTCCATAGTCATTTATATTAAGGGAAGGGGCGCCGGAAGTTGGCTAACAAAAGTAGTTGCAGAGGGATGCGGAAGGAGGTATTAGATTCATCAATATCGTTAGTATAGTGGCTTGGCCGTAGAGGAAGATCCGTTCAATTACACATGACAGCACCATTGCCACTCGAATGGGACCTCTTTTGGGACTGCATTACAATTACAGACCTATCGCCGTTTGCTCTTCTCTTTTAGCGTAGCTGTGCTGTCGAAGGCATCCGCCCCTTCTTACTGAAGGAAGTGATTGATCACACCCGACTTGGTCAACCTTGACTTCTCAGATGATAGCGCTGAAGTTCTTCAAGAGCAGTCCTGCGGTTGTACTGACTTCCAGGAAACCTTTTAAAGGTGGATGTACAGACGAAATCGTTCGGTTGTGGATTGGGCTGAAGAGGCAGGATCATTCTATCCAGTTCGCCCCCTGGTAGAAGAAAAAGCATCCAGGAATGGTGGCAATAAAGGAGGAGTATAAGATAAAAACTAGGAAGAAAGAGAACTTCTTCAGTCAGCGTGCTTGTTATAAAGTACTAATATAATTAGAGTCTAATTGCCTCGCAGTACTACTTTCTCTCAGTGGCAACCACCTTATACAAGAAGACGCCGGAAGGAGATCAACTCTTAGGGCTCGAGACAAGTCTAGTAGTTTTAGAATTCATTCCCCATTGTTGACTAAAAGATGTAAAACCCGCTACTTCAAGCGAAGTTGTTGGTCTGGAAGGTTATCTTGCCTCCCGTGGAAAAGAGCAGTCATCTTAATAAAATGAGTATAGATTCGTGATAGGATCAAAAAGATCCATTTTCCTTGTCAAGGTCGTCTCACTCAACTTCAGCACCATCTCCATCTCATTAGCCATCATCTTCGGCGCTTGCCTCTATTAGGTGATCGTGCACCCTCCCCTCTTCTTTCTTATGTAGCTCCTGTCAGCCAAGAACCTTTCTCCCACGAAAAAGAAGTTAGCTAGCTGGTACGGCCCCCATCACAACGCGTCAAGTCAATCGCTGGTTCAGGTACCAATGAAGAAAGGCAGGGGACTCTTTCACTCACTGAGAAGTGAAAACCCTGTGCAACATTCTTGTTGTAAGAGAGTGGATCGGAAGGAAGGGAAGCTCTAGAGCCCATAATCTGGAATCTGTACCATCGGATATGTCACACCGGTAGGCATCGAACTTTTTCCTCACTCGAAGCTCACTTCTACTTCTACAAAAGCAAGGAAGCAAACTGACGCGGGTATAAAGAAGAAGATTTTCAGAATAGATTTTAGTTCATATTCCCTTTCCAGTCGGGAAGGCATTAGACATCTTGCAAGTCCAATCTTTGCCATGTCGAGTTTGAGATCTATGAATCTAGCTTTTTTCCTTTAATCATTTGAAAAGGTTCAAAAAGCAATTTACGTAGGAGAATAAGTCATCTATTGGCAGAAGTTCCCTCCTTTCAGCATGGCTGAGGGGTTAGTAAAATAATCTTTCTTCTTTCTGAGATGTAAAATTTATCGATGACAAGCGACTCTGTGCTTCGGGCCAGTAGCTTATGAGTCCGATGCCTTTGATTTCCGATGTAATCATAAAAGCTCATTTCATCCTACTTTTATTGATTGATTAATCAGTGTACTAGCATGTGTACTAGAGCGGACAGATTGGGTGGAGACAGCGAGGAGTTGAGTTGTTCGAGGGGTCTTCATAGATATCATACCAGTTGGTATATTTTCTCAGCGGCTAATTCCTTTTTGCTTTCTCGATCTCAATCTCAAACTGGTACCCAGCTACAGTCTTGAATCCGAATGCAATGCAAACAAGTCTGTCTACGAAGGGAGCAAGGTCTACCGCAAGAGTAGCTGGTCGCGGACCTACCCAATGAATGGAACAATGGCTGAATTCGGACGATAGCCTTAACATCTTCTTCCCAAATCTCATGTTCTTTTTCTCTTTGCTAGCGGTATTTCTATCCCAACAAGTAAGCATAATTCCTCCTACTAAACAATCAAGTTGACATGAAGAGGAAGGCTGCAGTTCCTCCTACTAAACAATCAAGAGACGTTATAAAGTCCAGACGGCTTACGGGCTTAGACTCTCATCAATCACTAAACTAGAAAATAAACAAAGAAAATCATAAGATAAGCAAGGTCCACAGAAGGTGGTTTTGAAGAAAGGGAGCTAGTTTCAAGGAGTACCTTGAGATAGTGTGAGACATCGTGACCATGCACCCTTCTTCAAACCATTGCCCACTTGTATAGCAGATAGCAATCCCTCACCTCAAATGGAAGAATGGTTGCAAGTAAGCTTCTAAGCCCAGCTAAACATCCAATCGAGGGCCGGCCTATTTATGCATCTACTTGCGATCACAACCACCGGTACCGGAACAATTGGATCTCCTCTTTCATCTCCTTAACCTAGTCTATATTCCGCCCAAACAAACTCCTTTGAGGCCCCGCCCATGAGGGAAGATAGGACCCAGCTAACTCGTCGAGGCAATCACCATCATTTGTTATTAAGTATATAATATTACTGGCTGGTCCGACCGGAGAGAGAAGGCGTTCCAATGCCTCTTCATCTCCATATCCAAGGCATCTAGCAGGAGCAACTGAGCCAATAGCAGCTGCCGGTGAAGCGGAACCATCAGTGGAAGCTAGCTCTTCAAGTCCTTCTCCTGGCTTTAAATCTAGCATCAACTAACGAAAAGAGAAGAAGCTAGTGACCCAATGGAGGGAAGAACACCAACAGGTATTTCTTTCTCTGCTGGCCCGCATCGAACCACATCCAAGTAAGTCCCATTCTTTCTCCTCCGGCATCTAAGCCATCTTCCTCCAGGTACCTCCCCGCCTATTCATCTATAGCTGTTGATTCCACTCCCAGGTCTCCTTTTGCTTGTTATCCAGCACCATCAGTCGATCCGATCCGTCTTTGTCTCCTCGTTCTGCTCCCAGCTAGTCAGCAGCCGGAAACCCTCTTTTTTTGAACCTCCAATCCCCGCTCTCCTTTATCGATCGGAAGTGGATTGGATTAGGTGGGTGGGCATCTGTCCCATCGGTCCCTCTATATCCCTCTTACTGACCTACCTTCTTCCTGCCTTTGCAGCTTCTGCCTGCTACCTTTATGAACTTATAGGTGAGGACAAGCTCTACTTCTTCTCTTTCTACCGGGATAATTCATTTTTTCTTATCTACTTCCGACCGCCCGCTCCGCCCTCTCGGATCGGGAAAGGCTGAAACATGGGCTGTGAGGGCAGCTAACTCCATTTATTCTTGAATTTCTCGACCCTTCAACACTATTGTCTGCTCAATCAGTCGATTGAATCGTGAATAATCAATGGAGACCTCCGCTCAGCTAGCTATCACGTGAAGGAAGGAAAGGTCGCCCTCGATGACTTGGAAAAGAGGTTTAGATTCCCGGTCCCATGGGACTCGCCTCTGTCTTCACCATCCCTGCCTGGCATCGATTCGATCGATTGCTATTGAGCGTTATTCTGTATATAATATGGAGCCTTCAAAGCTTTCCTTCGGATCAACAGAGCTTCCATCGGAGCATGAGCCTTAGTTCTTTCTTTAGAAACCTGTAGTGCAGCCCGCCGCCTCCTAAAATAAGGTGAACGGTGCGGCACGGAGTTTTCTCTCAAAGGTTCCAAGGAAAGTAATATGAGCCCCTGCCTAGCGTTCATTCTCTTGTTTGCCTGGAGCCATGAACCGAGTCATAGCGAAGCCGGCCTTAAAGCCAAGTGCATCTCTCCCCAGCTATCGCCTTTGATAGGAAGGTGGAGTCAAGGTTACTTTGTAACTTTCTATCATCAATCACCGCGAGTGGAAAGCCTGAGGACTTTTTGCCTCTCTTTCTATGCCCTAGTAGATACGATTCTCAGAATTTACTTCAAGAGCCCATTCGCACCTTCAGTGATCATTTACTTAAAATGAATTAAGCACACATATCATATGAGAAAGAATCAGCTTAAAAACGTTTTCAGTGCTTTAGAGCGTACTATCTATCGAGATGTTTCAGACTCTCTCTCTGGTAACACAGGACTGAAGTCAAGTTTTTGAGTCCTAAATAATTTATCAAATGATAGAGCATCCGTATTTTCTATTAGGTTGTGGTGTTACTTTTGATTGTAGTAAATCACGATTATCTAGCCCAAAAGCACTGCTATAGTGACCCGCCCTAGTGCAGTTATTGGAGAGGGGTAGTCTCAGTGGCTTGGTTTCTGTCATTCTCTCGTTATCCAACCCATCCTGTCCGTCCTTCCAACCCGAAAATAAGATCAATTTCACAGGCCTTTTGGGGTCCAGTTGCGATCTGTCGCATTATATCTTTCTAGTTCAGTCTCTGGTTTGTTCAGAAGGCCCTTTTATGGTTGTTGGCGGGAAACCGGTGTCTGTCTCGTGAGTAGTTACCGATGTATGAACCCATCCGTCGTGTCGCCTACTTAACGAGATGTTTTACGAGCAGCCGGGCACAATATAATGATATAGCCTTATGAGATTGCGCGGATTGTGCCGTTCCAATCAGGTTTCCTACGCTGGGCTCGGCCTCCCCACTGCAAAGGGAGGTTAAGTGTGATGGGCTTCCGACGTTAAGAGAAAGGATCATCGTGAAGTCAGTGCCGAACTGAGAAAGACGATTATACCCGGTGCCGACGTTATGAGTCAGGTTATTGGCTGCCTTTAGCTTTTGCAAGGCGTGGATCCGAGGCCAGAGAAGATCTGTAGCCGACTGCCATTATAAGTATATTGATCTATCTATTATGCTCTTTGCCGGTATTCCTGGAGGAGGGCGAGGTTCCTGATCAACGAAAGAAAGCCCGCTCATAACAGAGCTCATGAGCTTTGATCAATAGGGCATTAGCTCGTCACTCATAACAGAACTCTACCCCTAGAAGTGACAGATCTTTCACTGTCGGTCACGTGAGCGCCAGACCTGCTAGAGATGGAAGGGCACAACTTCTTACTTTACGGAACTTGGAGCTTTCCTACGAACAGCGCTCAGGAGCCATCAATAAGAAAGAGGAGCTGCTCGAGCAAGGTAGAGACTATCATGTTCCTCTCCTTTTAGTCGATCGTAGTGGCTGCTTGCCTCATTGTTATTATGCTTAATGCTATTTTATTATATAAGAAAAAATAAATAAAGGTGCCCAATTGAATGGAAAAAGCCATGTCTGACAGTGTAGACTGAACTCCCTTCTTTAGCTAAGCTAATGTCCCCATTTAGTCTTTCTCGTCCTATTGGTTTTCCTTTCTCGGCTGTTTTCTTTGGTGTGAAGTAAAGCGTCCCCCAAACTAATATAAAGGGGTAAAAGAACGGCTGAAACTCACAGAATATAACTTATCTACTATGATTAAGAGTAGAACAAGTATATGTTATTTAGCTACCTTAACAAGAAAGAGGTCACAAAGCCCGATCCATGACCAGGCCTTGCAGGGTTCTTAATCGCCCTGAATGACTCGCCAGAAGTTCAAGTTCTAAAGAAAGATGGCAAAGAGAGAGTCAGTTCCAGAAACCCGATATTAGAAAGCATAGTGAGCCAAGGAAGGGCTGGCAAGCGAGAGCAAAATGACAGACACAGACCTTATTAGCACGAGATGCTACCATTTGATCTCATGGCTGACTTCCGCCTTTGAACATAGGCTCGAGGCATTGTTCGCTTTAAAGCCGTTCAGTTCAATTAGAAATCAATCCGAGTAGGACGTTGAGCTATTCTTTCTTTTTTTTTCTCTTCCAGTGGGATGGTCTCCCAATGAATGATTGCCCATTGTTTATCAAAGTAGCTATCTTGTTGCAATCAATGAGAAAACGCAGAAATAAAAGAGTGTTATACAGTAAGTAATGGGAATTGGCAACATTGTTAAAAGAAGAAGCAATTACATAAATCACCTCTTGAACTCGGTCCCCGACCCGCAAATGAATAGGAAGCAAGGAAAGCATGTTATCGACCGAAACTTTTTGGAGCCATGGGATATTAGCTAGACTTGGTTGACAACCCCGGATCTGAGCCCAGGATCAAGGAATTTTCTGCTTGTCATGGAGGTCGGGATCTCCTCCAGCTGATGAGCCTCGCAAGACCCAAGGAACTGTAATCAGCGTCCAGGTCTGATAGTCTTACAAAGGCGAAACCTACCTGCTTTAATAGCAGACCTACGGGATACACTTTTTTTTACCCGTTTGCATGCTGAGCGTCATCGTAGGCACCACGAAGACAAGAGTCAGGGTTCAAGCGTCATAATGGCTTAAATAAAATCTTGATCAATTTCGTGCTTATATTGACGAAGCTTGGAACGAAGTCCTCAGACAGGAGCAGATTCGTCTATCTGTGGTGAACGTGACTACGACCATATTCGCGAATTACCTCGATCGAAAAGTTCGACCCTTTACTAAACTAATCATAGCTAAGAATCTTGCTCATCCATATTGATACGCTTCTATGCTTGTATCCTTTAGATTGGGTTCTGATCGATCTTCTTTAGTGATGTACGAACAGATTGATCGACCCCCAGACATTAACATTATGGAACTTGGAGAGGTACTGCGCGAACCCTCAAACTCGGGTACTTTTCCTGAATAAGTTTAGGAGCGGTATAAAGCGAGGCATCGAGGATCCAAATACCAACTTGATAATGGAAGCCCCCACCTCGAATGCCTGTTCCTTTAGGATTGACCATTAACTGACTTCTATTGGTGCCTGTGAGCTTAGTTTATGACGTGATTGGATCCGTGTATGTTTGGTAAAGAGCTTGAAGCAATTGAAGAGCTCGGCCTACACTGTGGAGAGGAGAAAAGCCGCCGATAGGGCGATATACCTCCGCTTCTACTACCTCATTCCTGTCCTTCCTGCTACTGCCCAATCAGTGGGAAGCTTTATAGTTGAGGTCACGATTCATTCCTCAAAGGGTACCGCTGGAGTGACTTTCCCCACCAGAAAAAAAAAAAGATATTCATTCAAGTAGGTAGCCCCGAAAAGCCGAACTCAGCAACTTGTTAGGCTCGAGAGACCTGACTTAAAAACTAAGTAAAGATGGAAGCACAGGGTGGGACTATTTACCGGTAACCAAGGATCATATCTCCTCTTAGCCTCAGCCCGCAGCTTACTACTTTGACAGAACAGACAGGGAGTACTTTTCTTGTCACGTATTGTCAATAAAGAAACTTCTGTTTGCTTCACTACAGGTAAGCTATTAGGGTACTAGTCCTCGGGGCCTCTTTTCTCACTATCCCACCATTTCATGGTTTGCTTGGCTGCGGAGCGGCTTTCTCCCGGTACGAGTCGATTCCTGGCCTATGCTCTTCTTGGTGATGCTGTAGTCATTGCCGATAGTAGGGTGGCTGCTGAGTCTAAGTCCCTCTTGGAATCGTTGGGAGTCTTTCTTTCCCCCCAAAACTCTTGAATTTCCTGGGTCTAGTTTGCTAAGCGAGACTTTGTGTCAAGGCGGGGTCATGTGATCTGTCTCCAATCTAGTTGAGATTGTTACGCACGTGCTGGCTTCGGCCTCATGGCGGTGCAAGATCAAGATTGTGATAAGAAATTCTCCATCTTTGCCCGGGGCAGATTATCCTTTAGAGTCTTGGTTGGGGCTTGGCGCCCCGTTAAACCCTTCTCTCTATGGCTTAGTGGTCTATTACCTGATAAATCCGCTTAAACTAAAGGTTAGTACCGTTAGAGTTGACGTTAGATGGAGAGGTATAGATCCTCTGGAGCGCACCTTGATCAGCCATTGGATTCAACAGTGGCTCAAATCTGTCCATGGTTTTCATACCGTGGCTTTTTTTTTCGCTCCAAGATCTCCTTTATGGTCCTACCGTATAAACTTACTGGAAGCGTACGAACCGGAGCGATGAGATCATAAAGTTTGGGCTGCTATGGAAACTATATGAAATAGTGACCATCAGGCAGGGGCATTCGTTGGCTACCACCAATACAGGCGTCTACTAGTGTTGCCTTTCCGAGGCAAAGATTCTCTAATGGGGAACCAGTGAAGCTTGAAAAAACTTCCAGGTGATAATAAAGGCAGAAGACATTAGACAGAGTAAATTGCCTTGTCTTGGAGAGTGAATAGCCTATTTAAGTCTTCGGCAAGAACAAACAACCTGACGCTTGCCTTTTAAGTATGCTTCTTCTTTCTTTCGTCTAAGTGGCTTCTCCTTTTTAGTAAACCCATACTCATTATATCATAAGAAAAGAAAGAATTCCTTATTCAACTACAAGTTAGGGAAGGAAGGCAAGATAGAAGAAAATCTTACAGAACACCTTCTTAGGTAAGAGCATACGAGTATAAGATAGTACCTGGCATACCTGACCCGGTTATAATTAATGGCAGCGGGCAGAGCTCATTTCAAGGACTCAAGTTGTCTTAGTCATTCCCAGGCACTACAGAAGATGCACTTAATAACTGCCCATTCGTACGAAATCATGAATCTAATGATTCTCTGGGCCCCTCCGTAGTAGCTCTGTCTTCTGAATCCGTTGGCTAGAGATGCTACAAAGATTTATTGACCCATTTTTCCAACTCTAAATCTTACGGTTTAGAAGTCTAATGATAGATGTAGCATTGAAGGAAGCAACCGTGTTCTTTAGATAAGAAAGCAGTTCTTGAGACAACTCAACCGGATGAGACATCACTTCCCGGTCCGGTTTGTGTTGAACGAGTTGAATGGAAAAGTATTACACCGATTGGTGCTCAGCTTCCGCAGTCCAACTTGCCTCCACGGAATTGGTAACTCGACTCGCTGTCCTGTCTGGGCCTCTCCCATTTGTCTGAGAGCGAATCTCAGTAGGGGGTATTCGGGCGGGGGATCCAGTACGCACAGGTAAGAGCGATTTTGCTCCTCCCTCTGATATTCAGTCTTGTCTTCTGTCCCCGGGCCTACTGCCAGTAGACGCCTTCCCCTCTTCCGCATTCTTCCTAGCCTACCTGTTTGCCAGCCATTCCAGACCGGATGGAATTTAGTCAAGGGCTAGCCTATAGGAACTGGCGGTGCGGTACATTCAACTTCTGTTCTCCACTCCACCTATCTTTTCTTCCCGGGTACTTTAGTCTCATGGAGTATCGTTGCTTGTTGAATTCTGTTTCGTCTGCCCTTACTTAGGGTTCAACTGAAAAGGTACTGGCGTTCGCAAGAAGGTATTAGGTCTCACATGTTTGAACTTGAAGCTAGATTCGTCCTACGAAAAGCTACTGTTTGAACAGCCGTATGAGAAACGGGGCTGTAGTTAGCGGAAGTGTCGGCAGTCAATCAAGGATAAGCTGGCAAGGCTGGAAAGTAAGCTAGGTCCGTAGTTAGCGTCTGGGGTTCGTCTTCCGTGATTGTCCTTGGTCAGCCCTTTATGCAATAAAGGAGGAATCGACCCGGCTGGGCTGGATACGGGGAAGAGACCAGATGAATTGACTGATCTTCTCAATGAGATCTCTCAATGCCAAATAGCCTTAGTCTAGTTGAAGCTTGAGTTTCGGAAACAGCCTGCGCACTACGAAGCCCATCGCTCAATGAGTACAATGTGTGTAGCTGAAGAAGTGAGCTTAGGTAAGGGGACCGAACGGGCTAAAGGTTGTAGAAGAGAAGAAAGGGAAGAGAAGACACAAGAAGAAAGCGCCTCATGTTGATCCAAAGGTCTCTTGGATTCCTAAGCCTACTGTTACAGTGTCTGAAAACCTCACAGCAGTGAATAGATTTCAAGCTCTAGCAGTAGAAGTGGAACATGATAATGCTAACACTCTTGAAGGACAAACAGAAAATAAAAGGAGCTCACAAGTTGCTGAATGCAGTAATGCTAGGGAACTTGCTCTGATGGTTCACCTTGGGGTTGTTGATGCACCTAGACCTGTGGTCGATGCACCTAGTTATGTGGTTGAAGATCTCAGTTCAGTGGCTTTGCACCATAATGATCCTAGTGTGACAGAAGCACCACAAGTTGTTAGTTAAATGGATAGAGAGGGAACAGATTGTTGTCTTTCTAGAGTCACTGAAACAAATATTTCAGCTAGATTGGTAGAGAAGAAGTTGGTCCTACAGAATCTGATGAGCTGGCACTAGCTCGGAGAGCAAAAGTTAATGAAGAAGCAGATCACATTCTCCACCTTGCGAGCTTACAAGCTGGGAT
This sequence comes from Coptis chinensis, assembly GCF_015680905.1. Taxonomy (NCBI): domain Eukaryota; kingdom Viridiplantae; phylum Streptophyta; class Magnoliopsida; order Ranunculales; family Ranunculaceae; genus Coptis; species Coptis chinensis. The sequence continues at coordinate 45,205,606 of NC_141457.1, forward strand.
GCCAAATCAAGATGCAGAGCCACCTGATCCTCATAAAGTCAGTGAATTCTTTGCATTGAGCTGGGCAGACATGATTGATAGTGATCAGCAAGAAGCAAGCACAGGTAACAAACACCTTCTCACAAGGCAGCAGCAATTACCTTCCCCCCCTTGAGGTCCAAGGCTGGTGGGGAAAATATCTCTCACTGAGCTCTGCTCAATTTACCCAATAAACTCTCTAGTTTCTAATGAAGTGCTTTTATTGGAATCTTAGAGGTATTTCAAATGAGAAAACCATAAATAGGCTGTCTAAGCTAATAAAAGATCATGATCCCGACTTCATAGGGATTGCTGCGCCTTTAGTAGACCCTAATCAGTTTCACTTGCATTTCTTTACAAATCTGGGATACAGTGCTAGCCTTCATGTCAATCAGCATCCATCTCACTGCCAAAATATTTTGTTTTTGTGGAAGAGCAATATACCTGCACCTAACCTCATTGTCCAATCTCCTCAGCAAATTACAGTGGAAGTCAATGGTTGTCTGATTACAATTGTTCATGCTTATTCTTTGTATACTGGTAGAAGACAATTATGGAGAGAACTCACTCTCATTAATCAGTCTAACTTGCCATGGCTATTGATTGGTGATTTCAATACTTACTTAAGCCCTACTGAAAAGAGGGGTGGCCTCTGCCCCTCTAACAGAGCAATGACTGAATTCAGAGAAGTTCTAAATCACAATATGATGCTTGAGGCCCCCAACAAAGGGTATCATTTCACATGGTGCAATAGGCAACTGGGAAGCAGCAGAACTTGGGGTAAGCTAGACAGAGCATTCATGAATATAGCATGGAAAATTTCCAGGTTGGTCATATAAAGTTCTTGGTAGGCTTTGCTCAGATCATTCTCCTCTAGTAGGAAGACAATTTGACTGCCCCAAACCTAAGAACTCACCTTTTAAATTCTTTAAGATGTGGACTCTACACCCTAATTTCCTCGAGCTTGTGGAGAAGAGTAGGTCTGTGCCAGTACAGGGTCATTCTATCTTCATCTTTTCTCAGAAGCTAAAAAAACGAATCAGATCAAAATGAAGAACGACTGAGGACCAATAAAGCGTTCAAAGTAGTCTAAATCGACTCCAATGAAAAACTTATTGAACTGGTCAAACGCATATCGAGTTCTCGACGGCCATAACACACCAGAAGACCACTGCTCTCCCAGTAACTGCACTAACGGGGATCTCCCAAGCAGACACGATCACTTTGCGTTTCCCGGGTTCACTGGCATAATAGTGTTAAGTAAGTGGTGCAAGTCATGTCATCACATCAGAGGTAACGTAACTTGGAGATCACTGATCAAGATAGAGATAAGGCAATAAAGAAAGCTATTGCACTAGCTCTCGTTGCTTGCCTCATTGGTATTATGTTTAATGCTTCTATTTTACATAATTTGAAAGATTAAGTGAAAAAACAAGAGATAAGATAGAGAAAAAGCACCTCTTTGATCGCAGCCGGCATTGCTTTGCTTGCTTCCACTTCAGAGCTAGGTATAAGAGAATAAGCTGGCGGTTAGCTTACCTTTTTCCTTGGAGAGCTGGAGACAGACATACTTTCTTTTAGCCGAGCTCGATCCAGTAATTCCTGCTAATTTTTGGATCTGATCTTCGAAATGGCTCTTAACGAGACCTGATCTAGCCCAATTTACTCATCAGAGACAGGATTTGTTGATTCGGTTTCAGAATATCCTGATTCCTTCTTTTCTTGGAAAGAAATATTCGCATACTAGCTATCACAAACTAGAATGAGTCCTTACTCAACTACCGTAAAGGGAAGGGTTAACTAACCGTAGCGAGACTGAAAGGTGAACTCAAAGTGAGTGTGGGAACTTCAAGTAACATTTGCTACAGAAGGAAGTTGTCCAATTGTATGAATGATGAAGTAATGGAGCTGACCTTACCACCTTACTTAGTAAACTATTGAGAAGTCGTCTGAGACATCAGCTTTCTAGCAATGGTCTTATCGGATTATCTTCCTTGATAGGGCACTACCTCGCTCAACTCGTCCTTTCACCTCAACTCAAGGATTAGTAGCTGCAGCCGCTGTCTTATCGGATTATAGTCTGCACTACAATATGATAATACTGGTAAAAGGAAGGAATAGCGGGAAGGGAACTCACTTCGAGCCATATTCTTATCTGCGAAAAAAAGGGGCATTTTGAGCATCAAGGGAACTACCTATGGGTGAAACATTCATTCCACTTTTTGAGATGCGATCGGTATAAGGATAAATGGCCTGGAAGCTCGCTTAAGACAAGACGGAGGGCTACTTGAAAACAGGATACCTCTATCAGCTGTGGGAGGAAGTTGGATATCGTAAGCTGGGCGCTATTCGTCTCATGCTTCAGTGTCCGATGACTTCTCAATCTCAAAACAAGAAGGGGAGTGCGAAATCATACTAGCAAAGGCGAGTGGCCGATTCGGATTGAGGTACCAGCTTATACTTTCCTGAACTTATAGTCTTCCTTCTACTAACAGCTTTCTGTTAGTCAGTTGGTTTTAGAAGCAGCCAACAGCACAAGCAGAAGCAAGGGCAAAGGCAAGGGTCCGAAGGATAGTAACGACTAGCAGTAATGAAAGCTTCAAGTACTACTTTGTTGAAAGTGTACTTATAATGGTTAGTTTCAAATGCTATTTATAGTAATAAAGTGCGTTTTTTCTTTAGATGAGAACCAGCATAAGGATATTCCTTATAAAGGGAAGGATTGGTTCACCAAATAAGCAAGGGAATGATCTTGTTTTTTACTAAGATAGGCAGGTAACCAACATACCAACAGAGCTGGGATCACCCCTCCTCGATTCCAGGTCTCGGAGTGGCGGCGCTGTCCTTTTCCGAAAAGACAGATTGAGCTAAGATAAGTAAATTCGGTACAGTTTAAGCATCTGGTTCCCTACGATTTGCCCTGAATCCACATGAAGAGATGCCGTCTAAGTCCAATTGGCCTATCCGCTCCCTTAAGACAAGAAAGACTTAGGGCGCCCCTTTAGCAAGCAGCCCTTATTTACAACTACGGACCAATCCAGAACAAAGGAATAAGGGTCCTTACCGAAGAGAGAGAGCAGAAGCTAACGCCGGTCCTCCCTACTATGTTTTCTCTGATATTTTTATAGTGGATAATTCAATTGCAAACTGGAGAAAGGAAGGCCTCCCTAGCCTGGCATTTCTATTAAAGCTAACCAATCAATCAATGAGCTTCTCACAACAGATTGATTCTAAGACCAATTCAACAACCAAAGTAGTATAACGTCCTAAGTATAAGCAGCATTCTGAGAAACAAAAACAAATTAATGTAAAGTAAATTGAATGTTATGTCCATATCGATGTGGCAAAGGAAAAATCAGGGGACTACGTAGGCAGGGGAGAATATTGTGAAGGAGTAGATTCCACAAGCAACCACACTGCAAAATACTATGGTGAACACCCATCCAAATAAGAATTTGATGAAGAGCTTCCAGTTCACGTTCTGCCAAAATAAAACCATAGAATGCTTAAGAAAATAATGTATTAGAGGTCTTTAAGAGCAGTCCTGTTCCGTGTAATTATATTTGTAAAACTCACCCAAGGATCGTCCGCAATGCCTATGCCTATCAAGGAACCAACGAAAACATGGCAACTTGACACTGGAAGTTTCAACCTAGTCATCATGATCATAGTTGCCACAGTACACAATTGTGAGGCCAATCCTCTAGAATTGCTCATATAAGTAAGCTTCCCGCCTAGGCACTGAGTTAGTTTCCATCCCCATACATAAAATCCTATTGAAGCTGCAAATCCGCCAATGCCTCTAATCAACCAAGTGACTTTGATAGGACCCTAAGAATATCTTAAACGTTGGCATAGTTAGTGAATGCAAAACCCAATTACATGCAAGTACAATGAATTTGGATCAGAGTTTTTGCTATTTCTGTGGCAGCATTGTAATGGAAGATGAAATGTTGTATATCTAAGTGATCATGAGCCCTGAAAGAATAAATCAGACTCACCGCATCTTGTCCGTCTCCTGAAAATTTAGCCCTATGATAAAATATTTCAAAAATGGCTCCATAGGGGCTCGCAATAGCTGCAATCTCAATAGAGGATTGAATAAACCTGTAACTCGATTTAAATGAAGGTTTCAGGAAAAACAAAAAGGATAATAAAGAAGTAATAACCAATTTATCTATATAGGTAAAACCTACGCAAGAAGGCATGACACTAGGAGTTGTGGAAAACCAAAGAAGTTTTCAATCTCGTCAAATATTGATTTGTCCTTACCTTCTCATAAGGTTCCCCATGGCAAAATTCTGATAGTATTGAAACTGAAATCACATTTTCACTTACTACTCACCCTGCCTGCATACAGAAATAGAAAGGAGAAAAAAAACAAATCAAAATCAATGCATTTTGGTACTTTTTCACTTATCAAGTTCTCCTCACTTTGAGGAACAAGAATTACAAGACCGAAGAATAAACTAATAAGTTGTTGAAGCTCACCAGAGGAAGTCTCTTTAGATTTAGAAAGAATGAATCAATGTAATATTTTTGATGTCCCAGCCTGACATTCTCTGCATGAACCTCGAGTTTAAGGCTAGAATGATTCCCAAAAGCTTTCTCCAACCATTTGGCTCCTAACCTTATGATTCGATCTTCCGAATCTACAGCAGCCATAAGCTTAGGCCCGCTAGACAAATTTCTCAGTAATGGAGCATTTGTCGAAGTGGCGGCGATTACATACCCTCTTGAGTAGTCAGGTACATATATCCACTGTGGAATTCTACCAGTTCCTTCATCAGCTGACCTACACTATATAGTGCTGTAGTAACACCTACAACTGCTACTATACTTCCATTGGGAGAGTCCTTGATAGGCAATGCCGCAGATAATGATGGCGAATCTGTAAATTTGCTTACTTTCACATGCCAAGAAGCCGCACCATCTGGTACTTCTGATATTCCTGCAATGTTGATTAGATCATCTGGTGGGATTGGTTTGGGATTTCCTCTAGTCTCACCAGTTATAGGATCAAGTGATTCCGCGATACCAAACTGCAGAGTTATGATGTTGCTGGCCCCAACCTTGATCTGATAATACTGAAGAGTTTACAAGTTCAGAGTAGATGTAGAACGTATAGTTACTCCTGTGGTCTCTATGGAAAGCTTGGACAACACCATTTTTGTATCTAATGGTTATAGCATTGAGAGCCCTTCGACTTGCAAAGAGGGCCCATGTCACATTCCTCATCACTTCATAACACTGCAAAATGTGAACATACCACAATTCTCTTCAATAAATGAATGCTAGGAATACATGATTTAGAAAGGTGTTCATGAGACTCTAGCCAAAAAACAGAATAAAATAATTAATGAAACGAACAAACAAACGAACGAAAGAAAGAAAGAAGTTGGTAAAATGTATCATGGATCAAGATCCACCTCAAGATGTGCTGCTTGCATCACTGGACTATCATACTGTCTGATAACAAATTCAGAAAGCTTGACCTGAGCCTGTGTTATTTCCACAGTGGAGTTCAATATATTCCACATCCTCAATATGGGACGCTGTAGAAGTTTGTAACAAAGGCCATACGCTAAGGTGTTTATTGATTTCGTTGTATAGGATTTGGTGAAGTGCCACGTTAGTACGGTTAGCATCCCAATTAAAATCGCAAGCATGACCTGCATTAAAATTTAGAGAGGAATAATGGGTTTCTCATCAACAGACTTGTAGAATCACAAATATCACAGCTCGGTTATTAAAATTAGAAGCGGAATATTCTCTCTTAACAACAAAACATCCGCATCTCGAACTACTAGTAGGCGGACGAGTGCAATTTATTTAAGACTTATATGAATTGGTAAACCTTTCGTAAACCCGGATCATTCGAGAGGAATGAAAGAGCTTAACTTGGTTAAAAATACATAACAAGCGACGGTGCAACTGATGACCACATTGCTGATAAAATTTCTAAACGTGCATAAAAACCAACAAAGAAATCCAACTTACCATTATAGCAAGACGAGCAACAAATACACTGTAATACGACGAAAGACAATTTGTATTTGCATATGAAAATTCCTCTTCTTTCACCTCCTTGTGGAACATTCTTCGTCGTCCCCTTGGAATTGTATTCTCATTCATAGAGAGAGAGAAACAACATAATCTATCTGAACACCTTCTTCTCTGTGACCCCATCTTCGCCACGGGAGATTGGAAACTCACTGAAGAAGATTTCTCGACTATTTCCGCCATACAAGTATTAGTATAGTAGTAGTACACTAGTACTACAAGAGAAGTCTGCAGTAATAGTAGTACTAAAAGAGAAGATAAGATATGAAAAGATTGTTTATACTAAATGTTGTGTCACTGCCCATCTCCTCTTTTAAGTTTAAGACAAAGTTTTCAATTTTCAAAAGTGAAGATTTAAGGATCCTTCTCATCCACAATACCATATCTTCCCTCCCTTTTTCAAGATTACTTGTGCATGCATATTTGGACCGTTGGAGTGGAATATCGAATTTTTTTAAAAGTGACGCAATGATATGAACAAAGTCACGGATGCTAAGAGTGGACTGAGGAACTTGTACAAAGGTAAGAACCTAGCTTGAAGAGCCCTAATTATATTGGAATCAATATTGATTCCAATATAATTAGGAAAAAAAATCAGCTCATTTCAAGATCTCTAGCCTTGTCGAATGTGGTTTACAAAACTGAAATAATATAGACCATTACAAAAAATTGCAAATGTAAACACAACTTTTGGAGATTACACAAAATGAAATGAGCTGTGCACCTGCAGTCTAAGGTAAGAAAAGATTGGAGTCTCAAGCAAGCGGATCAACTTGTCCAGCTGGACCAAGAACTTAACATTAATATCTTCCTCCACCAGTGACTGAATCACGGAACTTGCGTGCTGGTAAACCTGTCAAGAAAGACAAGTACACCGTAAAGCTTCACAAGGGGTTTAAATGTTTAATTGCCTGCCTGATGCACATGACAAGTTACCCACCTGAGTTAATAAGCAAAGACTTATTGTTGCTGTTGGTGAATGGGCACATATGTCAAATCCATGGCATATTTTTATTAGAAACAACACAAATTTTTATTACTTTCTTAGAAACATCAACTTTAAACCATACCTATTCAAGGTTTGATGTCTTAGCTATTTTCTTCATTACATTCTCTCTTGCCTTCCTACAAAATATGCTGTTGGTACTAGTGTGTTATCGACTAGATGGACGTACCTTTGGACTGGAATCCACAATCTTGACTTTTGTGAACAGCTATCATATGCCAAATCAGCAGACAACACATATGTCAAAAATTGTAATAAATTCTTCATCAATACTCTCTATCAAACCTAGCTTGGAAGAAGAACTGTTTTACCAGGCTACAAGCTTTCTCTCGTGAATATTCGATAATCGATCTTCTACTGTGAGCTTCAACTTAGTATGTGTATTAATTCTTCTAGGTCTTATATAAAAACTTGAAAATTTGATTTCATTGAGTTCCATTCAATCACAAAATTTGATTTGCAATTCTGAAAATGAGACAAATAAATTTAATCCAAACTAAAGGTTATAATTAGGATATATTATGCGATTCTTAGTTCTAAATAATATTTTAACTAACATTACTTGAACAAATAGGTGAATTGACGAAATTGATTGAAAGAAAACAACCATGGAAAGAAGAACACTTACCAGAATCGTTGTTCATGTTTCACGTTAACCAAAGAAAACAACGCAGTTCAGAGAGAAAGTGATTGGGAGTTTGGGAGAGAAGATGAAGAATTGAGTAGAGGAAAAATAAGTGAATCAAAACCCTAGGGTTTTCGCCATTTAAATCTCAGAGAAACTTGGAAAATGAAAATGAGGAGGAAGAAACCGTATTTCCTATTTTGACTACTTTTGAGTAAATTCCGAACAGATATTCTAGATGTACGATCGACGGTTTTAGACAGGACACGACGCTTATTTGTGTTGGAACCGCTCGATAGATGACAAATGTCGTTTGGGTTAAAAAGATTTTGTCGTATTTTAACAGTTCTGGTGTAGTGGATCAAACCATAAAAATCCTCATGATTAAGGATCGGGTCAGCCCGCCCCTATTTTGTATTGAGGGCCGGGTCGAATAGGGTCAAGTATGAAAACTCAAGTCCTTATCTGCTCCTCGACCCTCATTTTTTAGGGCCAAATGAGGGCCGGGTCGAGCCCAATCTAATTATACTTGACTAGTTTATTTTCATTTATTTTGTGATTTTTTATTTATTTTTATCATACTTTGATTATGTATATTAATTTTAACTAAATATACAAAACTAATTGTTATGCTTTTAGGGGAAAAAATAAAAAATAAAAATAAAAAAATAAAAAAATAGAGATGGTGGAAGAAATGATATTCTTAAAACATCTACATTTTTCATACTTAACTATGTTGTTACTTATTAGGCTGGATTTGTTTTTATGTATGACTTATATACATATCATTAAATCAATTATAAAAAACGTATATGTTATGTTATATTCTAATTTATCCCCTATTTTGAAAACTAATTTATTGATTTTTTTTTAATACAACTTAGATAATTAGAGTATAATACATAAATATAATGTAAAATAACAAGAAAACATATGAGGGCCAAGTGAGGGCTGGGCTCATGCTTCAGAACCTAAGCCCGGCCTGCCCCTCAAATCTGTGAGGGCCAATTTTTGAAGGCTTAAACATGCACCCTCAAATCTGTGAGGGCCAATTTTTGAAGGCTTAAACATGCAATTTTGAAGGGCGGGTTGAGGGTCTGAGGGCCAAATTATCACCCCTATTTGGACCGGGTTAAGATCTGTGAGCCTAACCCAACCAATTTTATTTGACGGGTTCGACCGGCCAACCCCTGAAATGACCCAATTGGAGTTGCCTCTTAACTCTACTTTTCGTTTTTCTCCCTCCCCCCTCTCTCTCTCTCGCTCTCTCAGTCATGGACACACCTACTATCCGCTGCAACTTCTGGCTTCCCAGAAAAAACCGTTTCTGTGCAAACGTCCCCATCACTCATTCCCTGTACGTAACTCCTCTCTCTCTCTCGCACTTTAACAATAATTATATATGTTTACATATCTCACTTGTTTCTCTTACACTCCAACGTTGTAGATTCTGCGGAAACCACAACCCCAACTTCGAACAACAAAGAGTACCATGCCCACTTGACCCATCACAGTATAACCTCTTTATATCTTCGCTTCACTTTCTCTTTTTTTGTCTTATATTATAGTTCTTGACTTGTCATTTTTTATTTTATTTTTTGTCTTTTATTAGTTCTGTACTGAAAGAAAATATGGAAGTGCATATAAAGAGATGCCCATTCTTGAAGCAAGCTGAAACATTGAGACTACAACCTTATTACAATAAGGGTATTAATGGTGGCTCAGAAGAAAATTGTTCAGATATACAGGAGACTACTAGTACTACTATATCGCCTTTGATGAAGAGGAATGCTGTTTATGGAATGTCTGTGACTGAGTTTTTGGGACTAATTAATAAGATTAGACTGATTCATGGTTCGGCGTGTTTGGATATTCGAGACTCGTTTAAGATGCCTGAAGTGTGTAGTGTCTGGATGAAAAGAGAAGTAGACGGGTATGGGTAGCTAACTATTGAAATTTTAAATTCAGTTTGTTTTGAGTGTAATTTATGGATTGTAATGAAGTTACTTTGATTACAGGAAATTGCCTTTCCAGGAGAAACATGTCTTACAACAGGCATCCATTCTCGGGAACATGGATGAATTTGGATTGTTTTCGAGTTCTACTGATGGTGTAGTTAATAGACAACTCGAGCAACAACAGGAGTGTAATGGGTCATTGAGAGTTGGTAATGGGGTCTCTGCTGTAGTTGAGTTTGGAGCTGGAAGAGGGTATTTGACACAAATGCTAGCAGATTGTTATGGGATCAATAAAGTGTTTTTAGTTGAACGACGTTCTTACAAATTGAAGGTATGTTCTGCTAGCTCTCTGGTCATTTTTTGTTATGTATTGAGGAGGCAAAAGGAGTATTTGTTATGGTACAGAACTTGAGGATGTTATCCACTATATACTCCTTATGAGCTGTAAGGAGAGTGTAACACATTTAAGTTATATACTCCGTAGGCTGTTATCTTAAACTAATTTATAGTTTTATCTTTTGTTTGCTATATTCTCCTACAACATCTAGGCAGATCGTAGTTTGCGTCAAAAGGAGAGCTTGATATTGGAGCGTTTGAGAATCGACAGTAAGCTTTTCAATTCCTGTTATTTCAATCAATATCTTTATATTCTTAAAATGAACTTTTTCATTGTCTTTATGAGTTGTTGGATATTGATGGATCTTGCATATAGTCTTGATATCTTAATTACGAACCATATGCAATAATGCTGCAAAAGCACAAACTAGGGATATGCACTTGCTGCAGTTATCTTTGAGATTTTGTTTTCTCATACTCTAGAAAAAATGTTTGCCTATGAATTAAGACAATTAATAGGTCATAGTTGTACATGTGCTTTTATACTTAAAATAGTTGCAATGCCTCACAAAAGGCACTGAACTCATGCATCTGGAACATTTTAGCCAGTCCACTGTAATCCAAAAAAGAAAAGAAAATGTGCATGATGCTTTCTTTTCAAGTTGTTATCTACTGCTGTTTTCCTAGCTTTGTTGCATGAAGCATTACAATGACGGGGTATTGAATCAACTGTGATACTGGTTTTTCTCCATTATATTTGTCTCACACTAATTAGCAAGGAATATGATACTTGCCACAATCCACAGATTTCAGTGACGAATTGTGGTGCATCTTTATTGGCTGCCTCGTATTATTGTTACACTAGTGGGCCCGTGCCAGTCGGCACTCTAGACACAATGTAGTAATGGGCACATTATATACGCCTATTTCATTTTTCATAAACCAACTTATACATTAATTAATTCAGCGCATATCTGATTTTCAAAGTCTAATGTAGGCAAGTAGATATGAAACTAAAAGAGGCTTTCAAATAAGGAAGAAATCAGTTGAGAGTAGATATGGTAGCCCAAAGAAAGAAGGAACTAATTGGGTCGGAAAAGAAACATCACAGATTCCATCCTTCCAGGAGAAGTGGGGCGCTTTTAAAACATTCCAAATCTAATGTGTCGAAAGCCTTGCCCCCATCAACTTTAAGCAACCTTTGCATTTCCTGCTGAGATCCCAAGTCTCAAAGTGTGGCTCTCAACAACAACAAAAAAAAAGCCAGTTTCAAAGCTTGCTATGAGGCCTGCATGCAAGTCTTGAATAAATATTACATACCAAAATCTCTTGAGAATCTCCTTGCCAAGTCTTCAAGTTCTGGAATCAAACTAAATTTTAAATTAATTATTCCAATCAAAAGACAATAGACAACGTACACCATACACACAATGTGTCTACATAATACTATTGGGGCACTATATATTCATCCTACTTATCATCATCAAGTCAGTCTGTACATGTCAGTATAGAGTTTTAATAATAGTTTAACATTTGACAAAACATCTTTGCCTTGAAAAAAGTAAGAAGCAAAATATGCGTACAACATATAAGTGTAATCCTCCATTCCTCCAAAGTTTTTCTAGCTACCTTCTGCATCCACTGTAATCTCCATACAATATTTCTCCAAGAAAGCAAGCATTATAGCCAGTGAATGAATTCTTACCACACTTTATACCATTTGTTTTTGATAGCCATTAAAATAGGCAAGACATCTGTAGTAAAAAAAAAATGTTCAGTCATATCAAAGGACCACAAACTCATAAGGTTTAAAGTTGGCACATTTGGCTAGGCTATGAACTTACAATATGTGTCACGTAATATATCATGTAATATTGTTGTTGATTAGTGTATAGTTTAGTAGCCTTTTAACTTCGCTAATGAAAAACTCACAATTCATAGAAAGTCTAAGGAAGAGGATGGGCACACATAAAAACAAATAATAGAATATTTGTTAGTATTCGTATTATTTCATTTATTTTAATTCAATGTTAACATAAACACAAAGTGGTAGTTGAGGATAAATAATCTTATGTTAAAATGAATAAAGACTTATCATTATCATCAGCAAGTATAACAGCTACTCGGTTATTTAAAGAGATTGTGTCTACAGTGATTTGTGTCATTTTCTTCTTGGCCAAGCATCTATGGAAAAAGCTACAATAAAACAAAACAAAGATAACTCTTTTTAAGTTTCTACCGAGAAAGTTGAGCGCTACAAAGTAAGTTGTACCAAATCAGTCCGACACAATTAATGATTATATTTACAACAAAATCAGCTTAAATATGGTTTTTTCATAACATTACTACACCAGATCAGAATTTCAGAAAGAGACACTCATAGCAACCTTTAGGACCAATGTGGATTATCTCTTTCGAAAGTGGATTGATTCAAGTTTCGGCTTGTAGTTAATTTTCTAATTTCTAAAATTGCAATAGAAAAAGAGATGTTGTAAATTACAAAGATTTGTCATCTAAGTCTGCGACTTTAGCTGCTCCTTGCTAAATACTACCCCATTCTGATTATCCAAAAGATAGGGTATGATACTACCTTCGCCTAAAATAACCTCACACTTAAAGGACATCAACAACACCATTAAATACCACATCAAATCAAATTCCTCACTTCTTAAAGTAAAATAGGAATACCCTATTAATAAAACAGACTATAATTTGTTAATGTGTCATGATGCATGTGAATGAGAAAGAAATTCAACCTATAACAGCATAGAGAGTCATTATTCTGAACACATAACCTTCACCTATTCATCAATTCTGTATGCATTATGTGTCTTATGCAGTAATACAATTTTAAAACTTAACAATTAAAGTGTGCTACACGGTCAACTGCACAAAACTTTTGATCAATATAGTTGACAAACTATTGACGAAGCCTCCTTGTAAGCTATTGACTCCAATCCTGTAACTTGGAAGTAAAAAATAAAATTCAAGTTTCAAATATGATCCAAGCTTCAAAGCAATGAAGGGTGATATGCTAGCATATTACGTTTTCTGTAGTAAGCTACAACTTATCAACAATCTAACCCGAACTCTAACTCTGATTCAGGTCAAACTAACACTGCGATCATATAACATGCTATACAGTGCATTATAACATACAAAACATTTTATTTCAACTAATGAATGCACCTTCCCCAAACCTGATGATCATATCCAACTATGGTGTTTTTTGTGGAATATACCATAACGTGTTTCATGGCACCTTTTGTATTACCCCATACCAGCAATCCCTATGTTCAATTCTGTCAAATGTACCTCAAGTCTCCTTTCAAACACAGCAGTCAACAATGCTACAAAAACTCTAAAAAGATAGTTCAAACGAACAAATGCAAAGGGCTGGTATGGGGTTACATTTTTTGTGGCTGATAGTTCAAACGAACAAATGCTAAGATTGGAGAAAGGCCGCTTACATTTTTTCTCTTTTTTACCCATTATGCTATTTCATCATCAAAGAGCATAGGAAAAAAGAACTATAATTTAGTAATCTAGCCATCCCATCCCCAGTTAAGCTTAAAACACTACTTTTATAAAGCTTTTATGAAGGCAACTCAATATATATACCATGAAAAACACATTGTTCAACTCATCAAAGAAAGACACTGACGCGATGTGACTTCATCTTTACCTCAAAATTAAACTGTGTACACCATCTTGTGCCAAATAATGTACTTTCATACACATTCCAACAAATAAACTTTACCAGTAATGCATTTTTCGACAGCAAGCACGGCGCATAAAAATCAAAATTTGACACAACACCCCATTTCTTAAACAATGAAAATAAAGTAAGCTATAAATACCTTATATATACCTTGATTGCTTTAATTGCATATTGGCACATTCCAACAAATAAACTTTACCAATAATGGCGAAGTAATGCGCTTTTCGACAGCAAGCACGACACATAAAAATCAAAATTTGACACAAAACCCCCATTTCTTAAACAATGAAAATAAAGTAAGCTATATATACCTTGATTGCTTCAATTGCATATTGGGATTCATGATTGGAAAAGGTCGAGTTAGTAGAAATTAGGAATTTGAGTTTTTGGGATTTGGGGATTTTGTTTCAGGAGTTTGTAGCGAGTTAAAAAAAAACCGAAATTGATCACATTTCAAAACCACAGTGAGAAGATGGGAAAACACCAAAACTAATGTTGTTTGGGCTCGAACCCACGACCTGGCGTGAAAAAGCCCATAGAAACCAAATGGGAGCCGTTCCATCAATGTCAGTTTTGCACAAAATCATTTGAACTCTAGATCCACACTCAGCAGCCGTTAGATCTTACTCAAAATGATCTGGACCGTCCTTTGTGTGTTATTTTGTCTTGTAGTGGGAAAAAAAACCCTAGCTTATTAGATAGATTATTATTTTATTACTTTTTGATCAGTAAAACGTGTATGTTTATATGTGATCTTAATATCCCCAACTGATATACAAGAAGGGGAAATTAGGAAACAAGAGAAATACAAAGACAAATCTTCCACTTAGAAGACAAAACAACAAGAAAAGAGAAAGTGAGATCATGCTTTCCCAAGCAAAGAATCCCCAAAAGGGGTGTCTCTCCACTCCTCCCAAAACTTCAACCAAAGTAAAATGAGCATTTGATTGGTATAATTACCTTCTCCATAGACGTCACACAACCATCAACAGGTATCCTACTTCTCTCCAGCCGCAGAGCCCACATGAAAAGCAAAGGATAAAGCGCTCCACAATGTACAGCCCTATGGAGAATGGGTCCTTAGAGGTATGGTGGATGATATTGGTAGTTTTGGAGGACTATGGAGATACAACGAGGAAGATGATCTCTTGATCTTTGGTTGCTCGGAGGATGATGTGGAGTTGGAGGAGTATAAAGTCAAGGGAAAAGTGGTGTCAATATTGACGTAAAGGCAAGGGTGCTGGGCTGGGTGTCAATTGCTGTTTTTGGTGTTTTTTTTTTCACTTTTTGCTTTTTCGGTTTCCATCCTAATAGATCTAGGGGCTGGTTTTGGTTCGACACAAGTATCTTATGTAATTCCAGCTCACCATCTTTCCTAACAAAGTCTTTCCCCCTGCACTAAATGATACCTATTATGATTTTCTGAATCATCCACAAGAAGTGCTAAAGTTTCTGATAAGTTGCTCTATTCTATTAGCTCTTAGGTAAAGGGACATGTGATACACAGGAAGGGAAGACGTACTGCTCTTAATATGAGCCAAACGACCCTTTAGGAAGTCACCTATGCTTTCAACCTGCTACCTTCTTGTGGAATCACTGAAGTACAGGATCCCTTCTCAAATAGATTTGTAGATTTGGACTGACACTGTAGCTGAGAATTGACCTATGCAACTTTTTGGTGAACTCCCATCTTCTAAGAGGTAGAAAATCAGAACCGCAGCATCTTTAAGAGAGTCACAACCATTCAATAACTGGAACCAATATGTGTAATTTTTCTCGTTTTGACTTCATAACCTCCTGGAATAAAAATCTCTTTTCAGTCCTCCTTGAACCTTTTGCACTACGAAATTCTTGGATATGCTATCAAAAGCGTTTGGGGACTTTCCACCGCCTCGCTTCGCATAACGCCTTTGACAGCATATTTTATTTGCTAATTTGGGAATTAAATAGCAGCAGCCACGAGCTCACGGCTCCCAGAGATGACTGTAACAGCCTGAGATTCAGAGCTAATAGAACAGAAAAGTGGAAAATAGCAGAAGGAAGGAAGGAAGGACCGGGAGATTTCATTAAGTAGGCTTTAATGTACCAGATTCATTGTAAGAATATCTCAGTTGCAGGTTGAAATCAAAGGAGATGGATGGATTGCACGTTTGCAAAGGTGACGAAATATCTTACTCTTTGATCCAATTCAAAAACAATTGGCAATGAGTGGAACTCTAAAATATGATGCATGCAAGGCTTTCTATTCCAGTATTCCTGATGTGGGACTAGATATCTCTATAGAAGATGGGCAATCCAACTTAAAACCAATTGGTGATAAGTGGAGCGGCTCCATGATTTATATATTTGGACGCAAGGCTTTAGATACTCGATATGAATCTCAACACGCCCCTCACGTGAGGTGTATTTTGAGCCTAACACGTGGACAATTTTTAAACTGGTGACATGGACTAACATGGGCCCTTTGGGCAAAGAGGCATCAGCTACAGGTTTAAGGCGAGGGGGATGAAACATAGAGTAATACTACATTGACACAGGAAAAATGACACAGTCAAGACACAATGACATGGCATGTTGCAACATCAATATTGCAGTGGTGAAAATAAGAGCCAAAAATATATTTTCTCTCACTCAAAACACTTCTTCTCTTTCCATTATCATATTTCCATTCTTATTTTGCCATTCTCATCTTTTCTTCATAGCAAACTATCCATTCCATTGATTTTTTATAGTGCAACATTGATATTGCAGTGGTTTTTATGGTGCAACATTGATGTTGAAGTGATATTTCTTGGTGCAACATTGACATTGTTGACGTTGCAGTGGTTTTCATAGTGCAACATTGATGTTGCAGTGGTGGTTTTTCATATGTTGTAATGTCACGTCACTGTGTCGATCAACTGTGTCAAATTCTCTGTGTCAGTGCAGAATTATTGGATGAAACTGGGGTTTTCAATTACAAAGGAGATGAAATGTGCAAGTGTCCAACGAGGTTGAAGGTGTGTTTCTAAAGGAAATGAAGATGGTTTTCTGATTGATCAACACTAAGGAGACCAACAATTTTCCACAAGGAAATCTTACTGGCTTCTAAATATTAATTCTCTGATTTTTATGGTAACTAGTAACTACTAAATAACTAACTAACTAACTATATATATATATATATATATCTATCTTAATATTAAAGCTCCCACAAGGGGTATTTTTCGAGCTCTATTAAAATTCCACATCATCAACTTAATAGTTAACTTAAAACGGGAAACTCTTTTCCTTTTAGAATCCAACTTCAAATGGGAATCTCCTTTCCTTTTAAAACCAAAACTCAAATAGTAGCATAAAAACACTTTATTTCCAAATTAAAATGGTATCCCTCCCCCAATTAAAAAACACGGGTTTTAAAAACATAATTAAAACAATTTGTTAAGAAATTAAAACGGGTTTTTAAGACTTGATTAAAACAATTTGTTAGGAAATTAAAATAGGTTAGCGACGAAAATAGGAATCACGATTTGTTATGATTGTTGAGCAAATTTTTAAAAGAGCCGGTGCGTATGCACGGGTCTACTTTCTAGTATATATATATATATATATAGAATATTTACTCAACAACAAATATAAGATACACAAAACACAATTAGTCAAGCCCCACTAACATTACTTGGTAGTATTATATGCGCAGGTCCTCTACATGTTATTATTATTATTATTATTATTATTATTAACTTATCATATTATAATCATACAACACTTGCAGTAGAGGATTTGGTCCTGAGTTCCGTTGAGTCTCTGAGGGGAGTTCCTTACCTGGCAGTTGGGAAGCATCTGTGCGGACCTGCAACAGGTAACTTAGTTCTTACTGCCTCCAACTTGTTTTAATGTAGAAAATTTTCACCCATGATCGTTGTTGTAAGAAAACCTTCTATTCTTGAGTTATACTTATCAAAAGAATATAGCAGCACTATATTTTACCATGAACTAATTTATGTTATTACTTTAAGAGGTTAACCTTGGAGCTGTTGTGTTGTGCAGATTTGACATTAAGATGTTGCCTACATGCACATTCTAGCCAAGACAGGGTACTCCTTGCAAGTGACAATCATCTGAGAGGCCTTGCCATTGCAACTTGTTGTCATCATCTATGCCAATGGAAGCACTACATAAGTAGTCTTTTAATCCTTCCACCTAGTGATTGTCTTATATGCCATTCTGAGAGGATATGCTGAAATAAGTTATGCAACCATTGTTTTTTCAATGTGCAGATAAAGGTTACTTATCGGAGCTGGGGATCACAAAGAATGAATTTCATGCAATCACATGGTTTACCAGCTGGGCAGTAGATGCAGATCACAGCTCAGATATTTCTGATATGGTTGATCAGGGCTTTTCTGTAGATTCAATGTAATTCACCTTATTTTATTTGATCTAAGTTAACTGAAAATTCGAGGAAGTGCCTGAGAAGTCATTAGTATGACATATGACTATAATCTATTTTTTCAAAGCTAATTTCGTCTTACAGGTTGATGGATGTGCCTTAATTCTGCTTTTAATGCTTATTTCATGGAATTTCTTTCTTTAGATTATATTGCTTACTTGGCAAAGTGTTTTTTGTTCATGTAGCAACAGCGAGATTAAAGACTCTGGTGAAGATGCCTGCAAGATTGAAGGTATTGTTAGAGGTATTCCAGCACTAGAGAGGGCGGTACTGGGGTTTATGTGCAAAGATATCATTGACATAGGGAGGCTTATGTGGATCAAGAAACACAGCTTAGGTGCTCGGCTTGTCAAGTATGTCTCATCCAGAGTATCTCCAGAGAACCATTTACTGGTTGCCAAGTACTGACGTATTTATAAGATGCAGATGCTTTTTATTCATTGTAAGTTTCGACTTCATAGTTTTTTTTTGAAAATTCTGATAAGCTATGGTTCATGGGTTACCGAGGTTGTCAAACATATTGTCTTTTGATGACAAGGAACTATTCCCCATGTGTCTCTACTTGGTTGGGGGTTGTTTCTTTTTGCGTGGGTGTGTGGGTCATCCCAGAAAGAGCCCTCTGCTGGTGAAGGTGAGATTGAGCCAAGAACTTGTACACGAACCCATAATGCCTGACTAGCAGGCCACCTGTATCCTTTTAATCTAGTTTATTTTCTCTATCCATTTAATGACCAGTGCTCTTCAAGTGTACCAAATTTCAATTTGTTTTCATGAAAGTTGCATTGTCGTAAGAGTCTGTTGATGTTTGATAGTGCGAGATGAGTTTGCCAGCTTCTGGCTCTTCACGCTTTGCTTTGGTCCCTTTGATAGTAAGGATGGACTTCTCCCATTTCCATCTTCAGCTTGGGTGGTTGGAGATAGAGCAGCTTTAGATTTCTGGAGTGATTATTGGTGTGGAGAACCACTAAAAAAGGCGTACAGCCGAACAACGATAATTTAAGATATAGGAAATCAAATCTAATTGACATGACATCGAAGAGGACTGGCATATTGGGACAGCTATTCAAGAATTTAAGAATGCTAGGATTCAACAACAATAACTGGAGTGAGTGCCTTCATTTAGCAACTGGCTTGATGAACATAGGGTCTGTACCAATATGCATGGAAGGAGCACAGAGAGTTTGGTGGCATGTAATGTTGAGAAACAAAGGAGTGCATCCATGACTAGTAGAATTGGCATGGAAGCTGTTACACAATAGAGTGCCTGTTGATCTAGTAGTGAAACAAAAGCAAGTTCGCTTATCATCAAGATTCCTTATATGCTTCAAGGTTTAGGAATCAGCGTCACTTATATATATGGTAGTGTGAGATTACTCATACTCAAGAACTTTCAGTGAACTACAAGTAGCTGCATCTAAAGTTAAACAGGCCATTCCTATTGTTAAAGACCTGTGGAAAACTGCTATAGGGGCATTAATCATGGAGATTTAGAAGACAATGAATAAATGCATCTTTGAGGAGAAAACAGGTGTCAAGCTCAATTCCATTCAGGTTTTGCATTTTCTATTGTTAGACATGTGGGAAACTGCTACGGGGGCATTAATGGCTGAGATTTAGAAGACAATGAACAAATGGATCTTTGAGAGAACAGTTGTCAACCTCGATTCAGCCATTCAGGTTTTGGTTTTCTTTTGCTGCAAAGCTGTCGGAGGGAACTATGCACATCACAGTACAGGATTTAAATGAGGATGGTTCCTCTGCCAACTAAAACAACTTCACTGAAGGAATATAAGTGGCTTCAACCATCACCATCAGTTGTCAAAAGGACTATGATGGAGCCAGGAGGAACTAAGACGTATCTGGACTTGGAGCTGTATTTAGAATTGTTATATGAGTTGTTCTTGGTTCCGTGTGCTGAGGACTGCAAATAACAACAAATTTTCTTTTGGAATGTTGCGCAGTGGTTGAGGGCATGGAGATGGCTTTAAGCAATGGGTGGACAAAGGTCTACATAGAATCCGATTCCACTGCAGTATCATACCTACTGTAAGTGAGATCTATGGATCATGAGAAGCAGATGGGCTCAAGCTATTCATTAACTTGGGACTGTGTGGTCTCCTCTTCTTGGAGTAAGGTCCATTTTACTGCTGATTTGATGGTGAACCAGAGAGGTTGATTTAGTATTAATCATAGGAAAACATTAGTGAAATGCAGTACATTTTGGTACTTTATTAGACTGTTGGAAAGTCCTGTACCTTTTCTGCGGATTCCTTGAATATCTAGATTTCTTCCATCTTTATTCAAACTTCAAGCTAGGTCTATATTTACTACTTTCCCAACTCAAGAATATTCTAGGTCTTTTGCCCATGTCCCGAAGTGTTAAACCTTAAAAGTCTGACGATTTGAACGGAGATAGGTCGGTGTAATAAAAAAGAAAGGAAAAAAGAAAATATAATAATACAACTACTTGACTACGGACTGTGTATGAGTTAATGAGTACAATGTTAACTCTTTGCATTACAATGAGTATACATTCCCTTCTTTTCTGTACAAGAAGCAGCTGAGCAGCTGATCTATCTAGCCATAGCAAACTAGGTTCCACATCTTACTTATAATGAGAATTATAATGAAACTAGCATGGTTTCATGAATGAGTTGGGAAACAACTTTGGAAGCAGAGAGTACTTCAGTTTTACAATTAGAACATACAAGCCATAGCAAGGGAGGTGAATTATAGCCAAGCAGAAGTACCTGTAACATAAACTGATGTCAGTGTATAAGATAAACAAAAGAAAGATGGGGTGAAATGGAGACGAGGTGAAAAAGCGCCCTTTGAAGAGAAGCGTAGAACTACTCATTGTTGGAACGTTCGAACTTATTCTTTTCTTCGAAATCTATGACATAGGGTTTGAATTTTACCATAGAGGTGCCCATGGGGTGTCAAGCTCAAGGAAAGGGTATGGCCACCTAAAGAAGTATAGAAATTGACAATGTAAGGGAACACTTTGTTTAAGAGTGCAGCACATTGAAATTTTTTGTGAGCTAACCATGAAAAACCGCAAGCGTGAAGAACCCATTGAACAATAACATATAGACAGCTCCATAGAACAAAATACACCAGTCGAAATGATGGAAATGACTGCAGCACTATAAGATAGTTACAGTTGTTTTGGCGGTGGAACAGAAAACAATTAGGACTAGCATTATAGCTAACTAATAGGGTACAGTGCGGAAGATGGTTTTGTTGTCAATACTTACAAGGCTGTTGAGAGCTGTCTCAACAAGAAGAAACAGAGCATTAAGCGTATGCATGCAAACCATCAACTGCCAAGCAGAAATTAGCGCTAAATTAAACAAAAATGAAAGGTGCTACCACAAGCAAATTATATCGAAGAACTATGGGATGACAAATACGGAATGACGTATGTTTGTGGAACTTGTGACAAAATTTTTCGAGATTGTAACAAAGGGAAGGCTCATCTAAAGACAGATCACACTGATCTAGTGAAGAAGTCTTCAAGGACACGGACTAGTGCAAGGAAGAATTAGATTCAATTTGTTTCGGGTAATGTTACAGTTGTTCTTGTGAACTAGTGTTAGTTATTGAACCTCCCTCTTACGAGAAGGTTTGTATGTGTTTCTTTTGTAATTGAACTCCCTCTAAAGATCATACTCTTAGGGGAGGCTGTACGTTTCTTGGTTTGATTTAGTGAGACAGGTCCCCCCAAACTTATTCAAAAAAAAACACAGAAGTACAGAACAAAACTAACGTCGTGATTTATGATGTATGAAGTTTTTCAGTTATTGAACTTCCCGGAATTATCAAAGCCAAAGCAAGAGGCTAGAAAATTATCGTTTTTCTCGTGGAGTACCATAGGAAACCTTTGATATGTACCAGATGTAGAATGGCATAGTTCTTCGAGTGGTAGAAAAAGATCCCAAAACAACGAACCACAACCACTCCAACTAATGAGATCAAGAAGTAAGAGGGTGTATGGAAACTTGTACTAAAAGAAATACAGGAGGACAGGGTAAAAGGAGGCAGTTGAAGCTGATGTAAGAGATAAACCAAAGGAAGATGGTGATGGGCACAAATTCTCTGTGAAGAACATGGAGTTGTCCATCAATGTGACTGAAAAGAAAGAAAGATACGAAGGGAAAGTAGCAGCGCTAAACTGTCTGCAAAACAAGCTAAGGAGGTGGGAACTACTCCAGAGCCACCAATCTCTAAGACCTCTTGGTAAGCACACTGCATCTCAGATCTTCAAATCCATTGGAAATAGATGTGTGGCAGTAGCAGCAGACCAGCAGTACCCGTCACTAAGTTCACTGGCTTAAATGCAAATTCAGAAGCTAACTATTGAACAACACTGTACTCATTGCTAGCTCTAGCTTGAATGTAATCGTGAAGAGGAAAAGACCATATCTGGAAACTGATACTAGAAAAAAGGATTGGAGGAAGGTGGTTCTAAGAAAGTGCCAGAGAACAGCAAGAGTCATGAGGAAACTCGATGTCATATGTAGGCAATTGGAGAAACAAAACTTTGAATTGAATCAAAGTGCTTGTGGCAAAAATGACGCTGAACTTTGTGCTAGAGGCGATGGAAATTAAAGAGCCCGTCGATGTGAGATTATAAAAACATGGTGTTACCAATTGGACAACAACACAATGGTTGAAAAGGATATTCTGCTGATCTGCTCTAACATAGTGATGTTGTCAAGGACCCTGACTTAAGCAAATTATCTAATTGAAATGGATCAGGGGAAAAAAAAATGGAGCTACTTAATTTCTTAGAAAATTGAGGATTACAATTGGTGTTTCTAAATACTTTGATGGAGTGAGTACGTATTCAACACCACCCCTAAAGAAGATACCACTCAGAGTTCAAGGCGGATACTAACTAGGAATGCCAAAAAACACTTGTTGGTGGATGAAAGTCATATTAATCTGGTGGAAGGGAGGTAGAAGAACATCAAGAGGAAGATGAAGAACTTTCATAGGAAACTCTTTTGAATTGGAAAACTTTCATTAAGTGAACATGTTCTAGTGAGTACAGAAAGAAAGCTTACCTTGCTCAGGCAGAAATGTCTAATAGACAGAAATGGGACTATAATAAACCAAAACACAGCGTCAGTAAGAACCACTGCTCCCGCACAAGTCTGTTTAGAAGAAAAATATCACAAAGAAGCATATGGTTTCTGCATAAGATATCACAAGTGAATAGGAGATTGACTTAAACAGACTTCACCTGATACACAATCTGCATAAGAGACCCCCAAAATCCTGCTCTTAGCACATTGTTCTGTTCGGCCTCCTGAATGGATTGCAATTTGATGATATCCTTTGCTTGGAATCTTCTAAAATTTATGGAGGATGTGGATTTACTCTCTTCCAAATCATTTCTCATGAACTCGTTGCTTCTCTGGTGCCCAGATGTAGGTGTCTCTGAATTCCCCAACAATCCACTAGCAGATATAATGGTGGCAAGCTACACAAACAATAGAATGGCATGAGGAACATGGATGTGACATATTTTGCTGAACTCACGAATAGAATGAAATGTTTCTTCATAATTTTCAATTTAAATGGCAACCTTGGAGCTAATTTTCAATTTAAATGGCAACCTTGGAGCTAGTAAACAGTGATGCAGTACAGAACATACCACGAAATAGAAAATCGTCAAGGAGAAAGTCCACCTGCAGATCCATCAAAGATTAGAATTTGGATGCATTGCTTTCCAACTTCAATATTTTTGAAGAGCTCAAAGGATACCATTATCTTTCAATTTATGACTGAAATTCACTCAACATAACACTACCAACTTCTAGTTCATCTATTCAAGACGCTCTGAGCATCTATATGGTCATTATATATCAGAAAATGCAGAGCCTGAGAATTGGTCCAGCTTGGTACACCATTATGCATGTGGGTCAGTACTGCAACACAATGTAAGTTTGAACTCTTTTAATTTATAGTTTAATAAACATCTGTGCGCAGGGACGGACCCAGGTACTAGCCAGCCACATAACAGGGATTTTTTTTAGTATGTATTGATTTGAGCTTAGCCACACTTTGACTCAACTGGTATTACTAACACAAATACAAAGATTTGATATATATACTCTTCCTTTCCACTTTCCCTAATCCTTCTATTTTTAATTTACATTCTCTCTTCCTTTTCTCACCTCCTTTTCTCTCAATTTACTTCGTCGGAACAAGAAATGATAGTGTCTTTAGGGACAAGGTACCAGCAGTGCAAATCAATGATGGAGGTGAAAGCGTTTCTCTAGTATTGGATGTCTTCGGTGGCACACAGGAGCAATTATCATTTCAGAGACTTGGTGTTAAATTAGCACTCGGTTATTATGGGAGCGCTCTAGGTTTAAACAGCTAGACACGAACGCAAAATGAGGAAAAAAGGCAACCCTTGCAACCCACCAAGCCTTGCTACCAACCCAGAATCTCATTTGTTGATGTGATCAGCAAACGATATATCAGTCTAGCTAGGTTCGACTCTGTTTGAGATTTTAGTCCTTTATTTGAACAAATTAAAATTGAGCTAAATCGCTCATAGATCAAAATAGTAGGTGCATTGATTCGTTTCAATCAAAGTATAGTAGGAAACCTGTACTGGGTTGGTTTAGTTCCTGTACTGGGTTGGTTTAGTTTAGCTTTCATTTATAAGTAAAAAAGAAAAATTTGCACTTAAACCGAAACAATTTATCCCACCCAAATATTGAGAAACTTTTGGCTTGACTAGAAACAATAATCTTAGCAAAGTACACGGATATATATGTAGTACTAAGTAAAATGGAAAGGGGGGCGCATACTCAGTGTAGTATAAGAAGATAGTTGTGTCGTATCGTTGGATATCCCATGCCAATATTCCAGCCATTACAACTGCAGAAACCAGCCGAAGACCCATTAACCACGTTGGATGTAGACCTCTCCAACAACTAGTCCAAAGCTGAGTTGAACTTACAAGACCTGACCTCGTAACACCAACGCATCCATCAGATTCAGAGTCCAACAAGTTTTCATGCATGCTTTCCTCGACGTACCTTCCAGTGCCCTCTTTAAGCCATATTACCATAAAGGAGATGAAGGTTGATGTAGCAATAATGGCGAAGCATATGAAGTCGTACCAGTAGATTACTAAAGCCATGACTACTTGTCACTCACGGAGCAAGAGAATGGAATTGATATTGCATTGAATCTCAAGTTTCACATTTTCTTATCAATGAGATGAACATAGTAGTTCAACGGGCTGGTTGTTGTGACCGTTAGCTTTGGTGATTTCCATTTTCAAATCACGTTTTGAGATGTTATGATTGTGATTGGTTGGTGATCATATTCCTGTTTCTTGTGAGTGTCAGTTTCTCGGATACTAGTTTGATTTTTTATCCTATGTGCACAATATTAGCTATTTTTTTTTCGATAATCCACAATATTAGCTATTACATGGCAATCTTGTGGGAAAGAACATATGTACTATTTATTTTAGATTTTGGGTTTAATCTCCCTGGTTCATACATACCCTGCATAAAAACCTCCTCACTCACTACGTACTAACTCATAAAAACCCCCTCTTTTTCTAAAACACCCAAACTTAATAAAAATACTACCCACACATAAAACCCTAGATCTCAAATTTCTCTTCTCTCTTTCTTCTCGCCACATCCTCTCTTCTTGCAAACCCTAGTTATTCTGCAAAACCAAATTAACATAGAAAATAAGATGACAAAACAACCGAAAAATAAGAGAGAAACACCCAACAAAACAAAAAAAAATCAAAAGTTTCCATGTCACAAACAAAAAGGAAGAAAACAACAACCGATAAAAAGACGAAATCTAAGGTAAAAATCATATTTTTTTTTAATTTTGTTTGTAAATAAATGAAATCTAAGGTGAAAATGCTTAATTTATTATATAAATCTACATTTTCATATATAAAAAGTACAATTATATATATATATATATATATATATATATATATATATATATATATATATATATATATATATATATATGAATTAGTAAATTACATATATAGCTTCATATGTAAATTGTATTTTCACAAGTGAGTTTGTATTTACATATTCGAAATTTGTATTGTAATAGGATGTAAAATCTACTGGTTCTAACAAGGTATTCCATTCTTCTACATTGCCAATATTAAAACTTGTACAAGATTTGAAAGGAAGAATTAGGGATATTCATATCACCAAAATGAAAGAAACTCCTTTTGGTCATCTTTTTATGATTTTTGTCGATAGAAAGGTAGATAATAGAATGTTAGAGAAACCAAGCCACAACATTATAAAATTGTTAAGCAGTTGGTGCAAGGAGAGACATAAGTTTAAGATAGGAAATAAGTTTGTGTCTTTATGTCCATCTGATGTGGCTGTAACCTGTGGGCTTCCCATGATGGGGAAAGTTGTTGTTTTCCAGTTAGGAACGAGAATAAACGAAGCTATTTTTGGATCACCATTCCTGTTGAGACGTTTCTTCGGAGTTAACAAGATAACAACAACAGTTGTAAAAGAAATCTTGAACCAGATTGTAAGACCCTACGGATATTGAAGATGTGGTGAGACTACTCGTCATTTTTCTGGTGATGACAATATTTGTAAGTAGTGGTGCGAGTGGAATAGCTTGGTCCTTCCCAAAGCATGTTGAGACTTTGGAAGCTATGTGGAGTGTGTCATGAGCTACCTCAGTTCACTCAGAACTGATTGAAAAAATTCAGAAGTGGGATAGCAGTAGTACATTCAAAATTTCAGGATGCATTATTTAGTTTTTGGTAAGATACTTACATTGTCTACAAATTCATAATTTCATATGTAAGTTTAGTTTGTTTTCTGACATATGCGTAGTCATATTTTCATAGCCTATATCATATCACCTCACATGATAAAAGAGAATATATATTTGCATATGCATATGTCAGATGTCATATGTTGATAATATACTAACATTATATTGTCTGCATTTTACTATTTTTATATGTAATTTTGTTTTCACATATGCATAGTCATATTTTCATAGTCTATATCACCTGTTAGGTGTATGAAAATAGAAATTTACATATCCAATGCAGATGTCATATGTCATATGTTGGAAAAAGAATTCTATTTAAATGTTGCTAATACAAATTCACATGTTACGTGCAATACTTTTTGTATGAGCATGTGAAACTTTGTGAGCCAATCCGCGAGACTTGCTTCCCACAGATTGCAAAGTGGTCGATGGAACGATTAGCGGATGAAGTACCAAAAACTTTCAAGCTAGAAAATGTTCCCAATTGTCACATCAAAGTAAGATTGGAACTGACCGAGGAAGAGAATTGAAAGAGGCATTATACCCTGAACACCACCAAAGTGAAGCTGAAAGCTTAAGGAGAGAAAATACTGAGTTGAAAAGGGAGAATGAAGAGTTGACGAAACTTAATAAAGATTTAAGGGGTGAACTTGGTAGACTGACGAGAATAGTTTGTGAAGAGAGTCTAGAAGATATGTTTGAAAATCATGAACATAGCGAGTTCTATAAGGAGAAAAGCAGGAGAAATGTAGATTCTGTTGAAGAGGGAGGAGATGTCGGTTTGGTTGAAGGGGGATGAGATCTAGATATGGTTGAAAGAGGAGGAGATGTAGATATGGTTGAAGGGGTAGAGAATAGAGGAGATGTAGATATGGTTGAAGGGGTAGAGAACAGAGGAGATGTGGATTTGGTTGAAGAGAAGGGCAAAAGAGATTTCGAGTTGTCCAAGAAAGAGTTGGCTGAAAAGGAGGACATTGGAGAGACTGATGAGTTGTCTGAGAAAGAGACATGTGAAGAGGAGGAGAAAGGAGAGGCAGATGAAAAGGAAGAATCCGAGTTGGATGGAGAGGAGGAAAGCAGAGAGACAAAGTCAGATGAAGAGGAGGAGGAAAAAGGTGAGGGAAAACCTAACTCAATGTTTAAGAAAGTGAAAGAAAGGGAGCAGATGAAGAAAACATCAACGATATATAAGTTTGGAAATATTAAGAAGCAAACAAGGAATACTAAAGTTGCTGAAATTGAATTGGATGATGAACCGGTGATTGATGCAGATGATTTTCGACTCCACCACCACGCGTAGGAAAGCCTATGTCAAGACCACATTTAACCAAGATATGGAGTCTACTTGATAAAGAGAAGTTGCTGTTGGTGGAAAGTTTTTTCAAAAAACCAAACAAAAAGTAAAATTTATTTTTCATAAATATGTGTAAGTTTTTCTTATCGTCTATGTAGTTGCACAAATTGTTTTGATCGTGTATGCATATTGCAGTACAATTGCGTAGATGGACATTCAAATGCACTTGAAAATACAGGAGGAACACTTGAACCACCTGATGTTGAAGAAGATGTTGAACTTCTTCGTTAGTGATAAGGTAAATCTTTTGATTACTCAAATCTTTTGAAATGAAAAAATTTGCAATTTAGTAATTTTTCGTACTGTTTATGGTAGATCATTGATTGGTACGTGCACTTCCAACTCCCCAAGGAAGTGGAAAAGCTAATTGGATGTTTTCCACCAAAGTGTCTCCATTTCTCATCATTTGCATAGATAAGCATCTTCCATGTAATTTAATTACTGAAGTTGAATATGAAAATTCACAAAATATATGAAGATGTTGTTGTTCTTATTTGTTGTAGCTGGCTTTAAGAGATAACCAGAAATAAGGCTTGAAAGTCTATGTCACAGATGTCCTAAAACAATTGGACAACAAGGTCGCCCATATGTTTTTTATCATAAATAGTCCCAAGTTAAGAAAGTACAAAAATGGTTATCACTGGACTTTGCTTCATGTTGATACTTTGAATTGGGAATGGACGCATGCACTATGACTCTTTAAAGCCAAGGAACTACAAGAAGAAGAAATACATTTCGTTAGAAGATGCTGAAATGTTGGTAAGTAAAATTTTATGATTTGGGCTTGTTTAGCAAAGTTTTAGTGACTATGTAAATATAGATTTATATATATATAATGACTATGTAAAAATACATTTATATATATTCTGTCAGGTGTCAGGCTAATTTCATTCCCAAATGGTACTATGTAAATTTAAGGTTTCATAGCTTTAGTGACTATGCAAATATAGTTTTACATATATTACTATGTAAAAATACATTTACATATATTTGGTCAGGTGTCCGGAACTTTTCAATCCCAAAAGTTACTTTGTTTTGTTTTTAGTAGTCAGGTCATTGGGCAATCTTTTGGTAATTTAAATATATACTGTTCATTTTTTGTTGATTCTAATTCAATTTAATGCAGGAGGGTGGTGGAAGCTATTATATGTAGGCGTCGGGAGCTAAGGTTGCCAGATGTGGATTTGATGAAAGATATCAAAGTTGGAGTATGCCCACAACAAGGAGCATCGTAAGAACTTAACTTTCTGAACATTAATGTCTTTTTAATATCTTATCTCTTATCTAAACCTTCTTTTTTTACATTTTCAGTTCAGATTGTGGATTCTTCGTCATTTTGTTTGTGAAGGCTATAATATGTGGAAAAGCTATCCAAGATATAAAGCTAGAAGCCGCAAAAACAATTGAGGGTTGACCTAGTATATGAGATTGTATCAAGCCAACAAGAAAAATGGGATCCAAAAGAAGGATGCAAGAAATGAAGAGCTGATTTTTCGTATTTCTAGTTGATTACGTTATGTTTATTTGTGGTAAAACATTGGAACCATTCTAACTCGGGAGTGTTCGATTATGATGTACTATTACTGTTAATGTGTTGGAGTTGTTTAGTATTGTTCTGCATATTCAGTCTTTGCTGGATTATACTACTTTTTGTATGGTTAAAACATTTTATTATGATGGATGAAATGTTTATAACTTTTCTGGAAATATTATGTGTGCAGAGTCCCTTTCTCTGTCAGGTTAAGCACTAATATAATTATCTATATTTGTGAATCCAAGGTTACTTAAAAATTACTCTTTGTGCTAATAACATTATTATGGTAGTTATTAAGAATCTATTTATTGTCATCACAAACACATAATATTATTATGGTAGTTATTAAGAATCTATTTATTGTCATCACAAACACATAATCTCCAAACACCTTATCACCATTTCATCCTCGATCTATCCCTAAATTGGATAGCAAAGCTAGCTCAAACATCTACTAAATTGGATAGCAAAGCTTTAGTGACTATGTAAATATAGGTTTACATATATTTTGTCAGGTGTCAGGCTAATTTCATTCCCAAAAGGTATTATGTAAATTTAAGTTTTCATAGCTTTAGTGATTATGAAAAATATAGTTTTACATATATTTGGTCAGGTGTTCGGAACTTTTCAATCCTAAAAGTTACTATGTATATTTAAGTTTGCATAGGTCAAGTTACTATGTAAATATAGATTTACATATATAATGACTATGTAAAAATACATTTACATATATTCTTTCAGGTGTCAGGCTAATTTCATTCTCAAAAGTTACTATGTAAAACTATCTTTACACAGTAATATAAAACCTCTTTTGACTAGCTGTTTTAAAAATCTCCAACTAAAAAACGTAACATATAAAATCCAACATCAGAAAAAAGAAAGTAAGTTCATCGACATCTTGTTTTTCATATACAAGCAACATCAAAGAATAGATGAAAAAAAATGCAAATTCATTGACATCTTGCTTTTATATAAGAGCAACCATCAAAGAATAGATAATTGAACCGGTGTAGAGCATGTTGTAGGAGTGGAGCCCACTCTTGGGCTGCGGTGGCCATAGCAAGGGCCCTTGTTCTTCTTCCTACCTCTTGTAGCACCCATGCTATGCTTCTGTTTCTTGTCTGGTCTCCCGATCTTCTTTTTCAGATCCGGAGGTAGTAAATCAGGCACACTTGGTATCTTAGCAGGCATTTTACTGTTCTCCCACAGGTACTATAGCTCTTGAATAACTATCGCGGAATGTCTAAGAATAGAAGAATTTATCACAGTAGGTATACACATTCAATCCATCAGCCAAAATGGAGCGGCTAGCGCGTCGTGCGCAAGGGAATCCTTCGATTCTCCACCAATTACAAGAGTAGTGACTTCTATTCAAGTCAACCAAGTGAGTATGAGTAGCACGCACCTCAAAATACCCTCCCTTGACTTGAGAACCACTCAACTTCTCCCCAGCTCGATCCTCTCAGCTAATAAAGTTTCCATAGATGGACATAAGATAGTAGTCCAGCTCCTAGCTAACTCCCGCCGATTAGACATTATTTTCATAATTTTCCCACGGATCTTGTCCACCATTGCAATGATAGGCAAGTGGCGTTCTAGTAGGATCCAAGAGTTGAAGCTTTCCGCAATATTGGAACATATATCGCCATATCTATTTACTTGAAAATAAGCATTACACCAATGCTCATAACCTATGGTGGACAAAAATGTTTTCACTTGATTGCCGCAAACATCTCAAAAATCAGCCATCACTTTCTCAAACTCATGGTGCGTCCTAGCATAGGCTAGGTCTGAAAAGAGATCCAGGGTATGCAAGCGGAAGCAATGGTTGCTGGGCATAGCTAAATTAAGATTATTTTTAAGGTGTCACAAACAATAACCATGATGGGAATCAGGAAAAACACGAGAGACACCCACGAGTAGACCATGGTTTCTGTCAGATATAAAAGTTAGCCTACGATCTTTGGAGACCACCAACCTAAGTTGCTCCAAGAACCAATCCCAATTATCATTAGTTTTAGAAAGTACAACCGCCATAGCTACTGGAAAAATACCTGGAACACAAATAAACATCAATTACTGATTTGGTTTTGCGTACCATACTCATTATGAAAACTTAACTCTTATATATATGTAAAAATAAATTTTCATAGGCTAAATTATTATGTAAATATTAAAATGCATAGGCTAAACTACTATGTGAATGTAAATTTTCATAGTTTATGCTTGTCCAGTTTTACAAACTACTATAAACTACTGTGTGAAAAGTCACAAACTCAAAAAGACATACCCCCATTTGCATTTTTGGCAGTAGCTAACAAGACACACCCCTTGCATTTTGTTTTCACGAAAGTTCTATCCAAACAAAGCATAGGACGACAGAAGTTAAAGCTATGAATACAAGCACCAAATGCAACAAATAATGTCTTGAACTTTCCTGTTGTTGATTCCTTTTCCAAAACAACATGACTCCCTGGATTAGTTTCTTTCATTTTTCCAACATACCAATGTAATTGATGATAAGATAAAGCATGGTCCCCATGTATCTCCTTCAATGCAAGATCTATGTTGGCATGCGCAAAGTAATAATTCAAGTTCACACTATATACCCTTAGAAAATGGTCAGTGATTTCACCTGGCTTAATCAAAGTCTTGTCTCTCACCATATCTAAAACAATACTCTTTACAAGTTTACTATTCACTGGTGGATTGTTAACGTCAGTGAATCCAGCTCCACATGTGTGTTTTGCTTCCATTATCTTTATTTCGAAGAACTTCGACATCTTATACTTCTTGGATGCGTGAACTCTCCATCGACACCCGGTTTCAGTTTTCAAATAACACTCAGCCGTGACTTTATCAGGATCATTCTTCTTAATAAGAACTCTGTAATAATTAACAAGACAATGACGTAAAAGCTCAACATGAAAATTAGCAGCACCACTAGGAAATCTCTTTCCCACACCAATCAAAATAGGCAAAGAAGTGACATTAACATATTTTTCATCATATGTAGCAGAAGACATAGAAGAACTAGAAGTACAAGAAGAAGCCTGAAGAGAGACTTTGGAACTAGAACCAGCATCACACAAAGCAAAAAATCCTCTTGACGATGCTATTATAAAAAATGTATCAAAACCTTTAACCAAATTGAAGCAAACAAGGGATTGAAGCTCTGAGTCAGTATCTATCACAATACGCTTTGAATCCCTTACAAAAGACAGTTCTATAGACAATGGAGTAAGGTCTGTCCACGTTTCAGAAATCATACGCTTCAAATCAGTAATCATATTGTTAGTCCTGACAAGGACACTCATAATTTGTGTCTCATACATAATAGCAAAAAGAGCAGTCCCATCCATGTTTGGATTTGCAAAAAACAACAAAATCAAATTGATGAACATATGTAAATGTATTTTTACATAGTCAATATCACCAACGAAACAATATTTTCAGCAATTTAACTTTTTAATTTTCATGGTCAAAATAAAAATCACAAAGAAGATGGAAAAGAGGTGAATATCTTCAGCGTCTAACATTCTTTTGTCAATTGAGAAACAAAGGAGGTCAAATCGTGTTATCCAAGCAGATGAATCGGTGTTCTTCTTGGTCAAAATTACGATGAATCTGTAAAAGGGTAAAACAGGTAATAAAATAAAGGGTTAGTTAGACTTACCCCGTTTTCAAAAAAAATATTAGTGATACCCCAAAATTGCAAGATCCAATGGTTACGAAAGAATTATTTTTTTCAGATGAAGAAATCGACCGTTGGATCACTCAAATGGGGGTAAGTCTAACTAATCCTAAAATAAAATAGGAAATAAAAACTGGACTAGATTTGCCCTGTTATTGGAAAACAGGGAGGTTACATGGTATGGGCCGATAGTAAGGGGTTTATACTCAACCGGATTAAAACCAAGGGGCTGAGCCCCATTTTATGCTATTTATTTTCCGATAGTAGCCGACTTTATTAACCATGAAATATTGGTGCAGGTCGTCATAAAGACATCACTTTTGGGGACCTATTTGTTTTCAGTACGTCAGCTAGATAAGTGGTGCCCTTGTGTCATGGGCTAATATTTATGAAATCAAATATGCTAAATTGGAGGTCCAAACATGTAAAAACATTACATGCCGAGAAAAGTCAACTTCTAGTCAAACCATGAGTCGGGTGCTCCCAATTCCATTTCCACCTTTTAGTACATTTCGAGACACGCCAAATAAAGTGGTTGAACATCTAATTCGGAGCACCGAGCTAGGAGTTATGCTTGGTTGAAATTCACACATGGATCTATATATGTTCCCTTTTAGTTATGGTGGAAAATACTCATTGACTACATTATGGAGGGATAAGTTCCCATCACTCCTCATAGTCTCCGGACTATCAGCAATACCAAGGCCAGTTCATCACGACACTTAAGAGTTCGTCATGGATCCTCGATGACTTTAGGATGGGTCTAGAGGTGTAGTGCATTTGGAGCATGCATACGTGATACCGTTAGGAAAAGAGGTTGCCAATACCACATCCTAGCGCTTCACGCTACGTTATATTGCTTGGTCGTTAGAACATCTAAATACTCGCCCCATTGGTGTATGTAGCTATCCAGTCCTACGACATGGGACTAGTGTGATTGCCTCTTCTCAGACACATCCGAGAATTTGCTTGTGGGCAAATGGGGTAACCCTCAATCTTGACTATTTGTGAGTTACTCGAGCAACAAATGTTTATCAAGCTTGTGCATGGTTGAGCTGCATAATCATTACGCCATGCGGACCCCTCTCAACATATGCTTTGGGACATGTCTGTGACAGTTGGTATCAGAGCGCAAGTTGATTTCCTTATGGCTACATCAAAGTAATCTAAAGTTAAGCCTCTTGGCAAAACAGTTTCTGCACATAATCTTGATTTGGGTACAAGACCCCGAGTTCTAGTATTTGGTGCTCATTAATGCTTACATGTTCGGTACGATTCTACACGCAGCGTGGTAGCATAGAGACCTAAATGAGCAGCTAGCAAGAAAATGAAATGCTGGCCACGCCATCAGATATTCAGCTTCTTGATGTAGTGATGTGTTGAGTATCTCAAAGTAGTTGATGTGGTTCACCATAAATTGTTTGGAGTTTGAATGATGAGAGTCTTTAGAAGAAGGAAGGTAGTTTTCTTTAGTTTAGGATTGTATTGGTTAACTAGTTTATGAAGAACATTGAAAAAAGCTTAAGTTGTTTAATGATTAAAAGAACACAAACTTGAAAGAAATGAAGTGAAATGATTGAAAAAAAGAATAACAAATAAGAAAGATTGATTGATTGAATAACAAAAACAAGTAACAAGATTAAAAATGAAGAACAATAAAGTAAATGACTTGAATGAAAAAAAGTACTAGAAATTAAATCCTACA
Source organism: Coptis chinensis (assembly GCF_015680905.1). NCBI lineage: Eukaryota > Viridiplantae > Streptophyta > Magnoliopsida > Ranunculales > Ranunculaceae > Coptis > Coptis chinensis. Next base: position 45,240,872 of record NC_141457.1, read on the forward strand.
TGACATTAGAATAAGTCTAGGTGCATTCTCTCTTCCTAACTTTTAGTTCTTATACCCCTACTTTATGCAAATGACGGATTTGCCCTTCTCCATTACATTTGAGACACCTCACCCTTTGCTTTATGCTTTTTCTTTTTGATTTCTTCTTGATCAAGATAGGTTTTAGAGAAAGCCTTCTTTTGAGTTAAGGACATCTATCTCTGGTCTTCTGAGTTGAGGACTTGACTTTCAGCTCTTTGGTTTTGAGTCCTTGACCTTTGACCTTTGACTTTGACTTTTTCAGCACTTTTTCATAACAGCTTCAATTCTTCATAATAAGTGTAATTAAGGCTCCTTTTGGTGCTAAGACGCAACTTTTATGATAAGTGGTCTGAATTTCTCTATAACCTGAAAAAGACAATAAAAGCTATGAGTTGTCTTTTCATTAAGCGTAGGAAGGGTTGCAATACAGTAATGTAAGGGTAATAAAGTGCACATTTGGGAGCTAATCACCACCCCCAAATAACATCTTTCTTGTCCTCAAGCAAGGATGAAAGAAAAACTAAGATCACAAATGAGTGATTTATTATTAGTTATACTAATCTTGTTTCACAGAGTGCGATTGCATTGACCATATGATGAAATAAGGCCTTAAACCATAAGGAATTCCCTAGTGGATGAGTTTTAAGCCTCGTGAGAGTTTTCCAGTGAAGGTACTCACAAACTTCTTCTATTTAGTACAAAAGGTCTTATTTCCTTATTTATTCTCAGAAGTCTATACATCTCATTAGCGGGGAATAAAGACAAGCTCCTTTGAAATTAGACTAACATATGTAGAGTAATTTAATAATCAAAAGATAAATGTGCAAAACATGAGCAATGAAATGCAAAAGCAAAGTCATTTTCGAGACTTTTGGAAAGCGTTCTTAAGGTGGGTTCTCACAAGGGTGTGTTGCAATCACAACTCTCTGATAGATTCACTCAAGTTTCGTTCTCTCAAATGTAGTGAGCACTTATATTCCTCACATACTCAAATGGCGTCCAAAGAAACCAGGGTCGATTGATCACACTTGCTTCTTTCTATCACACCATCTTATTCCTAATTGAGCTAGAGGTCTTTTATTATGAGTTACGGGGCTAGGGTGATGGTTTAGAAAGAAAAAGGAAGGGAAAAACAAAAATCTGATAAGTTGAGAAATGGGTCTTCAAGATACTTGTAAGTAGAGAAAAACCTCGTTTTGTTCTTTGCTTTCGAATTGTGATTCTTTAGCGCTTTGGCTTTGTGACTCCATATAATTTTGAATTTTGGGAGTTCTAATTTTGCTTTTGTTTCTTTTTTCTTTTGTTTCTGATATCGTCTCCTTTTTTATTTTGAACTTTTGGGAGATTTGATTTTTGACTTCTTTGAATTTTTTGGAGTTTTGGTTTTTGGTGGGTTTTTCTTTTCTTTTCGAAGCAACTAACTGATCTGTTTTTGCACAAGGTCTTTTATTCATTTTTTCTTATATCTATCTAATTCTCAACTGGTCAGCTGGGTAAGCTTTTTATTGTGTGTTGTAATGGGTCAAGAATTGATGGCGAAGAATAAAAAGGCTTTTAGAAAATATTGAAGGCTCAAAAGGGGTAACTAGAGGAAAAACTATATTTTTGGGTTTTTAATGTTTATTTGGCTATATCGATCCAAAAAGGGCCTAAATTCTCTCTTAGGATATGGCGTGGTGATCAAGGAAGTGGACGTGTGGTCTTTCTATCCGGACATCCTTTGTGTCATCACTCAATAATCATTCAGATGGGGCTTTTGGCTAGATTCTCACAGGATATGGAACTTAATTGTTCTAACCTTGCTCTCGAAAACTCACTGCTATATACAATCAAATGTTGATGCATGTCATTCATGAAAAGATGCAGAAACTATTGTACGTATATTAGTCTAAGTTCGAAGAACGAATCCTTATTCTATTACTATAATGAGACTTCTAAACTTTTTATTTATTATAGAAAAAGGAAACAAGACATTTAATACTAAATAGAAAAATATTTTTGTTCTTTTTTCATTTTTTTTTAGAAAGGAAGAAATATACTATTATATCTACTATAGAAAAATGTCTAGTTTTTGCAAAATGTTACTATACCACCCCCAAATATAACTATGTTTTGTCCTCAAAGTATGAAGAGATAAGGAAAGAAATTGCCATAGAAACATGAGCAAAAATGACGATACACCTGTATTATGTTCTTCATGATGAAAATACGCCACCCCCAAATAAGTTTGGGGCGAGGGTTGTTTGATATAGAACGAGAAATACATGATTTATTGTACTAAGGATAATTATTCTACTATGATTTTTTTTTTTTGTATTTTTTTCTAAAATATATGAAATGCAAAAAAATAGACAAATTTGGCATGATGTGTCTGTATTACCTTTTACTTATATACCAAATTCCACAAGAAAACAAATAACATAAGCTTATATAGAATTAATAATACAGTTTTCTATCAAGCTTTACAACCCCCAAGACCACAACACATCCAAGTCAACCGAGTTTGAGTGTTTGACCGTGATATTTTTGGTCAAGACAAATGAAAAGACTATAATGCTCTTTTCTAGGTATAATTACATAAATACCCTGTGACTTTGGCAAAGACAAAATTGGAATTCAAATCATCTAGGACACATGTCAAGATCTTGTGATGTGTTGTGGGTCTTGGGGGCCATTTGATACCCCTAATCAAACTCAGTTGACTTGGATGCGGTGGTCGAACTGGGGTGTAAAGCTAATTGGCCTAAGTTCGGGGGTAAACCTCTAGATTAAAGAACTGGGGTAAGCTAAAAACTGTTAAAAGAGCAAAGGGCAATGAAGTCTTTTTTATATGTATTGACCAAAAGATAACAAATCAAGCATGGTTGACTTGGATGTCTTGGCGTTGTGGTCTTGGGGTAAAGCTAGAAAACTGTTAATATTATACTAACATCATAATAAAGAAAAATAAAATAGCAACAAAAAATACAATAAAGGGAAAATGTCCAACTATACGGACACTAGGGAACTACCTAGTCAGAATTCATGCGTGACTCATCACGACGTCGAGAAGATCGTTCTCCTTGACGTTGGGTCCTAGCGTGTCTATCACTACACGGGAGCACACCTCTAATGCTCTGCAGTGTTCTAGTGACACTGTGTTGGAATCATCACTGCTCCTACTAGAAAGACTGTTGCTCCTCTCTAAGGATCTGCTGAGCCTCTAGAATGACTCCCTGTGTTTGCCTGAGCTGGTGAACGTGCTGGTGCAAAATCATCTGGCCTCCATGGAGGAAGTGAATTCCATCCATGGGCTGAGTGAACTGTCGGGTGGCATATTCAGTGAAGTAGTCCACTTTCTCGGTAGGGCATGCTTGCTTGGCGGCTCTGGCTATAGGTGGGTACTAGAATTTCTGGATGCAGTGGGCATAGATAGGACCTATCGTAGCGTCCCTGACCTCCACTAGGGCGTCTGTAGCATCAAACCCCCAGTGCTGCATGATCCTAGTGATCAGCACTGGAAGAGGGGCGGTGGACCTCTTGGGTTTGCAGAGTAGTTCCCAAACGAAGGTGATGATGTAGATGCTATTCTTTTGCTCCTGGAGAATCCATAGAATATGGAGCATCGCCTTTCTGATATCAAAAGGCTTGGCTGAGCCTATCAGGTTGAAGGTTGTCCATTGAGATACTGCAAACTGATTCCTTCGCATCAAATTCTGAAACGCGCAGTGTGACTTGGGGTTTTTCACCTTTTGAGAAGCATTTCAGCTATCATCACATCGATGGTCTTGTGGTATGGGGAATGTTCCATCTGAACAAAGACCTTCAGAGGAATCCCCAGAACCTTACTCACCACCTCCTTGGCGAGCTCAAGTGTGCGACCATCCTTAACAACCGTGATGCGGTCATCCTCCCCTCTAAGCATATGATTATAAAAACGAAAGAGTAAGAGAGGGAGAATAACTCGCACCTTCTAACAAAACCAATGGTTCCCATCCTCTTCTTCTAATCTTTGCATTGAAGTGCACTTCAAATAGATTGGAATTGAAGAGGTTTTGAAAATTTTGCTCCGGCACAATTTTTAGAACTCACACCATTTAGAGTAGGGATTGATAAAATTGGGGTTTTTAGTTAGAATGGGGGTTGAAAATGGAGCAGGCTGTTAAAAAATTAGGTGGTGGTGTGTATAGGTGAGTGGGCGGTCGCTGCGTTTATAAAAGGACGCCATTACGATTAGGTCTTGACTAGGGTTGGGGATTTTAGGGAAGATGAAGACAGTCGGGCGGTCGCATGGCTTATAAAGGATTTGATGGCACATGCCTTGCACGTGCCTCTTTAGTTGTTTCGAAGTTTTGGCCCAAGCCCAAATGAAATCAAGTAATTCCAATTATATCCGTAGTGCCTTGCCAACTTCGAGAGACGATCCGTGCTTCGTTACTCGTCCTATCTTAACCCGTGAGGTACCAAAACGATCAACCTTGAAAATGCTACGCAATGGTATAGGGTACACTCATATCCAAAAGTGGATAAGGGAAAGAAACGAAAAGGAACTGTAAGGAAATATGTACAAATGTAAGAAGGAAAATTTTAATTATTTTTTTTGGATTTTGAATAAGTTTGATTGAAATTTTAAAAAGGTGGGTCGTTTTAAATCAGGTTCCCAAGGCTTTGAAGTTTTTGAAAACTTAAGTCAATCCCAACCAGATAGTTGGATTACTCTCCTCAACTATGCTTGATGAGCAGGTGGCTGGCACATGAAAACTTGAAAACTAAATTTTCACTATGAGGTTGAAGGTCGAGACAAGTTGGTGTTTGACAGTTTGAGCACCATCCTTCTCTCATTGCTTGTCTCTTACATGCGTATGAACTCTTACCTAAACCAAGAATGATTTTTGGTAGAGTCCTGTATTGGGCGCCACATGAATTGGATTGGGCAGCCTCCAACCCAAGCCCAACAGCGAAGTCTAAAGCAAGCCCAATACACCCCCCACCTAAATTGCGCATAACCGAGAACAACCTTTTCAACCGGTATCATCTCTCTCGCGCACTCACCAAAAAAATCAAAAACAAAAAACCGTACCTTTTCTCACCATTTTGATTCGAGTTTGGGCAACCACCATTGTTGTTAAGAAAGTGAACCATTGTTAAGAAAGCCACATTGTTAAAAACACTCGTCTGCTCTCATCTAATTTGAGTTTGGGCAACACTCGTTTTCTCTCTTGGGTAACACTCGACTACTACATGTTTGTTTTCTATCTATTCTATTAGTTTTAATTCATTTTATTCAATTTCATTTAGAATGTGAAAACCAAAGATTGCATTGAATGTTTGAATCAATTAGGAATAGAGTTGAGTGTTTGTAGTGATTGTAGTGTTTGTGTTATTCAACTATCCGTCTTAGAGTGTTTGTATTTTGTGGCACTTGTAATGTTGAAAGAATTGTAATTTAGCTTGAAATGTATAAAGCATTGTAATTTAGCTGGAAATGTAGAAAATATATATGGAAGCTTAATTTGAGTAGTAATGCAATGTTTGGTTTAATACCAGAGTTTGTTGGTTAGTTTTAGTTCGATTCCATTATCTATTGGAAATTGTTTGAATTTAATGGTGTTTGATTTTTCTTTTAATAATCTTAGTGGAAGTTTGTTTCGTTGTAGCAATGGGTTCGATTCCATTACCAATTATGACATTTGTTCGATTAGTTTTAGTTCGATTCCATTACCAATTATGGCATTTGTTTCGTTGTGAAGTAATCTTTGTTGGAATTTTTGGAAGTTTGGAGGTTTTGGAACTGTAATAGTAGCTAATACTTGTTTTATTTTTCTTTGTAGCAATGGGTCCTCAATCAAATAATGTCAAGAATGTAGCTAAATCTACATTCAAGGGTGTACAAAAGTTGTTTGGTGGCAGCGGTTCCTCTTCTGGTCACGGTGACGCGCTTGAGCCTGAAAAGAAGAGAGATAGGGGGTCGAAAACAACGACTTCAATCCATAGAGGCGATAGAAAAGTAGATGATGTTGATCTTACTAATGTAGGTGATGTAGAAGGAGAGAAGAAGAGAAAAAAAGGAGCGGGCACCTCGGCCTCAGTGCGTAGAGGGGACCACAAAGAGGTTGTTTCAAGTAATATAGATACTGAAAGTGATAGTGAAACTGAGAGTGAGGGTGATATTAATGTAGATAAAGATTTAGATGATGTAGATAAAGATTTAGATGTAGATGTAAATGTAGCAATGGATCATGGAAAGAGTGTAGTTGAAAATGATGGGGATGATGATGGGGATGACTCAGATGATGATGGGGATGACTCAGGTTAGGATGGAGATGATGGGAAAGAGTCTGGTGATAAGGAGGGTGATGAAGAGGATGACAATGATGAGGAAGAAGATGATTTGGAAGAATTGATGGAAGTTGAAGCACCGTTCGAAGTGAAAGCACCTCCAATGGTAGACTATGTGAGAAAATCCAAGGATGATTTGGAGTACACACGAGGTGTATATGGTGGGGGCCCTACTGAGTTAGAGCTTCTGTATGACTATTCGGTGCATGTGGCTCGTGATGTTTGGAAAAATAAGGTATTATCATAGACTTAGTATCTTGATTTTCCTTTGTCTTTACAAAACCTTTTGCTTCTCCTCATTGAGTCTTTGTTATTTCAGGCGGAGCACAGAGTGTTGAAGTGTGTTCCGCATCTATCCAAGTTAAGCCAATGGGATCTCAAGAATGAGTTCAAAAGATCTCCCAGATTTGAAAATAAGCTTAAGAGGACTGGGTTTTATGATATGGTATTTGGGTGTTACAAACATCAAGATCCGGCATTGTTCTCTGCGTTTATGGAGAGGTGGCATCGAGAGATCAACACCTTCCATATGCCATTTGGGGAGATGACTGTGACTTTGGATGATGTCTCCCAAATCCTAGGTGTCGTGATTAGAGGCAAAGTAGTGCGAGGGAACACGGAGTTGACCCGTGAACAATCAGAGAGTCTCCTACACCGTGCTTTGGGTGTCTCGCTGCCTATGATTAAAGCGGAGATGGATGTGAACCGATTCATTTCAAAGGTAAGGCTAGAATTCTTGCGGAGCCAGTTTGCTAGGAAGGTCCGCATTAAGGATAAAGATAGGAATGCAAAGGGGAAGGTGTCAACTTTGTTGGAAGTATAGCGGGCTGTAAGAGCTTATCTACTTTTTTTCTTTGGATGTACCATCTTCACCGACAAGTCCGGACCGGAGTGCACATTTTATTATTTGAGGTTGTTGTTGCTGAAATTGATGAGATCGGGCGAGTATCGTGGGGTGCAGCAATTTGAGCCTTTTTGTATAGAGGACTTGGGACTGCCACGTGTGCAAATTGAAAGGTGTATCGGGCTTCCTGACTCTTCTACAGGTAAAACTTAAATATTTTGCAGATTCTTTTTAATGTTAATTATATTATTCTATTAGTATGTTAATTGTGTGTGTATATATCTAGGCGTCGATCTATGAGTACTTCCCGTTATTCAGGCCAATCCCAAACTTGGAGTATAAGTTAGCTAGGTAGCGTGTTCTTAGAAACACAGTTAGCGTTGTGCACTATGAGAACCCATATCATGCATTGCAGTATTATCAAGCGATAATTGATGATATGATGGTGTTCAATGTAAGTATTTCAGTTTGTTTCAATTTTTTTTTTTAGTAATTGATTATTTGAGTATGTGCATTTTATTTTGTTTAAGGTTGATTGGCGTCCATACAATAATGTTAAAGCTCTACGCCCAGCCGATGACATTGCCTTTTTTGAGAGAGTGATCTGCTTTTTTGACGTTGTGGAGATTTAAGTTGTTGCAAGGGTCATGCATCAGTTGGGTCGTGTGCAGTTTATATCCGTAGCTCCTCCAACACCAAATTACATGACTAGGTCTATAGCCGGACGCAGGTATGAAGTGAAATGGACATTGACAACTGTTGGGCCTGTATATTGGGAGTCGTGGTAGAATCACATGATCCAACCCAATAGTTGAGGACCCATCTGTACTTATCTATAGGAGTACGTGTCATCCAAACTACATGGAATGGTATGTGCGGCATTCTCACATTCGATTGGTAAATCCTGAGCAACTTCCTATCCATTTCTCCCTGCAGACACTTCCCACTTGTGCACCGATTATGAGTATTGTGATTTTCTAATTGTGTTTTGGTTACGGTCTTTTAAAATGGTAATTAATAATTGTTTTGCATTCTTATTTCGACAGAACAACATCATCGATGAAACAAGTCACTTGCTAGAGAGAGGTCTGCAATTGGGTGAGAATAATATTCCCGAAGAAGCAAGGTCCTCGTTCGAGGAGGCATATAACTTGACTAGGTGCAAGTACATATAGTGGTGGGCGGTACAATTATCATAATTGATTTTTGATGAATGCGGCTTCCGATTTTGATGTAATTTATGTATTTTGAAGTGGAATTTGATGTATTCGAATTGAATTTGATGCGGAAATGAATTCGATGCGTTGGAATCCAATTTGATAATGAATTTGATGTATTGGAAATGAAAGTGGATGTGGAAATGAATTTGATGTATATGAATTTGATAGTTTGAAGTGGAATATTGATGTTTTGAAATGAATTTAAAAGTGTATATGAATTTGATATTTGGTATATGAATTTGATGTTTTGAAAGTGGAATTTGTTTGTTTTTTGGATATGAAAGTGTTGTAAAAACAAAATGAAATTCTAAACTTTTTTTGTCCAAGCGACCTAGCCATGTCGTCGTCCCCTTAAATGCTTAAATGACCTAGCCATATCGTTCCTTTGAATTCCCAAACGACCCATTCAAATCGTTTCATGAAAAAACAAAGAGCTCTGTTTCAAACAACCAGCTCAGGCCGTTTGGTTCAAAGGTCAAACGACTAGTTCAAACCGTTTGGTTTGAAGCCTGAACGACTTCACCATGTCGTTTGGGGTAAAATCAAGTAAAACCAAATCAAATCAAATTACACTTATTCCAAATTACATCAAAATATCGTATTGACAACATTGTACAACTTAGTCGATCACTCGATTGCCATCCGAATCAACTTAGTCGATTACTTGATTTCCAAATCAAATAATAAAATCAAATAAAAGCCCAAACATTATTTCCAAATAACATAGAAATCAAATCAAATTACACTTATTCCAAATTACATAAAAATAACATGTCAAAATGAATTTACAAATTACATCAAAATATCATATCGATAACATACGAATAACTTAGTCGATAATATGTACTATTGGGTCTTCAGCAGGCTCGTTTTCCCATATTAGATTGGAAATGTTCAATGCCATAAATTGCAATTGCCTTGCTGTGAATGCCAAATTCCAACTTTCAGTAATATCATATCAAGCTCTAAGCCATTGACGTATTACTGGAGGAACCGGACAATCTTTAACAAGTTCAACATTAACAAAATGATTTCCACCAACATGTGCGCTACCCAACACTTTTTTCACTCTCTCAGGATTTGCTTGGGTTCTCAGTGGCATGATAAGGAAGCATTAACGACTTCCTAAATGCAGGAGGACAATATTAAATCTTGAAGCAAATAGGTATCCAACAAAAGGCATGCTCATCCACTTATTTAAGGGTGTGTAACTTTCTTCATGTGGGATTGTTTTCTTCACATAAACAACCTCATTTTGACTGTACAAAGTACAATAAAGGGGGAGGTGGTCAATAAGCTCTTGGTACAAGTCATTTCTCATCTGCGGCCAATCTTCTTAACTTCTTCCTAATATAATGCACAAAGCTCTATAACCGTAGTTGCCATCGCCAACAGGGTCATTGACTCTAACAATTTATTTGTGCATTTCATCAGGAATATCCAACCCATAATCCTTAAGACCCCTCATCTTTCCAAACTCTACCCCATCTTTCACATTTCGTGGTGTGGTTGTTTTTGGAGAAGCTTTATTTCTTGGTGTGGTTGTTTTTGGTGTTTTTGGAGAAGCCTTCTTTCTTGGTGTGGTGTGGGTGTTTTTGGAGAAGCTTTCTTTCTTAGTGTGGTGTGGGTGTTTTGGGTTGGTGTTTTTAGAGAAGCCTTCTTTCATGGTGTGGTGTGGGTGTTTTGGGTTGGTGTTTTTGGAGAAGGCTTATTTCTTGGTGTGGTGTGGGTTGGTGACGAGACCCACTCCTCATGGTCACGTTGAGAATGTTCAAAATAAGATGGACCTCGCTTTGAAGAGTTCTCATCTCCAGTTGGAAGCTTTCTCTTACAGCTACCTTTCGGCCGACTTTTGATTTTCGCTTCCTCACGAGGCGGTACTAGCCATGTACTTTTTGGTACGACAATCTCAATAAGCTTCCTAATCATAACCCTCTGTTGTTCTTCAGAAACCATTGCAAACCTTTTCATGAACAAGTTCATCGAAGGTCTAACATCGGGACCAACACCCACTAACACATTGGGAGAAACAGTCAATGTTTTCCAAAAGGGTCGATAGGAGTCAAAGGGATGGACCGCTCTTGCTCTTCAAACTCTATTAACTCATGAGCACATGGCAGTCCATGGCTCGTGCGCAAATAGCACTAACACCTGATCTCTCCATCTTTAACACGTTTTACGCGGGTATCTATTTCTTCAAATAGCAAGTCCAAACATTTGCGTGAGACAAGGCTTCTGAGTTCACGAAACAAAGGAATCTAGTGGTGGTGCTGACTTACAATCATACTCCTCTCGAAAGTAGCTCTAATCTTGGACATCTAGATCTCTAGAATCGGGTGGATTAAGCTAAACATACTCAAAAAATCATGACAATTTGCATTTCCTAGTACACGTTTCACCTGAGCATGAGTCCCTTCAACTCTATTGGTTGTTGTACTCCCAAAGTGAATGTCTTGGTCAGTCCAACAACATACGAATCGATCCCTGTGAGGAAACCAAGTCTCTCACAAATAACTAACAAAATTGGAGTACTTAACACTGTAATATTTTTCCAAAGCATCCCATCTACGCTGGAAAATAACCTCTGTTTTTTATTTGACTATAGTGTTCCACGAGAACTGGGCCTTCTCTACAAGTTCTGTGCTTGGAAAAATATCGTAACATTTTGAAAGGACGCACGTAACGATATGCCATCTACATAGATGCTTGTGTACATTAGGGAAAACTTTATCAGAGGCACTCATCAGGGCCAAGTCCCTATCAGACACGATCACGGATGGGCTTTTGTCACCAAGCAAGCTACTAAACTGACATAGGGCCCACTCATAGTCGACTGTTGTTTCAACCCGACACACGGTGAAAGACTTCCACGTTAAACTAACACCAACAAACTGTACGAAAGGCCACCGATAGCTGTTAGTTTTGTAGGTAACGTCTAACATGAAAATGATTGAAAAAGTCCGAGCCAACTTAACACCTTCTGGATGGGCCCATAACAACCCCGTTATCTCTTTGGTATTCTCATCCTCTCTCAACTCCTCAAAATAATGTTCTTTTGCTAACAACTCACGTAATCTCTATAATTGTATGAGACCATTCATATCCAATCTCCTCACCTTCTGCTTTACAGTGTAAACTTGGGATATACTAGATATGTTTTCTTGATACCTATTCTTGATGGAATCCAAAATTTGTGTAGGCTTTATTCAACACTTACTCATCTCTAACAAGTACTCGAACTCTAGAACGGTTAGGCGAGTAGCAAATGCATGTCCTTCATGGGTCTTCGCCAATACATGGTTGTGAATACCATTTCTAACTTCTATTTTCCAACTATCGATAATGCCGCATTGGAAAACACCTTTTAACTTAAATGGACACCCTGATTTCTTGGTTCCCGACTTTCACTTATTAGCCCTTTCTTCGTCTTCCTTCTTGTGTGACCGATACACACGCAAGCACTCGCAAGCCAAATTCAATCTTGTTACTCGCTTTCCCTTAGCATACTCCGACTTTTCAATTACCACAACCACATTAACTTGTTTTCCTCTAGTGGTTGCCTAACCAATTGCCTCGCTACGTGTATGAAAGGCCTAAACACATAAAAAACAACAACTATTATTAATACACTAATAAAATTATATTTAGAAAATAAAAAAAATTGAAATCAATACCTACTCCATCATATCTCTTCCGTAGTAAATATTTCTGTTGTAGCACTTAAAATCAGTTGACAATCCACGTCATTCGAGTTTGTAGAGAATCAGTTCTCGGATCGCGACAAAGGATCCTACATATAGAATAAAACAAGAGTCTAAAACAATTTGTGTAATGATGAGGGATTTCAAAATCACCAAAAAAATGAACTTCTCACTAAATTTAGTCCAAACGACCCAGCAACATCAGCCAATAGGGTCCATAAACGACCCAGTCATGTAGTTCCCAAATGACCCAGCCATGTTGGTTGCTAGAGTCCCCAAACGACCCATAGGTGTCGTTTGGGCTCGGGTTCTAAATGTTGTTGATTGATTCATTCAATCAATCAATCAAGTGTTTTGCATTCATTCTAATCAATGCTCTCTTATAGATTCATTCATTCATTCAATCAATTAAGTGTTTTGTATTCAGTCTAATCAAGTGTTACCTCATTATTTAGGTTTGCTTGTCTTTGTCGTCGATGATTTCTCAGTATCTCATTTGCTCGACTAGGCGCATCTTCTATTTCTTCAACTTCTTCACCTTCACCTTCAATATTTTTTGCCACTTCTTCACTTTCTATTGGTTGTTCTTCACCTTCAACATTTCTTCTATTTTCTCCTTCTCTAATTTGTTGTTGCACCTCAAGTATTACCTCAAATGCTTCTTCTTCATCTTTGCGTTCCATTTAGGATTTTGATTGGGTTTTGATTGAGTATGAAAATAGTAAGAAGTAAATGAGAAACTTGACTATTTGATTGAGTATGAAAAAAGGAGTAAGGAGTAAATGAGAAACTTGAGTATTTTATGTAGAGATATTTGAAATTTTGATATATTTCGAATAATTGAGTGAAATATGTTTGTAAACCCTAAACCCTAAACCCCAAACTAGTTTATTATTCACAATTGAAAAAAAAAATGGAAAATAACAAGTCTAGATATAAAACAAATTATTATTTTAGATTTGGATAATTGAGTGAAATATGTTTGAAATTAATTTTTTTTTTATGTCGGTACGAAATTTGTAAACCCTAAACCCCAAACCCCAAACCCCAAACTAGTTTATGATTCACAATTTGAAAAAGAAAATGAAAAATAACAAATTTAGATATAAAACAAATTATTATTTCGAATAATTGAGTGAAATATGTTGGTATGAAATTTGTAAACCCTGAACCCTAAATCCTAAACCCCAACCCCAAACCCTAAACTAGTTTATGATTCATAATTTGAAAAAGAAAATAAAAAAATAACAAGTTTAGATATAAAACAAATTATTATTTCGAATAATTAAGTGAAATATGTTGGTACGAAATTTGTAAACCCTAAACCCTAAACCCCAAACCCCAAACTAGTTTATGATTCACAATTTGAAAAAGAAAATGAAAAATAACAAGTTTAGATATAAAACAAATTATTATTTTAAATAATTGAGTGAAATATGTTGGTACGAAATTTGTAAACCCTAAACCCTAAACCCCAAACCCCAAACTAGTTTATGATTCACAATTGAAAAAAAAAATGAAAAATAACAAGTTTACATATAAATGAAATTATTATTTTAAATTTTTGCATGTTTGATTACATTATTTTAGATTTTGGCATGTTTGATTACATGTTTTAACTTGGTTATATAGATACTATGTCATAACATATAAAGAATGCAGAGTGCATGTAATTGTGTTGGTGCAACTAATTGTGTTGTTCTTAACCCAATTTTTTAAATCGGATTTCAATTTTGCTAATTCAATTGGGATGTATTGATCATTGATCATTACTAATTCAATTTTGCATATCATTGTTTAAATAAATTATTGTACAATTATGATCGATTAATGATTTGTATTATAAGAAAAGTGTTTAGTGTTTATGTATAAGAAAAATGTAATTGGTATTTATATAATCAATTTTTATTGGTTAATCGGGCTAATCATTGGTTAATTAGGAATTTCCTTGGTTTAGAACTTCTCAATTATTTTAGTCCAAACGACTCCCCTATGTCGCCCAATAAAAGCCCCAAACGAACCAGTGGTACCGCTTGCATCTGATACCAAACGACATGGTCAGACCATTCCATGAAAAAAATAGAGTGCTCTGTCTCAAATGATATGGCCAAGCCGTTTGAGTGTACACTCAAACAATATGGGCAAGCCATTTGAGTGTACACTCAAACGATATGGTGGTACCGTTTGAGTGTACACTCAAACGGCACGCTCAGACCGTTCCATGGAGAATCCAGAGAGCTAATTCTCAAACGACTCTGGGGGACCTCGTGGATGTACAATGGAATGACATGGTGGTATCGTTTGAGTTTACACTCAAACGATATGGTGGTATCATTTGAATGTACACTCAAACAACCCGTGGGTTTCGTTATGGCAAGACCGGTTGAATTGGTTGTTGGGCCTGGGCTTTGATGTCAAACTTGTAAAATTTCTTTTTTTTGGGGGGGGGGGGTTGCCCAATCCAATTTGATGAGTGCCCAATTAAACTACCTTTTTGGTATATGTGTCCATATCTTAGCTGCAGCTCTCTAGGAAATGCTTGCATACGATCATTGAAACTTATACATCTAGTCTTGCTAGGTGGAGGGTTTTCGTTCGTTATAAAAAACATTTTTGAAAGTTTTTTGAATTTTTTTAGAAAGAGAGAGATTGAGAAGGGGGAAAGATTTTTAGAAGAAAGGGAAAAAAATTGAAAATTTTGTACAATTTTTTAGTCTTTTACGTCAGATTCTCGAGACAAATAGAGAGGTGGAGGCAAAAGATAGAATTAAACAGAGAATAGTATCACTTTCGGTTACTCTATTTGTTTAATTCTCGTTTGGAGATGCCTCGTCTTTTTTCCTTTTTCTTTTTTTTTTTTAATTGGTTTTCTCAAGCAAATATTATCTCTAACCATATATAGGTTTTGACAAGAAGATAAAATTATACGTGAATCCGGTATCATTTTGGTTACTCCGGGGCGTATAACTTTCATTTTTATATCCTCTAGTTTTGAAAACTATGGAGAGATGTTTTAAGAAACTCGTACTCAAAAAGATGTGATGAAAAACAAACCATAACAGGAAATCTCAGGCAACTTTCGTGTCGGCTCTATGGCGAACCCAATCTAGACAGACATAGCTTCAACTACGCGAGTTGGGGGATTTACTATACAAGACATGGAATGTCCTGACCCGGGCGAATAGCTCAATGATATAGGCGACCCTTAGTAAGCAAAACTGATCTCAAACCTTCCCTAGATTGTATTGTTCTAGGGGTTGGTCTGTGTAAAATCCATTGCCCATTTTGTTTTTAGAAAATTACATAACTATTGATGTATCGAGAATTTAGCATTAACAAAATAGAAAAAATAACTCTTTTTGAAAAAGAAATGTAAAATAAAGAAAAGGAAAATTGTATACTCGTTCCATAGGTTCACACTTACTCAAACGACGAGTAAAAAGTGTTTTATAAAGAATATGTGAGATATACGTGGACTAAGGCTCCGGCACTTACAACCACACACTTCAAATGGAGGGTACATGCAGTTACCTTATTGATGTTTTCCTTTTAAAGCAAAAGATGGAATGGAATGGAAAAGGAATACATAGAGGAAAAGAGGAAAAGAGGATTTAATCCTCATAGATAGGATCTTGGAGAAGGATTTCTTCGACATCCGTAGACCGTACCTCATGAAAAATGCTTGAGGCGCTGACCATTTACTTGAATTGCGTTGTTGTCCTTATGGTTCTTTAAAGTAATATCCCCATAAGGGTTGACTTCAGTTATTTTCCATCGAGTATTTAGTTTTCCTGGGAAAATATGCAATCTATAGTTATAAAGCAAAATTTTTTGACCAACTTCAAAATGTTTTCGTAAAATATGCTTGTCATGAATCCTTTTCATATTGGTTTTGTAATCTTTTGAAAGGTCATAAGCATCATTTCGAATCTCTTCGAGCTCGTTTATTTGTACTTTATGCTTTTCTCCTGCCATATCGAGATTTTAATTAAGGGTTTTTATTGCCCACAGGGCACGGTACTCTAATTCAACTGGCAAATGACAAGGTTTTCCAAAGACAAGTCTATAGCGTGACATTCTTATAGGTGTTTTAAAAGCGGCTTTGTATGCCCATAATGCATCGTTCAGATGGAGCGACCAGTCTTTCATATTTGGATTAACAGTTTTCTCCAAGATATACTTAATCTCTCGATTGGAGACTTCTACTTGGCCACTTGTTTGAGAATGATATGGAGTTACAACCTTGTGGGTTACTCCATATTTTTTTATGATATGTTCAAAAACTCGATTGCAAAAATGTGATCCGCCAACACTGATGATAGCTTTTGGAACACTGAATCTTGAAAAAATGTTTTTTTTTATGAAACAGACAACCGTTTTGTTATCATTGTTATGACATGGTATGGCCTCAATCCATTTGGATACATAGTCTATGGCTACTAGGATGTAAATGAAACCATTAGAAGTTGGGAAAGGTCCCATGAAATTGATGCCCTATATATCAAAAATCTCCACTATGAGAATGGGATTTAAGGTCCCATGAAATTTATTTTCACTAAAATGTCCCCCACAAGACTACTCGTGACAGAAGGAAAGGACTGCAGACTGTTCCCATTCTTGAATGCAACGTCGGATGATCTGATCCGGGCAATATTTGAAAAGATATGGGACATCCCAATGATAGTACTTTACTTGAGCTAGGAACTTCTTCCTCTGATTTTGATTCCATAAGGGTAGCATCTCTTCAGTCACCAAATAGTTCACAATATCAGCATACCAAGGTGCAGAAAGAATCGCGTAAAGTTGCTCATCAAGAAAAGAATCTAAAATGGGCTCAGAATTACTGTCACTATCATTGGTTAACCTAGATAGGTGGTCAGCCACTACATTTTCAAATCATTTTTTATCTTTTATCTCTAATATGAATTCTTGCAGGAGGAGAATCCATCGGATCAACCTCTGCTAAGCATCTTTCTTCGCTAGAAGGTACCTAAGTGATGCATGATCGGTGTAGATTAAGGTTTTAGAACCTATCAAATAAGGACAAAATTTGTCTAAAGCATAGACAATGGTTAAGAATTCATTTTCAGTGGTCGTATAATTCCGTTGAGCCTCATTTAATGTTTTACTTGCATAGTAAATAATTGTAGGTCCCTTATCATGTTTCTTTACCTAAAACAGTGCCAACAGCGTAGTCGCTAGCATCACACATGAGCTCAAATGGTTTTGACCAATCAGGAGGTTGAATTATAAGTGCAGTTATTAAGGTGGCTTTAAACTTTTCAAAATCCTACATGTAGTCCGAGTTAAGCTCAAACGGTGCATCTTTTATAAGAAGATTAGTTAAAGGTTTAGCAATTTTTGAGAAATCTTGTATGAATCTTCGATAAAATCCAGCATGGCCTAGAAAGGCTCGTATGTCACGGATGTTCCGTGGAATAGGTAAAGTAGAAATTTTGTCTATTTTAACTTTATCTACTTCTATACCATTTTTAGACATAATGTGACCTAACATTATTCACTTTTTTACCATGAAGTGCACTTTTCCCAATTAAGGACCAGATTCTTTTCCTAACAACGCCACAATACTTTGGAAAAGTTGGATAGGTAGTCATCGAAAGAATCTTCATAGAGGGAAAAATCATCCATAAAAACTTCCATGAATCTCTCCACCATATTACTGAAAATGTGTAACATGCAGCCTTGAAATGTGGCAGGTGCATTGCAGAGACCGTAGGGTATACGTGCATAAGCATATGTTCCAAAAGGGCATGTGAAGGCAATCTTTTTCTGATTTGCTCCATCAATTAAGATCTGAAAGTAACCTGAATACCCGTCCAAGAAACAGTAATAAGCATGACCTACTAAACGCTCAAGCATCTGATCTACAAACAGCAGGGGGAAATGATATTTCCTTGCGACAGCATTCAACTTCCGATTAATCAATACAAATCCTTCACATTATGGGAACTCGTGCTGGAATTAACTCCCCTTCCTCATTATGGACCATTGTAACCCAAGACTTCTTTGGCACCACATGAATAGAACTAACCCATTATTCGCTGTCAGATATGGGGTAAATGATTCTAGCATCCAGTAATCTTAAGATCTCCTCCCTTAACTTACTACCTCTTTCATGGCAGGGTTTAACCGATGTTGTGGCTTTCTAGAGGTCTTGGCATTCTCTTCAAGATGAATCCGGTGGGTGCAAATCTTTGGATCAATTCCTTTTATATCATCAAGAGACCAAACAATTTCAGAACGATGTTCTTGAATCACTCTAACTAAGCGCTCTTCTTCCTTTTCCAATAACTGGGAGGAAATGGTGATGGGATGAGTACTGATCTTAGCACTTTTGTGGGGTAAAGATTTGAAGTTTTTTTTATCTATTTTGGTACTAACTCAAGTTCCTTACTCACGTTCTATCGTGTGTATTGTTAGAGTAAGGGTTCATTCCAACTTAAGACAAGGATGGCATTACAACTAGAGTTTGTTCAAGAAAAATTAGTGAGAAGGACTTTTGATGATTGAGTTATACTAAAACTACTTAGCTTACTTTTAGATTTTTAAATTAAGGTTACGTAAACAAGCACCACTAAAAAGAGAATTGGATAGATAGAAAGGTGTGGAAAGTTAAATCCACTCATGTGAAGACAAACCTCTATTGCTTGAATCTAGTTTATTGCATCTTTAATCTTTCTTAGAATTCATAGACAAATCTTAATAAAGATTAGAGTTTTGATCCCTAACAATATAACTCATATTTAAGATCATATTACTAGCATGAGAAACAAAAACAATGACTTATCTCTAAGAAATAACCTCAATTCCTAACTATACTCTACACCAACTACCATTTTGGGGTAGGATATAAAGTCTAGCTTATTGTCCTAAACAACTAATTAACTAGAAAATCAAGAGCAAAAGTTGTTCCTCACATGAGCATCATTAACCCTCCACAAATGAAGATTTTAGCTCATGATCATGGGATTGCAATGATCATATAATATGTTCTATGTTACTATAAAAGTTAAAGAAGAAGAAGAATAGAAGAAACTTGATTTAATCTTAAGGAAATGTTGATTTTTCTTAGAAGAACACAAGTGTTGCCACCATTAAAATTATTACAAGAACTTAACATAAAACAAGCATAAGATAAAAATGAAAGACAAGGAATGAAAAGGAGTCAAGGGAGTTAATGCTAAAATCAGCCCCGTTCAATACATATGAGAGCTTTCTCCCTTCCATCCCACGTGAAGCCACCTCCCATATTAAATTCCATCCTATCTAAACTAAATCAAGACAAAATAATCACTATTACAAGAATACAAAGTCAAGTCTTGCTAATTAATGAGATGCAAGGTGTCATGTGGTGCCAATTATTTGTTTGACTTGTGAGCTTGACTTAGGACATGATCACTCATCCAATCTTGTGAGCCCGTAAAATGGGTCCACGTGCTGCGTCCAATGGCGGGCCGGTCTTTTGGCATTTTTAAAACTTCCTGTCTTTGCGTAAAGTTTGTCGCATTGATCGTCTGAGCAGTTCACTCGCCGAATTCGGAGTCCTAGTTCAAGAGATATGAACTTCGGAAGTTTGATGCTTCTGTGCACGTAATCCTGCTTCTGACTTGATTCTGTCCTATTTGAGTCTTTGGGCTTTAGTCCGGCTTTGTTGGGCTTCACATGGGATTAATTGGAAAGCTTTACGTATACTCACTTTTCGGTGCTTAAAATACTGGCTTTATCATCATTGTTACGTTGGTTGCGCAAACCTGCAAAAGCACGAAAATACAATTATTTCATGATTATTAAGCACATAATTAACCGAAATATTACGTCTCTACAGGGTTTTATAATATAGTTTTGGGTCCTTATCACACCACCCCCAAATAGCACTTTGTTTGTCATCAAGCAAAGAACAGACATATATACAGATAAGTGGCCAAAAATGTGCAATCCTAAGCTAATTCTCATTTCGCAGAGTGCGGTTGCATTGACCGTATGCAACAAGGCCTTAAACCACTAGGAATTCCCTAGTGGACGAGTTATAGCCTCGTGAGAATTTCCATAGAAGATACTCACAAACTTCATCTATACTACAATGACTCAATAACAAAAGCTTGTTTCCTAAATTTATCTCAAATATCTATACATCTCCCTAGCGGGGGTAACGAGGATTAATTCCTTTAAAACTCAAGTTAATATGCATACAATAATTAAAACATTTACATATGAACATGCATATAGTGAACCTTACATTGAACTGTACAAGCAGGGTCGTTTCTGGATCCTTTGGAAAGCGTCCCTAAATAGGTTCTCACAAGTATGTGTCGAAACACAAATTCACTCTTAATTTTTCCACTCAGGTTTCGCTAACTCCAGTGTGCATTGGCACACATTTCCTCACATCTCAATGACAAACAGAGGAGCCAAGGTCGATCAATCACATCTACTACTTATTATCACACCATCCTACTCCTAATTAAGCTAGATGTCTTTATTAGGTATTGTGGGGCTTAAGTGGTGGTGTAAACGAAAATGGAAATGAAAAATAAAAAATGACAAGTATGAGATAATAAGGTCTTCAAGATATTTATACTATAGAAATCCTTGTTTTCTTTTCCTGCTTCTACATGAGTTTCCATACTTTGCTCTTAAGCTTTTGGAATTCTTTTTTTTTTCTTTTTTTTTTTCAATTTTCAAAAGCTTAAGAAAATCTCATTCTAACTTTCTTTTCTTTTTCTTTTCTAACGCAAGTAACTGATTTGGGACAAGTCTTTCTCTTTATTTTTTTATATTTCATCCTATTTCTCATACTCATCATCTATGTAGGTTTATTTTATTTGGGGTTAATAGATGAGTAAGGAATTTTTGGTGAAAGTGAAAAGGTTGATAAAAGGTTCAGTGGAGTGACTAGCGGTAAAGTTTGTAACAGGTATGAATTTTTGGCTATGTCGATCCAAAGACGGCCTAAATTCTCGCCTAGGGTTCGGATGGTGATCAAGTAAGTAGACGCGTGATTTTCTCTATTCGGAAAAACTACTCATCTGTGTCATTACTCACATATCACACATATCGAGACTTTTTGATTAGATTCTCACAGGATTAATAATTTAAGTAGACTAACCGTGGATTCCATAAACTTACTGCTATGTACAATCGATGATACTCAGCGCATGAATACTCATGAAAAGATGTAAAAACTATTGTGTACGTATTATCTTAAGTTTCTTAAAAACAAATCCTAATTCGAATGCTAATGTGAGATTTCTAGACGATTTTTATCATAAAAAAGGAAACAAGACTTTGTCACTAATACTTTCACTAACAAGAAACTAGAAACTATATACAGTCTACAAGTTGCCTAATTTTTGCTACAGGTTTAAAGCACCCCCAAACTAAATGATGTTTAGTCCTCGAAGTATCAATAGATAAAGAAAGAAATTACCTGAGAACCGTGAGCAAAATTAGGACTAGATTGCTGTAATAGAAAGTTATTATAACAAAATATATTATACATAAATAAACAAAGAAAAACAATAGCACACTAAACACAACTATATACAGTTAGATATATATACACAATGGCCTACTCAAATTTACCATCCAGTAGGTCCTGATGTTCTGGCGTCATCTCGAGTGAAATGCATTTCCTTAGCATCGCGCCAAAAGATAATGGTTTGCCAAATGGTGCTCCATTTTTGTTCTCTGGATTCATTCAAATGTGCCAACATTTTGTCATCATTCGTGTAACAACGAACATGCCTCAGGTACCGTGAAGGACATCACCATTGTCAAAACCTTAATGAACAAATTATTCTGTTTCCCGGGCACATAGAATCTACTTTAACCTAGTCGTGAAAAGTAGCCGAAAACTGTGGGAAAT
This sequence comes from Coptis chinensis, assembly GCF_015680905.1. NCBI lineage: Eukaryota > Viridiplantae > Streptophyta > Magnoliopsida > Ranunculales > Ranunculaceae > Coptis > Coptis chinensis. The sequence continues at coordinate 45,262,862 of NC_141457.1, forward strand.
GTGTCCTCATAATTCGGCAAGCATTTACAGGTAAAAGTAGATACTGATGCCTAACAATGCGAACTCTTTTCAGATTGGAGATAACATAGTTTAAGATATCAAAGAATATATGACCTTGAGCAAGCGCATTGAATACTACACAGGCATCATCATTGGCAGTAGAAAAATGCCAATCTCCCATGATGTTCATAAGGATAAACAACATCGCATTCCCCACGTTCATCGTCATGCTTGCTAAGAGAATGGTAATGCTTGACAATCTGCCAGGTGAAGGTCCTTCTTCTTTAATTGCAAGATCATCACCGTTTGTTGGGCGAAAAGCAGGCCATAAAAAGGAACGGGTAGAGTTTTGGATGATGTATGGCCATGTTATTGCCGGCTCATGATAGGGATGACCCAAAGTTAGGACAAGCGTTGGTTCAGAAAAGATATGTTGTGTGTCACCAACTTAGATTGTGAACCTGTCTAAGAAGAAGTCGTGTGCATGGTTGAATGCTGGTGTGTCTCCCATATTTGGCATAAAAGTATGCAGCCAAACTTGGAGAATAAGTTTGGTCAAGTCGAAGAACAAGGGAAGACCACCCGATGTTAGTGATGTAATCAAGGAAATGAAGGCCATAAGCATCGGAATCCATCATAGCCTGGAAGGATTTATCAAGAATGATTTTAAGTGCATCCATGCTTGATGAAGAAAATTTAGTAGGAGTAGAGAGAGGGGTAAGGCAAAGAATCCTGGCAAACTATCAATCAGTGTGAGGAAACGTCCAAAATGAAGTAGCCACGTTGCGTAAAGCAACGTGAGGGTCCTACCGGAAGGAAATCAAGTATGTCTCCCATGCCTAATGGATAAGGATATATATGAAGAAAAGTGTCTAATAAAGTCTGACTGGATAGATAAAAGAGTATGGAAAAAGATAGACCCCTCCTATAATCAAATTTAAAATAACATGTTAAAATTTGATTATTGGCTATTAATAACAACTTGAATTATGACAATCCTAGTAGGCATACTCATTAAACATTGCTTACAAAAGAAGACACAAAGATAACAACAAATTTTTTATTATTAGAGCACACGACGAAAAACTTAATTAATAATTTTTTTTTATTATAATTTATTATTATTATTATTATTAATTAGAAGAAGATCATGGACCAGGATGACGATGATGATGATTATGGGAACCCAGATCGTGTATAAGATTGTTTATTTCATCAGTTTGTTGGCTGAGTTGAAGCTGAATGGCCCCCTAGTTAGCAGAGAGCGTAGTTTGATTCTCCATTAGGATAGAGTGATTTTCCAAGGACTGGGAGTAATTTTCCAAGATTTCCTCCTGTTCAATGTCGTGTATTGCTTGACGTTCTTGGAATTCCAGAAGACTTTTGATGATGATTTCCTGGTGTGCGTGTAGTTCCCGCATGCCTTGGTGAAGAAAATGAATGCCTTCCATAAAATTAAAAATGTTTTGCATGGCATTTTCATCGAAAAAATGTTCAGAGTATGAGCTTTGGTCTTGTTGTTCATCTATCAAAGTATCTGGAGTCCAAAAACTAGCGGTGCATTTTGTGTGAATTACAGTAAGGCCCACTTTTTGAAGAGGTATTTCTAGATAAACAGCTGGATAACCCCAAAGAAACATAATTTTTGTGACTAGAGTAGGCAGAGGTGTTAACAGTTTTTATGCCTGGTGATCGAGTTCTAGAGATATTGGATTATGCAAAAGTCATCCCTTTGATTCTGCATAATCCAAAGTAGGTGGAGTTGAGGTTTTGTCACTTCAGATGATTGTGATGTACCTGCCACATTATGTCCTAACCAGTGGAGCACAGCTCGTTGATTCTGTTTCGAAGAGCGTTGAAAAACAACGTGATGTCTATTTCCGATTTCGCCACGAGATACAATGTCCTGTAGTATTTGTTTGATGGTATCAAATGGTGACTCTTGAATATGGAACTTCGAGTTATTCATTGGAATTTGAAGTATGTCAGAGATAATTTCCCTAGTCAATTCAAATCGTTGTCCATGGGCATGGAAATAGAATTTACCATGTTCATGTCTGCTAAATTAGAACATCAAAACCAATTCTCTGGAATAAGCATCTTCCAAATAATATAGAAGAGGCATCCATCCTCGACGTACAATTTCTGTGTCAAAATATGGAGAAAATAAACCTTCATAAAAAAAAAAATCAAATAATTTTTCTCAGGCACTATCTTTCTTGGTTGATCCATTTGAAAGTATAAGTTAGGGAAGGATAGTAAAGAATGCGTGAAATGAAGATGGCTGAAAAGAAGAGATTTATAGCCAATATATGAGCCCATTTAATCGATGGCAAGTGTAGTTAGATCCGCATTAATATGTGGAAAACACAAGTGAAACATATGTCGTTGTTACACATAATTATGTAACAGAAACTATGGGTATCCATAGTAGGTCTTTTCATATCAGATTCCCAAAATAATTACTGAGGGGTTCACAATGTTAGAAAATACGGAGGAAGGTTTCACATGGCAGTTAGACCAACACATATTTTTTATCTTGAGTTGTCAAATAGGGTATTGAAAATAATGTCCCTAAGACTGTTACTGAGATATGCAAAGAGATAGAACGTACGGAGGTGAAGTAGCCATAGTATAGTTAGACCTACAGGTAAATTCTGAATTAATGTAGCAAACCTCAATAATGACAGATGGATAGAATGATCGATCTGCGTGCGTGACATGTGTTAGGCCTACTGTGTAGCGTGCACGACTTTCTATTAACACAATGAGTTGAGATTGATTTATTTTTGTGAGTTCTTGATTTTGTTTATTTGTTATGTTTTTTATGATTTTTTTTATGTTTATGATAAGGTAAAAATACAACTAATATACACAAATATTAAATAGGGGACTTCTCCATTTAATACGTAAATCGTACAAATATTTGAGAATTATTTAATAGACCACACTAATATACAAAGCGACAAAGGGAAAGAGAGATGTAGGTTACATAGATCTAGATATTATGGAGGATGTTATGCATGATTAACAGTATCACAACGATAAATATTGTTATCAGGAAGACTTTGAATGCAGCATCATGTTGCTGCTTTTCGAATTTCTCAATCGGATCCATTATGTTGAAGAAGATGAGAGTTTGTGAAGATTAAGTTGTGGAGAGTGAGATAATGGAATGAGTGAAGTTTGATTAGGAATGTCGGATTTTATAGGCGAAAATCTGACCGTTTGTGGATTATCTTGCCTAATCTAGCCATTGGGCCTAGTGGGGTATCTGACCATTGAGGGTATCTGACCGTTGGGGTATCTTACGTGGCAAACGTCCATTATTAGGGGTCTCCATTTTATTCGTTTAATCGACAGGGCTAAAGCCCAATTCGCAATATCATGGATCAATGTACAGGCCCATTAACTCATGTGTCTAAGGCTGAACCTTAGCCACATGGCTTGCCACTAATGTACATTGATTTATGTCCAGATTCATTTCTTATCAAAAAGATAATTATCAGTTGAGAGTTATATTCTATCACAATTGCTCAAGCAACAAGATTACTTGAGCTACAAGGACTTTCTACTCTACCTATATAAATACCACATTATTTTTCATAAGGAACTACGTTGAAACTTGATCCCTAGAGAATAGATCTTGGACGTGCGTGGCAGCCATTATGTGGTTCGGTTTCATCTCCCCAACATCAAATTCCTCTGTTTCTTAGTGCGTTCTTTACCATTGCTCTCGCTGTTGAAGCAGTTTCTTTCCGAAAACATAATTGGCGCCGTCTGTGGGTTTTGAATCCATTATCATGTAAAACAATCAAGATGGTAAGCACAAGAAGCGGAACCGAACGCATAAACATATTCCTCCCGCCAATAGGAATCGCAACCCTCGAAATTCAAGTCGCAAATGCAAGAACCGTTGAACAATCGAAGTTGCTCCTAGTGGTAGGATCAATTCTCAACATCCAACTGCAGCAGCACCACTACCGCAAACGGCGATACAAACACCTCCGAAAGAAGGCATCACGGAAGAAAGTATAAGGAAAACCTTCATCCCGTGGACCGACCGACGACAGGGAAGGCCGACCTCGCGAAATTTGAGGAAAATTGCCATCCTAGACAAGTTCGACCGCACAGGAAAAAGAAGGCCACGGAAGAAAGTATAAGGAAAACCTTCATCCCAGACTGGACCGACCTGACAGGGAAGGCCAACCTCGCAGATTTGAGGAAAATCGCCATCCTAGACAGGTCCCACCAGCAAAAAGAAGGCGCCACGAAAGAAAGTATAAGGAAAACCTTCATCCTAGGACTCGGACCGACGGCGACAGTGGAAGGCCAACCTTGCAAATTTGAGAAAAATTGTCATCCCGCATGTGTCCGACCGCATGAGAAAAAGAAGGTGTCCGCGAGAAAATATAAGGAATACCAATATCCCAAACGAGATTGACCTCGACAGGAAGACCACAATCCCGTGCAAACTACCGACCTATATAGGTTGGTTACACGCAAAAGAAAAAGACAATCTCCACCGGACCGAAAGTGTGTACCGCTAAAAATCTCTAACTCTTGTAAGAGGTAATGGCGGTGTCATCTTCCACATAGGCTCGACCGGGCGCCTGTCTGTTTAAATCTTCCGGGTGAAATGGATTTCACTCTTCAATACAATTTTTTCCGATCTGCTGGGAAAAATAATGGAGGCTTATATCGATGATATAGTCGTTAAATCGAAGGATACGGGTGATCATCTTTCCGATCTTTAACTTGTTTTTTATAGGCTTAACAATTATAACATGTGACTCAATCCCGCCAAATGTTCTTTTGGGCCTCTCTTCTAGAAAATTTCTGGGATACCTCATGACTCGTAGAGGTATTGAGGCTAATCCTGATCAGATACGCGCCATTATTGATATGCCATCACCCAAAAACAAGAAGGAAATTCAACGACTTACTGGTCGGCTTGCCGCTCTTCATAGATTTATTTCTAAATATTTCAATCGTTGTCATCCCTTCTTCCAAACTTTAAAGAAGGCGGCAACTTGGAACATTGATTGTGAGATGACATTGCAACAACTGAAGAAATACTTGGTCAGTCCTCCTATATTGACAAGTCCTTCAACGGCTCAACCTAGTGGCGTATACCTGGCAGCTACAACTCAAGCTGTTAGTGCTGTTCTTTTCATTGATGATGGAAAAATCTATGGAAGACATTCTGCCGCCGCTAATTGGGGGCAACGAAGACCAACATGAAAACGCAATTCCTAATCCCATTGATATATGGATTGTTTACTCAGATGGCTCCCATAGTAAATCTGGATATGGAATTGGATGTGTTTTTGTTAAACCCGGCGGAGAAAAGATTGGGAAATCTGTGCGACTTGGCTTCGCCGCTTCAAATAACGAAGCCGAGTATGAGGCTGCCATTTGTGCCTTGAGAACAGCTTTAACACTGGGGGCGCAAAAGCTCCAGTTATACATGGATTCTCGCCTTGTTGTAAATCAGTTTGGTGGGTCTTTTGAAGCAAGAGATGAGCGTATGATGGCTTATCTTAGTTTGATACATAGTCTTGCTCGACAATTTGATAGCATCTCTATCACTCAAAGACCCCGAAATGACTTACGTCATGCAGATTCATTGGCTTATCTCTCCGCTGCCGTTAGAAACGAAGGGTTTGACACATCACTTTTGCAGTCATCTTTTCGTCAGTCTAAGTTTGAACGTTTTAACGCTCACTTAGTTCATTACTATCATTACAAAAAAATCTGACGAAGTTACCACATTTAGCTTTGTCAGTCTAAGTTTGAATGTTTTAACGCTCACTTAGTTCATTACTATCATTACGAAAAAAATCGGGACGGTTATCACATTTAGCTTTGTCGGTCTAAGTTTGAACGCTTTTACCGCTTAGTCATTACTATCGCTACGACAAAATCGGCGAAGTTACCACATTTAGCTTTGTCGGTCTAAGTTTGAACGCTTTTTTACGCCGCTTAGTCATTACTATCGCTATTAACAAAAATCGGCGGTTACTACGTTTAACTTCGCCAAATCTAAGTTTGAACGCTTTTACGCCGCTTAGTTCGTTACTATCACTATAACAAATCGACAAAGTTACCACGTTTATCTTTATCGGTCTAAGTTTGAATGCTTTTACGCCGCTTAGTCCGTTATTATCACTACGACAATATCCGACTAAGTCACCGCGTTTCGCTTTGACAATCGGGTTCTAACGTTTTTACACTTGCTTAGTCTAATTTTGCCGAAGTTAAGTTAGCATTGGGGCATTTTTCTCTACATGGGGCATCTCGTTCTATTTCATTTCAATTGCATAAATCTACAACATTGTCGGTTTTCCCGGTATGTTATCCGACACAACAACAATATTCAATAACAAACTCATCTTTATTTTTATTTTTCATCAAAAGAAGTTTTAGCTCTATGGTATTACATTCACATAATTACCTAATCAATTGTCTCATCAATTGTCTTCGCTTGTTCGATTAAATCTTCATTTTCTTCTTCGAATCTGCATTCCCTTCGCTTAGCTTTCGGTTAACTATTTTCCGCATCATTCTTTTTTCTAAGGCATTTTGCCACACTTTCTCAACGAAACTTCACCGACTTCTTTAATTCTTCTCTACGACACATTAATTGACGCTTTTCGTGCAAAAAATTTCTCCGTCGACTCTTTTTAATATATTTGCTTTCGTAATACCGCCATTTCTCCGTCGCGGCGAAATTAGCATTTACGCCACCTTTCTTCGTGAAAACTTTCTCCAGCTTCATTATTTTTTATAAGGCATTAAGTCGAACTTTCTAAGCGAAACTTTCTGAGGCTCGTACAACTGTCGTTTCTCCGTGCGGCAAAAATTCGCATTACGTTAACTTTATGAGCGAAAACTTTATTCAACTTCTTTATTATTATTTTTTTTCTTTCTCTACGGCATTGTGATCTTTCCGTTCGAAACTTTTCGTCAATATCTTTTGCTCGTAATTTCGCCGTTTCAACCTACGACGCAAATACAAATATTTTCGTTAGTCTTTCAGACTTAACCAAAATTTGAAGCTAACTGGTAAAAAAATATTGACATACCTGTTTCATGCTGTCGAATTTTTTTGCCACCGCTTTGTCATAGTCTCCGAACTTATCTTTCTACGAAAAAAAATTTCGAGCGAAATTTTTCATCAGCGTCATTATTTTTTGCAAGGCATTCTACCGATATTTCTACGAAAATTTTCGTCAGCTTTATTATTTTTTCTAAGGCATTGTGCTGATCTTTCTACGAAAAAAAATTTCGACGAAAATTTTCGTCAACGTTGTTATTTTTTCTAAAGCATTGTGCCGATCTTTCTACTAAAAATTTTCCGAAATTTTAAAATTTTCGTCAAATTTCATTATTTTTCTAAGGCATTGTGCCGATCTTTCTACGAAAAAAAATTTCGTCAACGTTGTTATTTTTTCTAAAGCATTGTGCCGATCTTTCTACGAAAAATTTTCCGAGGGAAAATTTTCGTCAGCTTCATTATTTTTTCTAAGGCATTGTGCCGATCTTTCTACAAAAAAATTTCCGAGCAAAAATTTTCATCAGCTTCATTATTTTTTCTAAGGCATTGTGCCGATCTTTCTACGAAAAATTCTCCGAGCAAAAATTTTCATCAGTGTCATTATTTTTTCTAAGGTATTCTGCCGATCTTTCTACGAGAATTTTTCCGAACAAAATTTTTCATCAGCTTCATTATTTTTTTTTTCCTTCGCGAGTTATGTTTTTGTTGTGTTCGTCCACTGTTCCAAGTTACGGAGCTTATCACTTCCTAATCTTCATTATTTTTTATCACTTCCTAATCTTCATTATTTTTTTTTCCTTCGCGATTTTGTTGTGTTCGTCCACTGTTCCAAGTTACAGAGTTTATCACTTCTTAATCCGGATTTTGTTGTGTTCGTCCACTGTTCCAAGTTACGGAGCTTATCACTTCTTAATCCGGATTTAAATTCATGCTTATCACTTCCTAATCCAGATTTAAATTCGTTGCATGAATGTGGTTATCACTTCCTACCTTTGTTTTATCTCTTTATCTCCTTCTTGCCTCAACCAACTTAGTAGATTTCAATTCTTCCTACCTTATCCAATATACTGACCGGCTTAATAGCCCAGGTTTGGGAATCTTTGAAATTCAAAAATTAATTTGTCCATATGGAGACTTGAACATTATTCACCCCTCTCACCAACTAGTGGGTGTGCCACTACAGCCCAACCACTTTCTTGAAAGGAATCTAGTTTTTTCCATACTTCTATTAATACTAAATCTGCTAATCCGGATTAAAAATTGGTTTTCTTTATCTATTTTTTGTCACCTATTTTACTTCTTGCTTCCCCCTCTATCAATTAATTACATTGCAGCCTCATATAAATTAGTTTAAAATTATTTAACACACAATAATTCAGGCATTTTTCTCGACATTCCATTTTTCTATCATTTCCTTTCGCATGATACTTCGTTATACACTACGCTCACTTTTTTCTTATTCCATTTTTTCCTTGTTTTTTATTCTCTTCTTTGCCATGTGAACTTTGTTCTCATGACAAAGAGGGGGCGGTGTTTCGACCCCCACATACGTGGCAAACGTCCATTATTAGGGGTCTCCATTTTATTCGTTTAATCGACAGAGCTAAAGCCCAATTCGCAATATCATGGATCAATGTACAGGCCCATTAACTCATGTGTCTAAGGCTGAACCTTAGCCACATGGCTTGCCACTAATGTACATTGATTTATGTCAAGATTCATTTCTTATCAAAAAGATAATTATCAGTTGAGAGCTATATTCTATCACAATTGCTCAAGCAACAAGATTACTTGAGCTACAAGGACTTTCTACTCTACCTATATAAATACCACATTATTTTTCATAAGGAACTACGTTGAAACTTGATCCCTAGAGAATAGATCTTGGACGTGCGGGCAGCCATTATTTGGTTCAGTTCATCTCCCCAACATCAAATTCCTCTGTTTCTTAGTGCGTTCTTTACCATTGCTCTCGTTGTGTTGAAGCAGTTTACTGCCGAAACATTACCGTTGAGGCTTGTTTGGATAAGTCCGATGAACTTACTATTCGAATCAATCCGTTGGACTTAAAGATTAGGCCCAATGCATAAAGGAACAAACTAATATATTTATAGTAGGAAGACAATAACTTAATAACACAAATAATTTCTCATTATGTCCCGAACTGGTTCGAAAACTTCAAATGTGAAATCTCGATTCGTTTCAACCTCCAAATGGAACGAATGAGCTGCCAAAATGATCGGCATTAAAAATGCCATCCAATGGGATATGACAAGTGCACATTCAAACTTCCTCTTTTTTTTTTCTTCTTCTTCTTTTTTTTTAAGGGGGTTGAGTCCTATGGAAACAGAACTCAACCCCTTTTTTTTAAGGGGTTGAGTCCTGTGGAAACATAACTCAACCCTTATATATATATGTGTGTGTGTGTGTGTGTGTGTGTGTGTGTGTGTGTGTGTGTGTGTGTGTGTGTGTGTACAAATGTACAAGGGGAGATTAACGTGTTAACAACACCGGACAACCAGAAGACTCACCACATACAATATCAGGCAACTGTCCTATCAGCTCTGGAGCGAACCCATTCCAGCCAAACTATGGCTTAACCTTTATGTTTTGGTGGCCTAGGGTGCAGGACGGTACCATCCCTGATCGTTGTGCAATGGTCTAATAATAATATTACCCTTAGTACATATGGTATAACCTCAAACTTCCCCAAAACGAAATCAAATAGCAAACAGCTAGGGGTTGGCCTGGTGAAATCCATTGCACATCTGAATTAGGGAACACCCGATGTTGAACACGAATCTCTTTGTGCACAATGCTTAGTGCAAAAGGAAAAATAAAAGAAATGAGTATATACATGTTGAGTCTTGACGAATCCCAACCTGTGGGAGTAACGGGGCGACGATGAAGTTTATCCTGCTTAGGTGGTGTCAGACAAAAATATACCTTATACCGGCAAATATTGGATAGTAATTTAAGACCTGGACAGAAAGGTGTTTGACAATGCATACACCACCCCATATTTCACGCACGTCGCTTACGAGCAAAAGTACTACGACCATTACCTATTCGAGATGGGTGAGACTTACACCAAATGATGAGCTGAAGTTTACGAGGAAGAGAATAGAAAAGGGAAGAGAAGGAAAAAGGGGAAATTTTTGGTACCCATTGTTTACTAGAAGGCACGTTTGCTCGATTATCAGAAGACATTTATACTCAGTTCTAAAATAGAGTTTTTGTGGACTACGGTTCCGGCGCTTGCAACCACACACTCAAAGAGATATGAGAGAAGAAAAGAGAAGAGTCTAATGGTGTACTTCCCCTTTTTTAAACACATGGAAGGAAGTACACCAGTGAATCTAATAGTCTCTGTAGACTAGATCTTGGAGAAGAGTCTTTTCGACATCTAGAGAACGCAACTCATGATAATGTTTAAAGTGTTAGCTATTTACTTGAAATTCACTGTTATCGTTTAAATTTTTCAAAGAGATAGCCCAATAAATGGTGACAGCAGAGACAGTGAAAGGACCAGACCATTGTATTTTTAATTTTCTTGGAAAAATGTGTAATCTTGAGTTGTACAACAAAACTTTTTGACCAATTTTGAAATCTTTTCTCAATATGTGCTTATCATGCACTTTTTTCATGTTAGCCTTATAGGACTTCGAGAGATCATAGGCATCACTCCGAATTTACTCAAGCTTATTTAATTGCAATTTTCGCTTCTCGCCTGCTGCATTGGTATTATAATTTAGGCTTTTGATGGCCCATAGAGCACGATGCTCAAGTTCAACTGGCAGATGACAAAGTTTTCCAAAAACAAGGCGGTAAGGCGACATGCCTATAGGTGTCTTAAAGGTCATTCTATATGCCCACAAGGCATCAGATAATCGGATAGACCAGTCTTTCCTTGATAGATTAACTACTTTTTTTAAAATGGACTTAATCTCTCTAGTAGAGACTTCTACTTGGTCACTGGTCTGAGGATGATACGGAGTTGCCACCTTCTGAGTGACTCCATATTTCTTTACTAACAACTCAAAAAATTTAGTACAAAATATTTTCCCCCATTACTAATGATAGCTTTGGGAACACCAAAATGAGAGAAAATATTTTTCTTTACGAACAAAACGACAGTCTTATGATCATTCGCACGATATGCAATTGCCTCAATCCATTTTGACATGTAGTCAACAGCTACCAGTATGTAGAGAAAGCCATAAGAATTTGGAAAGGGACCCATAAAGTTAATGCCCCACACATTAAAAATTTCCACAATTAAAATTGGATTTAAGGGCATCATATTGCATTGAGTAATGCGACCTAGCTGTTGGTAGCGGGTGCATGCTTTGCAATGCTCAGGTGCATCTCTAAATAGTGTTTGCCAATAAAACCCACATTGTAGAACCTTGGCTACAGTTTTCTTACCACTGAAATGACCACCACAAGATTGTTCATGGTAGAAGGATAACACGTCATTGTGTTCCCAATCAGGAATGCAACGACGGATCAGTTGGTCTGAACAATACTTGAAGAGATAGGGATCATCCCATAAATAAAATTTCACAGTGGATAAGAACTTTTTTCGGTCAGTACGAGACCAAGATGAAGGGACTTCCTCAGTAACTATGTAATTTACTATATCAGCGTACCAAAGAGACGAAAAGACGGAATACAAGTGTTCATCCGAAAAGGAATCACAGATAGGTTCGGTATCATTATCGACATCACTGACGTGTCGTGATAAATGGTCCACAATCACATTCTCGCAACCTTTTTTATCTTTAATTTCTAGAGTAAACTCTTGCAAGAGGAGGATCCATCGGATCAACCTCTGCTTTGCACCTTTTTTCGCTAATAGGTAATGAAGCGCCGCATGGTCAGTGTAGACTATTGTGGAAGAACCAACTAGGTAAGGACGAAATTTATCCAAGGCATATACAACATCGAGAAACTCTTTCTCAGTGGTGGTATAGTTATGTTGAGCATCTTTAAGAGTTTTACTAGCATAGTAAATGGCAATTGGCTTGTCCTCTCAGTATTGCCCTAAGATAGCTCCAATAGCGTAGTCACTCACGTCACACATTAATTCAAAAGGTTTAGACCAATCAGGTGATTGAATTATAGGAGCTGTAGTCAGGGAGGATTTTAAGGCCTCAAAAGCTTGTTTGCAATTGAAATTGAAGTCAAAGACGACATCTTTAAGCAGGAGATTTGTTAAAGGTCGAGCAACCTTAGAGAAATCTTGGATAAATCTCCTATAGAACCCTGCATGTCCAAAAAATGCACGAATGTCGCGAATTGTTTTTGGTATAGGAAGGGAAGCAATTTTTTTCAATCTTAACTTTATCGACTTTGATTCCGTCCCTTGAAACAATGTCCTAGAACTATTCCTTTTGTAACCATAAAATGACATTTTTTTCCAATTAAGAACGAGATTTTTCTCTTCACAACGTACAAAAACCTTTTCAAGATTTGATAGACATCTTTCGAAAGAATTACCATATATTGAGAAATCATCCATAAAGACTGTTTCGGCAATAACCTGCTTCAACACAATGAGAGCAAATGATAAAGAATGCACTAAGAAACAGAGGAAATTGATGTTGGGGGAGATGAAACTGAACCATCACTTGCGTGGTTGCCTTGATGTAGTTGAATTGACAACATCGTCCACCGGCCTTTATCTCTTTGCGAGCTTCCTTCTCAAGTTCCTATTCAAAATGTTGACTCGTCATAACTCACGCTCAACCGTATTAGGGGTGTATTGGCTGTTACCATCACCTGTTCCGTTAGTTGCTGTGAAAGTAATGTCCACGTCCATATCCATGTCAACTGAAAGATCAACATAGACGGACGGTGGACCACGTAGAGGATTACCTACTTGTAGGTTTTCTTATTGCAAGATTGTTAGAGGTGGTGGCGGGGGCGTTTGTACTATCATTTGCAGTGGCAGAGGGGTGGTGGTGGTGGCAGTGCTGCTGCAGTTGGATGTTGAAAATTAATCCGACCACTAGGAGCAACTCGATTGGTCAACGGTTCTTGCATTGGCCGAGTTAAATTTTGAGGGTAGTGATTCGTATTGGCAGGAGGAATATGTTGACAGTTTGGTATGCTTCTTGTGCTTACCATCTTGATTGCTTCACATGATAATGGATTTTAAAAAACCCACAGACGGCACCAATTATGCTTCGGCAATAACCTGCTTCAACACAACGAGAGCAAATAATAAAGAATGCACTAAGAAACAGAGGAAATTGGTGTTGGGGGAGATGAAACTGAACCAAGATATTGGCTGCCTAAGTACCCAAGATCTACTCTCTAGGGATCAAGTTTCAACGTAGTTCCTTGTTGTGAGAGAGAATGTTTTTTATGAATGAAGAGATTAAGTCCTACGATGACTGCGTTTGTTTGTGTCAAAAGAATTCTTATCTCTTTGAACCTCTATCCTTATATTCTACAATAATGAACCTAGATATATTCATAAATAGACCAGTTATTGGGAGTAGCTAAGATTAAACCCTTGGGCTTAATTGATTTGGGCTGGACTCGTCGGTTAATGAGCCACAAAGTGGGGTCTATACAAAGACTTCCAAAAAATGTTCAACCATATCACTGAAAATGTGAAGCATACAACGTTGGAATGTCCCAGGGGCATTACAAAAGCCGAAAGGCATTCGTTTATACGCAAATGTACCAAACGGACAGGTGAACATTGTCTTTTCTTGATCAGCAGAATCTATGACTATTTGAAAATATCCTGAATAACCATCAAGAAAATAGTAATATGCATGACCCGCTAAACATTCAAGCATCTGGTCGATGAAGGGAAGTGGGAAGTGACCCTTATGAGTGATCGCATTAAGTTTGTGATAGTCAATGCATATTCTCCATTTCACTGGGATACAAGTGGAGATGCATTCATCTTTATCATTTCACACAACTATAATACCAGACTTCTTGGCAACAATGTGCACTAGACTTACCCAAACACTATCAGAGATAGAGCAAATAATACCTGCATCGAGTAACCTTAAAACTTCTTCCCTTACCACATCCTTCATGGCGGGGTTTAGACAACATTGCGGTTCACGTAACATCTTTGCATTTTCTTCAAGATGTATGCAATGGGTGCACACACTAGGGTCAATGCTCTTAATGTCATCGAGAAACCATCCAATAGCAGAATGGTGTTTTTGAATGACATTAATTAAATGGGATTCCTGATCGTCAGTCAATTGTGATGATATGATAATTGGGTGACTACCATCTGGATCAAGATGTACGTATTTTAAATCTGAAGGAATAGGCTTTAAGTCAGGGGTGGGAGGAGTGGGTATCAAAGATTCTTGAGGAAAGTCGTCTTCCATAAAGAAAATTGATGTTAGATGTTCGGCCCAAATCGCCGACAAAGACAAGTAGTAGGGTCAAATAGTGGTATTGACTCTAATAACCCGTTTACTTCCTGTGTATAAGTATCAACATCAAATTCATAAACACCAAAGGAAAGAAATTGGTGTACTTCATCATCAGGAAAAGAGTTTGTTAAATACTTTTGCACAAGGCTGTCAACCAGATTAACCTCACCATCATTGTCAGCCTCTGGAATTTGTTTCATCAACTTGAACACATTAACCTCGACAGAAAGATTTCCGAAGGACATGGTCATGGAACCATCCCTACAGTTTATGAGAGCATTAGCAGTTGCTAGGAATAGACGCCCTAAGATGATATGAATCGAGTCACAGGTAACTTCTGTATCCAGAATGGCAAAATCGACTTGATAGTAACAGTCTTGGACTTTTATGAGGACATTTTCCACAATACATTTTGGATACTTAATGGAACGATCGGCTAACTGTAGAGTCATGGTGGTAGGTTTAAGTTCATGAAGACCTAGTTGTTTGAATAAGTAATATGGAAGTAAGTTCACACTAGCTCCTAGGTCTAGTAGCGCAGTAGCCGTATATTTGTCACCTAATGTGCATGGAACTATTGGTCTATCAGGGTCCTTGTATTTGACTATGCCATTATATTTGACTATGCATTGTATTTGACTATGCCATTGTTGAGGAACATTGGTTCTCCTTTTTGTGGTGCACATATCTTTCAGAAATTTTGCATGTTTTGGCAATTGTTTGAAAGCATCGAGAAAAGGCAAGTTGATTGTCAAATTCTTAAAAGTTTTTCGAATTTTATCAAAACTTTTATCTAGTGTAATCTTTGCCAAAGGGACAGGAAACGGTGCCTTAGGGTGGAATTTGGCATAGGGATCCGCTTGTTCATTTCCCAAGTTTTGAGTTGGTGACTTTGTTAGACTTGGTGCTTCCATTGTAGTTTCATTATTATAAACAGATTCGTTGGAACCTCCGGTTACCTTTGGTTGATCATATGGCATACGTATTTGATTGTCTACGGTTTTGCCAGATCAAAGAGTGGTGATTGCATTCACCTCACCCTGGTTTGGAGCATTTGTACTAGGTGCATTGGTGAGTTCAAAGGCAGTGTTTGCTAGTTTAGGGTTCAGAACTGCCTGTCCAAGAAACATTCCCTTCTGACTCTTTTCTTGCTCTAATTATTGAAGTGATTGTTGGATAAACATCAGTATTTGAGATTGTTGGTTCATGTAAGCTAAGAAAGTTTTACTTGTCCTATCAGTAGCGAGTGGCACAGGTTGTGCAATAGGGACTAGTTCACTATTATTGCTGAGAAGTTGTGGATTATAGCTAGAACTGGGATTGGCTGGAACAAGGCTGCGGTTGGTTTGGTAGTTAGCATTGGAATTACTTTGAAACTGATTTTGACTTTGTTGGTACTGCTGATTATTCCTTGGCAGTATGGAATAAAGTTGGTGGATGGTCGAACAGGTGGATTGGCGAAATCTGTTGGTTATTCGGGCACCAAGCGCAATTCGGATGTTGTCTCCAAGGTGCATTAGGAATGTTGAATGCACATGCCTCTTCTGATGGTTGGGAAGGTGAGGCATATAACAAGGGACAATAAGCATCAAGATGGTCAGGACTGAGACAAAGAATACATGGGGAGGTGTTAATGTTCATGACCTGTTTTGGGAGTTGATCGTTTACTTGAACTGCTAGGGCATCTACTTTTTTAGTCAGGGATTCTATCAGATTTTTTAATTCGGGATCGGGTTTTACCTTAAAAATAGATGTAGCTTTTGTAACAGTGTCCTTAGATGATCTAGAAGAATTAGTGTTACCCCAATGTGTACCTCTTGTTTCTTGTTTTTTAAGAAAATTATATGCCTCAGTAGCTCTTTTGTCCATGAAGCAACCGCCGTTCATTATATCAAGTGTTTCTTTTTGATGATCGGAAAGTCCATTAAAGAATGAACGAACAAGGACAGAGGTGTCGAGCTGATGATAAGGACATTCTAAAAGAAGATCAATAAATCGACTCCATGCTTCCGTAAAGGATTCATGAGGATTTTGACAAAAGAATTGGATTTTCTGAAGCATTTCAGTAGTTTTCTTCTTAGTATAAAATTGTAGCATGAAAGCTTGCACAAGTTTATTCCAAGTTTCTATGGATTGTGACTGTTGTCCTGCTAGCCAAACTGATGCATTATCAGCTAAAGTGAAAGGAAACAACCTAAGCAAGACTTGTTCGGTTGAGACTGATGGATGGTGAAAGGTGGTGGTTACTTGCTGAATCCTACAGAGGTGATTGTAAGGTTTCTCATGGTCTAGACCATGATAAACAAGTAACAATCCAAAAATGTTAGGCGGGATTCGAAAATTGCCGGCAATATCCTCTAGTTTGATGCAGGAAGAAGGCCCTTCCTGTAAGGCAGTATAGAAGTTCGAAATGGGCTTCTCGGCTGGTGGAGTTTCGTCAGTCATAACGAAGGAAGTTAATGGCGACAAGGGATCTTGATGATTTTTATTAACAGATGAAGAAATATGTTGAGGTGAGAACTTACGCAATTGTCTATCGTATTTTCTCCTACATAAGTATGTTCAAATTCTTTATTATTACCAGACCTTAATCTCATAAAATTAGATCTGTTGCACAAAAGGAACTTATTATTACTTGAATTTTATTATTTTTTGAAGCATTAGAAGTGAACAACGTAGGCCTAAGCTGCTGGCAACGTAGCAGTGAAGCTAGGAATACGTGTGCATAAACCAACAACCAGGTCACAAGAAAGATATGAGGGAGGTTTTATGTGCAAGCACGGTTCTAATTAAGTAACCTCAATCTTTCAAGTTTGGTGGACACCGTTGGAATATGTTTAAGATTCATGGCAATTTTTATTTATTTTTTTAATTACTAAATAGGCATATAAAGTCTAATCAAGCATATATAAGATACTCAGATATAGCTAGAGATTGTAGTGTGTGAAGATATTCTACTCAGACGTATATAAATACTAATTGACAAAGATGTATCATCTATAAGTATTTCTATACGAACAGACAAATACACATCAGTAATACGTATATAGAGGCTAATAGGCAAATATATATTACGTATTCATATATCTACACTAACAGGCAAATTGTAACTACTCATACGTATCTAGATATGGTAGCATGCGAAGATAATATACATACATGTATATATACTAATATGCAAAGACGTAACATATACGTAAAAACTAAACAGGCAACGTATTATATATATACTAATATACTACTCGTGTTTTGCATAATAAGTCGATTTCGCCAATACTCAGTGAGATTGCGAATGTCATATAGAGAGCAACTTCACCCCACAGGGTTTAGAAACAACTTACCCAACTCAGATTTTAACCCTCGTTGGAATGTTCTCCTCTTTCATGACAAAATCAACTTATTAAACAAGATAGTGTACTCATAATTAGATAGATACTAATTATGCAACAACAGCCACTTATACGTATATATAAATATAACCATGTAAAACATAATCACGGGCATGTATATATACATTAAGATGCAATTCATAATCACTCAACCGCATATATATATTAAAAGGAATATTCACATGATTCATACATATTTCTAACCTAATATGCAAATAATAATTCATTACCTATGACATAATAACTAGATATATGTGAATCATGCAAAAGTATAATAAAAATTTAGAACCTGCAAGCGTCCCGCAATTCTACCAAATAAAGGAAACCGTTGTTTCAACTTGTGAACGTCCTGAACTCCATAAGATATTTGAAGTAGCTTTTACAGGTGCAGAGAATTAGGCCTAGTACTGGAATGAGATAGAACAAGAGGTGCTTGCATTGAAAAATGATAAAAAATAGAGACAAATCACCAACGCACGCGAGGTAGCACTAGAGCATGCGATCTTCAACTCACACACACGATACAAAACCGCACAGTCGGTTCAAATTTTTACAGGAGTCTTCAATTATGTTGTAGACTAGTTTCCAGGTCCTAGTCTTTTGAACCTGTAAGTGCAACCAAAAAATAGGAGATGGATCAATAGCGAAATGCAGAAAAAAACACAAAAACTAAGAAAAACAAAATAATGGAAGGGTAGGAGATAGGGGGTTTCCCCTTGGAGCTATTCCGAGCTATTCCAGCTTGTAATCAATGGTCCTTTGGTCTTTAGAATGGCAGTGGCACCATTTGATGATAGAACTTTTGTAGGGTAAAGATTTGAAGTTTTTTTATCTGTTTTGGTACTAACTCAAGTTCTTTACTCACGTTCTATCATGTGTATTGTTAGAGTAAGGGTTCTTTCCAACTTAAGACAAGGATGGCATTACAACTAGAGTTTGTTCAAGGAAAACTAGTGAGAAGAACTTTTGATGATTGAGTTATACTAAAACTACTTAGCTTACTTTTAGATTTCTAAATTAAGGTTACGTAAACATGCACCACTAAAAAGAGAATTGGATAGATAGAAAAGTGTGGAGAGTTAAATCCACTCATGTGAAGATAAACCTCTATTGCTTGAATCTAGTTTATTGCATCTTTAATCTTTCTTAGAATTCATAGACAAATCT
The DNA here is from genome assembly GCF_015680905.1 of Coptis chinensis. NCBI lineage: Eukaryota > Viridiplantae > Streptophyta > Magnoliopsida > Ranunculales > Ranunculaceae > Coptis > Coptis chinensis. Next base: position 45,281,896 of record NC_141457.1, read on the forward strand.
TAATAAAGATTAGAGTGTTGATCCCTAACAATATAATTCATCTCTAAGATCATATTACTAGTATGAGAAACAAAAGCAATGACTTATCTCTAAGAAATCACCTCAATTCCTAACTAGACTCTACACCAACTACCATTTTTGGGTAGGATATAAAGTCTAGCTTATTGTCCTAAACAACTAACTAGAAAATCAAGAACAAAAGTTGTTCCTCACATGAGCATCATTAACCCTTCACAAAGGAAGGTTTTAGCTCATGATCATGGGATTGCAATGATCATATAATATGTTCTATGTTATTATAAAAGTTAAAGAAGAAGAAGAATGGAAGAAACTTGATTTAATCTTAATGAAATGTTGATTTTTCTTAGAAGAACACAAGTGTTGCCACCATTAAAACTATTACAAGAACTTAACATAAAACAAGCATAAGATAAAAATGAAAGACAAAGAATGAAAAGGAGTCAAGGGAGTTAATGCTAAAATCAGCCCCCTTCAATACATATGAGAGCTTTCTCCCTTCCATCCCACGTGAAGCCACCTCCCATATTAAATTCCATCCTATCTAAACTAAATCAAGACAAAATAATCACTATTACAAGAATCCAAAGTCAAGTCTTGCTAATTAATGAGATGCAAGGTGTCAATGTGGTGCCAATTACTTGTTTGACTTGTGAGCTTGACTTGGGACATGATGACTCATCCAATCTTGTGGACCCACAAAAGTGGGTCCACATGCTGCGTCCAGTGGCGGGCCAGTCTTTTGCCATTTTTCAAACTTCCCGCCTTTGCATAGAGTTCGTCGCACTGATCGTTGAGCAGCTCACTTGCCGAATTCAGAGTCTTGGTTCAAGAGATATGAGCTTCGGAAGTTTGATGCTTCTGTGCACATAATCCCGCTTCTGACTTGATTCTATCCTGTTTGATTCTTTGGGCTTTAGTCCAGCTTTGTTGGGCTTCACATGGGCTTAATTGGAAAATTTTGCGTATACTCATTATTCTATGCTTAAATACTGGATTTATCATCATTTTTACGTTGGTTGCGCAAACCTGCAAAAGCACGAAAGTACGATTATTTCATGATTATTAAGCACATAATTAACCGAAATGTTACGTCTCTACGGGGTTTTATAATACAGTTTTGGGCGCTTATCAAGTATCATCAGTATCAAGATATATGTATTTTAGGTCAGGAGGGAGAGGCTTAAGGGCAGGAGTAGGTGATGTGGGTAACAAGGTCTCTACAGGATTCTGTTATTCCACATTAAACACTTCAGCTGCTGACGTCTCTTTATGTTTAGGTAACTCATCATCTGAATTATATAAAGGAACTGATTCTAAAGTGGCAGTGGTATCTTCTTTATAATTATCCATATCGAATTCTGAATCTCTGAAGGATAAGAACTGATGCACCTCATTTTCTGGGAAAGTCCTCTCACAGTACTCTTGTACTACACTGTCTATCATACTGACTTCTTTATCTAACTCTTCTTCCACCTGTTGTTATATCATATTGAAAACATTAACTTCTACCGAGAGATTTCCGAAACACATGGTCATAGATCTGTTACGACAATTTATGAAGGCGTTGCCAGTTGCCAAAAAGGGGTGCCTTAGAATGATGGGTATGGAATCATGAGCTACTTCGGTGTCAAGAATGACGAAATCAATAGGGTAGTAAAAATCCTTAACCTTGACAAGCACATTTTCGACTACTCATTTTGGGTATTTGATGGAGCAGTCGGCTAATTGCAATGTCATGGTGGTAGATGTAAGCTCATGGAAACCGAGTTATTTAAACAGGTAGTATGGTAGGAGCTTAACACTTGCTCCATGATCGAGCAAGGCAGTGGCAGTGTACTTGTCTCCTATAGTGCAAGGGATGGTAGGACGACTAGGATCTTTGTATTTGACTATTCCATTAGTTTCTATGAGGGATGGAACTTGTTCTGTAAGGAAGGCATCTTTTGGAAGATTAGTTTTTCTTTTGTTAGTGCACATATCCTTAAGAAACTTGGCATGTTTGGGTAAATGCTTGATGGCATCGAGAAATAGCAGGTTTATGGTTAGACTCTTAAATGTTTCTCTGATTTCATCAAAATTTTCATCCTCCTTGGGTATCATTAAGCGTGCTGGAAATGGTGCCCTTGGTTTGTACTACCTAACTATGTCAGGTGGATGAGTTGATGGTTTAGGAATTGGAACATTGACAGGGATATGTGGAGGTATTTGTCTTTCAATTTCTGGTTCTGGTTCTGGAATTGGTACTTCTATAGGTGCAGGGTTTTTTAGTAAGATGAAGTATTGTATGGTGGTTTAGTCTTCAAAACATTAGAAGTGAGGTTAATCCTAAATTGTTTAGAGTTTGAATGTGCGAGTTGAAGAAGGAAGGTAGACTCTTAGTGTAGAACTTGTTTAGGTTTAAGCTAATGAAGAACATGAAAACTTAAGTCGTTTAAAGATTGAAATGACATGAAAACATTAAAAGCAAGTATTGAAATGAAGATTGAAACAAAGAACAACAAAATATGATTGATTAAAATAGGGCAACAATAACAAGATTAAAATGAAAGAAATGAAAAACAATAAAGTAAAAGACTTGAATTGAAAAACAAGAACTAAATCCTACAAACCAAATGTTTTGGATCCTAAAACAATTTATGCTTTCTCTCTCCCTAACTTTTAGATTATATACCCCTAGTTTATGCCTTTAACTGATTTGCCCTTCTCCATTACATTTGAGACACCTCACACTTCACTTTATGTTTTTGCTTTTTCTTTTTGCTTTTTGATTTCTTCTTGACCAAGATAGGTTTTGGAGAATATCATATTTTGAGATAAGGGCCTCCATCTCTGGTCTTCTGAGTTAAGGGTTTTGACCTTTGACTGTGACCTTTGACTTTGACCGTTGACTTTGACTTTTTCAACACTTTTTCATAGAAGCTTCTGGTCTTCATAATAAGCGTGATTAAGGTTCTTTTTGGTGCTAAGACGCAGCTTTTATGATAAGTGGTCTGAAGTTCTCTATAACCTGAAAAAGGCAATAAAAATTGAGTTATCTATTAAACATAAGAAGGACTGCAATGCAGTAATATAAGGGTCATAAAACACATATTTGGGAGCTGATCACCACCCCCAAATAACATCTTGTTTGTCCTAAAGCAAGGATAAGAGAAAAAAGTAAGATCACAAATGAGTGATTTATTATAAGTTATACTAATCTCGTTTCGCAGAGTGCGATTGCATTGACCATATGGAACAAGGCCTTAAACCACTAGGAATTCCCTAGTATACGAGCTTTAAGCCTCATGAGAGTTTTCCAGTGAAGGTACTCACAAACTTCTTCTATTTAGTACAAAGGGTCTTGTTTCCTTATTAATTCTCAGAAGTTCATACATCTCACTAGCGGGGGAATAAAGACAAGTTCTTTTGAACTTAGAATAACATATGTACATTAATTTTATCATCTAAAGATAAATGTACAAAATATAAGCAATGAAATAGAAAAGCAGAGTTGTTTCCGAGACTTTTGGAGAGCATCCTTAAGGTGGGTTCTTACAGGGGTGTGTTGCAATCATAACTCTCTGATAGATTCACTCAAGTTTGTTCTCTCAATTGCAGTGGGCACTTATATTCCTCACATACTCAAATGACGTCCAAAGAAATCGGGGTCGATTGATCACGCTTGTCACTTAATATCGCACCATCATATTCCTAATTGAACCAGAGGTCTTTTATTAGGAGTTACAGGGCTAGGGTGATGGTTTAGAAAGAGAAAGGAAGGGGGGAAATCTTATAAGTTGAGAAACTGGGTCTTCAAGATACTTGTAACCAGAGAAGAACCTCGTTTTGTTCTTTTGCTTCCGAATTGTGATACATTATTTAGCCCTTTGGCTTTGTGACTCCATGTGATTTTGAATTTTTTAGAGTTCTAACTTTGCTTTTGATTTTGTTTCTGATATCGTCTCCTTTTGATTTTGAACTTTTGGGAGATTCGATTTTTGACTCCTTTGATTTTTTTGGAGTTTTGGTTTTTGATAGGTTTTTCTTTTCTTCTCTTTCTTTTTCTTTTTGAAGCAATAATTGTTCTGTTAAAAGGTCTTCTCTTCTCTTTTTCTGATATCCATCCAATTCTCAACTTGTCAGCTGGGTAAGTTTTTTATTGTGTGTTGTAACGGGTTAGGAATTTTTAGTGAAGAATAAAAAGGCTTTTATAAAAGGTTAAGGCTCAAGAGGGTAACTAGAGGTAAAACTATCTTTTCAGGTTTTTAATGTTTATTTGGCTATATCGATCCAAAAATGGCCTAAATTCTCTCCTAGGATATGGTGTGGTGATCAAGCAAGTGGACGTGTGGTATTTCTATCCGGACATCTTTTATGTCACCACTCAATAATCATTCAGATGAGGTTTTTGGCTAGATTCTCACAGGATATGGAACTTAATTGTTCTAACTTGGCTTCAAAAATTCACTGCTATATACAAACAAATGTTGATGCATGTCATTCATGAAAAGATGCGGAAACTATTGTACGTATATTAGTCTAAGTATGAAGAACGAATCCTTACTCTATTGCTATAATGAGATTTTTAAACTTTTTATTCATCATAGAAAAAGGAACAAGACATTTTAATACTAAACAGAAAAATATTTTTGGTCTTTTTCGAAAAAAATATTTTTAGAAAAGAAGAAATATACTATTATATCTACTATATAGAAAATGCTTAGTTTTTACAAAATATTACTATACCACCCCCAAATAGAACTATGTTTTGTCCTTAAAGTATAAAGAGATAAGGAAAGAGATTGTCATAGAAACATGAGCAAAAATGGCGATACACCTGTATTCTGTTGCTCATGATGAAAATACGTCACCCCCAAATAAGTTTTGGGCGTGGGTTATTTGATATAGAATGAGAAATACATGGTTTATTGATAAACACCCAAAACTGTAATATTAAACCCTATTGAGACATATAAATTTGGTTAATTATGTGTTTAATAATCATGAAATAAGTATATTTTCGTACTTTTGTAGGTCTTCCCAGTAAACATGAAAATATTGGTTAAACCTGCATTAAAGCACGGGGAACGATGTTTATATGAATTCTTCCAAATCAGCCATGTGAAGCTAAACAAAGACGGATCAAAGCCGGGGACTCAAACATGACAGAATCGAGTCAGAACGGGACTATGTAAAGAAAAGTGTAAACTTTCGAAGCTCATATCTTGTTAACCTGGACTCCGATTTCGGCAAGTAAGTTGCCCAAATAATCAGCACGACTAGCTCTACCTTAGGCCAGAAATTGCAGAAATCGACGTCCAGACCCACTAATGGACATAGCACATGGACCCGCCTTTTGGGCCCACAAGAAGAGATGAGTCATCAATCATGGAGCATGTCATAACAAAAGTGCCAAATTATTGGTGCAAAGTTGACACCTTGCATGTAATTAATAATATTAGGTGTTAATAGTGAAAAAAAGCAAGGTGTCACTTTGTTTTAATATGGTGGATAAAAGTGAATTAAATATGTGTGTGTGTTTTTACATAGGATGAGGGGGAGAATTCTAAAAGGAAGGAAAAAAAACAAGGGGAGATGCACTACATTTACTCCCTTGACTTCTTTTCCTTTATCATGCATTATTTTTTTTAGTTCCTTAGTAAGTTCTTAGTTTAGTTTTAGTTTTTAGTTTTTAGTTTTTATAAAAAAGCTTGTAATAGTTTTAATGGTAGAAACCTTTGTGTTCTTGTTCTAAATAAAATATAAACTTCTTAATGCAAGTGAGTGCTTCTATTTTTCTTCTTCTTCTTTCTCTTTCTCATATACATATCTATTTGCATCTTTCATTTTTATCCCTAGGATCATGAGCTAAAACCTTCCCTTTGTGGGGGGTTAATGATGCTCATGTGAAAGATAACCTTTGTAATGTGATTTTAGTAAGTTGTTTAGAAAGAACAACTAGACCTACATCCTATCCCAAAATGGTAGTTGTTGTAAAGTCTAGTTAGGAATCAAGGTGATGATCTTAGAGATAAGTCATTGCTTTGGTTCTACATGCTAGCAATATGATCTTAGAGATGAGTCATAATGTTAGGGATCAAGTTAATCTTTATTAGGACTTGTCTATGAATTCTAGGAAGGTTAAGATACAAAAACCTAGAATCATACAATAGAGGTTATCTTCACATGAGGAGAACTAACTCTCCACACCTATCTAGAAGTAAATTTTTATCTTTGTTTTAGTTGCATGTTTACGTAACTTAAAGTTTTCAGTTTTTGCATTAAAAGAAACCAAGTAGTTAGTATCAATTCAACCATAGCTTAAAACTTACTCACTAGTTTCCTAAAAGAGCAAAAACAAATTGTAAGTTGTCTTAGACTTAGGATGGTTCGAAATCCCTACTCAAAACTATGCACACGAATATCAAGAGTAAGGAAAAATCTTTGTATTCGCACTTTGTCAAATTAGAGAATCAAATCTCTAACATACGCAAAAGGTGAACATCAAAATGGTGCCGCTGCCATCCTAAGGACCAAAAGACCTTCCATTACAAGCTGGAATTGCTCCAAGGGGAAACTCCCACTCTCATTCCTATCCATCGCTTTTCATTTGTTTTCATCGTTTTTTTTTAAATCTTCCCGCGTTTCGCTACTGATCCGAGTTTGAATTTTTGGATGCACTTACAGGAACAAAAATTTAGGACTTGGAACAAAATCTATACACTAATATAAGATTGTTGTGAAAATTTGGGCTGATCATGAAAACTCCTGCGGCGTCTGAGCGATCATCGACACGCGTCCGGCTGGTTGAACTTCAGCGTCTTGTGGTGTTTAGTCTCTATTGGTACTCCTGTTTCATCTCCAGCATCCATTGTGAAATCTTGTTCCATTACCAGGCCTAACTCTCTGGACCTGTAACATATACTTCAAATATCTTCTGGGATTAAGGAAGTCGACAAGTTGGAACGTCTGTTTCATTTCTTTGGCAGACTTGCGGGACGCTACAAGTTCCCAATTTTATACTATTTTTGAATGAATACCATGTATGTAGTGATTATGTACTAATTTATGGATTATTATTTACGTATTAGGCTAGAAATATGCATGAATCATGTTAATACGCCTGTAAATATATATATGTGATTAAGTGGGTATGAATTGCATATTAATGTATATATACATACAAATGGTACTGTTTTGCATGGTTATCTCTATCTATACGTATAAGTATCTATTGTTGCATGTTTAGTATTTCTCTACGTATAAGTACATGGCCTTGTTTAATAAGTCGATTTTGTCGAGAAAGAGGAGAACATTCCAACGAGGGTTAAAATATGAGTTGGATAAGTTGTTTCTAAACCCTATGGGGTGAAGCTGCTCACTATATGACACTCGCAATCTCAATGAGTATTGACAAAATAGAATTATTATGCAATACAAGAGTCGTATTTTAGTTTAGGTATAATACGTTGCATGTTTAGTTTACGTTTTTGCATTGTCGTATCTATCCACGTCCGTATAGTATCTTCGCATGTTATTGTATCTAGATACGTATGAGTGATTACAATTTGCCTGTTAGTGTAGATGTATATATATACGAAATATATATCTACCTATTTGTCTACATATATATAACACCCCGTGTTTTATTTCTTTTATTTTTCCTAATAATAATAATAATAATAGATAATAGATAAAATAAAATAAGATAAATGTTACTGGAAATAGGAGACGTGGGTTTATGGGATAAACTTTCTTCCCTATTTTGGGGGTTTTGTTTTTAACAGAAAGGAAACATAATAGAGTTTTCTCACGAGAGTTTCTGGGAGGAAAAAACACAATGAGGGTTTATAAAAAAAAAGAGGAGAGTTTTACTGAAAAGGTTTTGAACGAGGAAGATTATCTTTTCGCGTGACAGTAGACATCGGGCTTTCGGGGTTTCGCTTTCGGGAAGCAGTTTGGTTTTAAAACGGTGAGTAGATATTTTATCTTTCACTGAACCAATATTTCTAAGTCTGTTTAAAAACTTTAATGTCTGATATCTGATAATCTGTTAATTACTTTCTGTTCAATTATTCGTCATACTGTTTATTCTACATAATGTTCGTTAGTTTGCAGTACTGTGATCGACTTAGTCTGTAGTGTAAACAAACTTAAGAAATAAAAAGATGATTTTGAATCAAATTTAATTATTGATATACGTTGGATATAAGCTTGTTCTGTTGGAGTTTGGGTAAGCCGATTTTATTAAGTTTTGGGTTGAGGTGTTGATGTAGATCAAGTTGATATGGATTGTTGTTTGAATGGGAGATTGGAACTGTTAGGGTGATAAATGGTTGCGTTTGGGTGTCTTTGTTGAAGCTCCGGAAGAGCTTCAATGGTGACCAAACCGTCCTGCGTTTTTGATTGTTTGGATTAGTTTTTGTTTAGATTAGTTTTTGTTTGGATTTGGTTGGGAGATTGTTGTTGGGTTGAGGTGGATGTGTTGGTGGTGGAGTGGGTGATGGAGAGGGGATGATTGGAGCTCTATTGATGTCGATCTCGATTTTTATAGTATGATGGAATCATGAATTGACGGTATAGGTAGGTGGGGTTTTTCGTGGGGATGAAAACTGCGGGGTTCTTTTTGGTTATAGCTAGCCGGTGGTGGCTGTATAGGCGGTGGAGGTGTTGGTGGAAATTTGAGAGGAAGGAGATGAATAGTAACAAAATCGATTTGGGCTTGGGCCAAATCGTGATGGGCTCATATGTTTTAACCTTTGGATTTTATTTTTGGGCTTAAGTTTAGACTATGGGCCTTAGACTTTAGGCCTTTGGGTTAGAAGAGTTTGGGGATGGCTGACTTTGACTGTTGACCAGAGTGGACTTTGACTTTGACCAGGGTTGACTTTGACCAGTTGACCTAAATTTGACTTTTTACTAAATTATGATTCGGTCTATTAGGATAATTCTAGGACTATTAGCATGTTTGACTTAGGCTAGGACCTTTCTAAATATACTTGTGTACGTGTATTTACTGCTTTGTGATTTTTCAGTCTTTTACGATACACAACGTTATGACACTTATACATCCATGAAATTAATAACGCGTAAACCAAAATTACTTGAATCAAGATATTCCTTCGTTCTCTGAAATAATATATACAATAAATTTCAATAATGCGTAAACAAGATTTACCGCACTCTTTTAGAACTCTCCATGCCTCAAGTTTTGGAATTTAGTTTTATGACTGTTGATGTCATATGTTAGGTGGGCATTTATTGAATGTGCCATAAATGGCCCGTTAGCGTTATCTATGGGTATTCATTGAATGTGCCATGAATGACCCGGGTACTCATTGAATGTGCCATGAATGACCAGATTGTTTAGACTACCCTAGAGAGGAACTAAGGTATTCGCCTTGCGGGTTAGTGGTATTAATTTGATTATACGAGTGTTTGGGTTTACTTTTGAATACATATAGGATATCTATATATGTTATATACAAGTTCTAACTTTCTTTTGCAGAAGGGTAGGACTTAATAATATTTTGTGCAGGGACACGGTCCTACCCTTATACAGCAATGGATATTGGTAATTATTAAGTCAAGTTTTTAGATATTAAAACGAGTTATTAAAATAAGTTAATATAATGAAAGTTTTGCTTGGGAAGAAACTATGCCGGTTGAGATGACGGAACTACCTTTCTTCCCAGCTGAGAATGATTAGGTTATGATAGAGTTAAAGTGTTAGTTGGATAAGAAAAGATTTGAATGTTTATATGTGGTTAGTCTACTCATACCAGCAAATTCCATTTTGCTGACCCATGTTTGCTTTGTTTTGGCAACGTGGGTGTGTTCTTGGGAACATAGGTAGAAGGCAGTGGAACCGCGGCGTTTGATTTGGGATTCTTGCCTGGAGCAGTCTGTTAGTTTTCTTTTAGGTCTGATTCTTATTGGAAGGATGTAATAACGTAGTTTTCTTTTCATATGATATGAGAATACGATGTTGAGGACCTGTTATTCTTAGAATGTTATATTGATGATTTTTGATGGAAGATAGACTTGCACAAAGTAATAAAGAGAATTTTTGGAGATTATTTTTGTTGTTAAGATTCTTTATGATGTGGGTTTTAGGTTTTGACATGTGTTGTATCCACCCCGTCATAGCCTGGGTTTTTAGACAATTGAACCAAGTGATGTTTGAGATATTTATATTTCAAATATTCATTTTTTTAATTGTTTAGAAATTGGCCGTGACAATATAATGATATCGATGTGTATTTGCCATGCAGACGTTATCGAAGTATTTATTGATGTACAACCTTGCCTATTCGTACTAATATATGTATGAGTAGAGTATCTTCATATGCTACTACATCTAGTATTGTATGAGTAGGTCGTATTTGCATGCTTGTACTTTCTCCCTTGCATAAATCTTAAAAAAAATAAATAAATAAATAAAAAAAAAATTAACAAAAATTAAAATTAATTAGGACCTTGCATAAATTTTAATTCCATAAATCTTAATCATATTCTAACAGTGTCTAGGAAACTTGAAAGATTGAGGTTACTTAATTAGAACCATGCTTGCACGGCAAGCCTCCTTCTTATCTCTCTTGTGACCTGGCTGTTGGTTTATGCACACGTATTCCTAGCTTCACTACTACGTTAGCAGTAGCTTAGGCCTATGTTGTTCAACTATAATGCTTGAAGATAATCATAAAATTCAAGAAATAATAAGTTTCTTATGTCAATTAGATCTAATTTTATGCTTGTATGAGATTAAGGTCTGGTTCTACTAAAGAATTTGTCAATTTGAACATACTTATCGTAGGAGAAAATACGATAAGCATTTGCATATGTTTTCACCTCCACAAAGTTCTTCATCTATTAATCCAAATCAAAAAGATTCATCACCATTCCCATCATTCATTATGGTCGATTTAAAATCCACCGGTGAGAAGCCCCTTTCGGACTTCTATACAAAGATTACGGAAGGACCTTCTTCCTGCATCATTCTCGAGGACATTGTCGGTGATTTTCAAATTCCACCAAACGTTTTTAGTTTGTTACCTGTGTATCATGGTTTGGATCATGAAAAACCATACAATCATCTTCGTAGGCTTCAGCAAGTGGCCATAACATTTCACCATCCAGCTGTCTTTAAGGAATAACTCTTGCTACGGCTGTTTCCATTCACTTTAGCGGAAAAAGCGTCAATTTGCCTAGCAGGACAACAGCCACAATCCATAGATACATGGAATAAACTTGTTCAAGATTTTATGCTTCAATTTTATACTCAGAAGAAAACTATTGAAATGCTTGAAAAATTCAATTCTTTTCATCAAAATCCTCATAAATCCTTTTACGAAAGCATGGAGTAAACTTTTTGATCTTCTTTTAGAATGTCCTCATCAAGAACTAGACAAAGTTGTCCTTGTTCGTTCATTCTTTAATGGACTTTCCTCGATCATCAAAAGAAACTCTTGATATAATGAACGCGGTTGCTTCATGGACAAAGGGGCTAATCTTGAAGCATATACTTTTCTAGAAAAACAAGCGAAAAAAAAGGTACACATTGGGGTAACACTGATTCTTCTAGGTCATCTAAGGACACTATTACAAAAGCTACGTCTATTTTTGAAGTAAAACCCGATCCTGAATTAAAAAATTTGATAGAATCCCTCACTAAAAAAGTAGATGCCCTTGCAATTCAAGTAAACGATTAACTCCCAAAACAGGTCATGAACGTTGACACATCCCCATGTGTTCTTTGTCTCAGTCATGAACATCCTGATGCTTATTGTCCCTTGTTATATGCCTCCCCTTCTCAACCATCAGAAGAGGCATATGCATTCAACATTCCTAATACACCTTGGCGACAACATCCGAATTTCGCTTGGCGCCCACCTCTACCACAGATGGCTCCTCCAGGTTTCGCTAATCCACCTATTCACCCACCCAACAACTCTATTCCATACCGCCAAGGAAATAATCAGCAATACCAACAAAGTCAAAATCAATTTCAAAATAATTCCAATGCTAACTATCAAACCAACCGCAGCCTTGTTCCAGCCAATCTAAATCCCAGCTATAATCAACAACTTCTCAGCAATAATCGTGAACTAGTACCTGTTGCACAACCTGCGCCACTCGTAATGGATAGGACAAGCGAGACATTTTTAGCTTACATGAACCAACAATCACTTCAACAATTGGCGCAAGAAAAGAGTCAGAAAGGCGTGTTTCCTGGACAAACAGTTCCAAACCCTAAGCCAGCAAACACTACCTTTGAACTCACCAATGCACCTGGTACAAGTACTCCAAACCAAGGTGAGGTGCACGCAATCACTACTCTTCGATCTGGCAAAACTGTAGACAATCAAATATGTATGCCAGATGATCAGCCAAAGGTATCCGAAGGTTCCAATGAATCTATTTCCAATAATGAACCTACAAAGGATTCATCAAATCCAACAAAGTCAACATCTCAAAAATTAGGAAACAAGCAAGCGGACCCCTATGCCAAATTCCGGCCTAAGGCACCGTTTCCTGCACGCTTGGCAAATAATAAACCTGATGAGAATTTTGATAAAATTTAAGAAACTTTTCAGAATTTGACAATTAACTTACCTTTTCTCGATGCCCTAAAGCTATTGCCCAAACATGCAAAATTTCTAAAAGATATGTGCACCACAAAAAGGAGAACTAATGTTCCTCAACAAGCATTCCTCACTGAACAGTTTCCATCCATCACCGAACGTAATGGTATAGTCAAATACAACTTCCATGCACCTTAGGTAACAAATATACGGCTACTGCGCTACTAGACCTAGGAGCTAGTGTGAACTTACTTCCATATTACTTATTTAAACAACTAGGTCTTCATGAGCTTAAACCTACCACCATGACTCTACAGTTAGCTGATCGTTCCATTAAGTATCTAAAAGGGATTGTGGAAAATGTCCTTGTAAAAGTCCAAGACTTTTACTATCCTGTAGACTTTGTTATTTTGGATACAGAAGTTGCATGTGATTCCATTCCTATTATCTTAGGACGTCCGTTCCTAGCAACTGTTAATGCTCTCATTAACTGTAGGGATGGTTCCATGACCATGTCCTTCGGAAATCTTTCGGTCGAGGTGAATGTGTTCAAGTTGATGAAACAAATTCCAGAGCCTGACATTGATGGTGAAATGAACAGGGTTGACAGCATTGCGCAAGAGTATTTAACAAACTATTTTCCTGAAGATGAAGTATACCAATTTCTTTCCTTTAGCGATTCTAAATTTGAAGACGATGATTATACACAAGAAGTAAACGAGTTATTAGAGTCAATACCACTATTTGACCCTACGACCATGATGTCCAGTGACTTGGATGAACATCAATCGGTTTACTCCATAGAAGACGACTTTCCTTAAGAATCTTTAATACCCACTCCACCTACCCCTGACTTAAAACCTCTTCCATCGGAATTAAAATACGTACATCTTCATCCAGATGGTAGTTATCCAATTATCATATCATCACAATTGACTGACGATCAAGAATCTCGTTTAATAGATGTCAGTCAACAACACCGTTCTGCTATTGGATGGTCCCTTGATGACATTAAAGGCATTGACCCTACTGTGTGCACCCATCTCATACATATTGAAGAAAATGTTAAGACGTCGCATGAACCGCAGCGTCGTCTAAACCCAACCATGAAAGATGTGGTACGGGAGAAATTTTTAAGATTACTTGATGCGAGTATTATTTACCCTATCTCCGATAGTGTTTGGGTGAGTCCAGTACACGTTGTTCCAAAGAAATCTGGCATTACAGTTGTGCGCAATGATAAAGATGAATGTATCTCTGCTCGTATTCCAGTGAAATGGCGAATATGCATTGCCTACCGCAAACTTAATGCAGTCACTAGTAAGGATCACTTCCTACTGCCCTTCATCGATCAGATGCTTGAACGGTTAGCCGGTCATGCATATTACTATTTTCTTGATGATTATTCAGGATATTTTCAGATAGTCATAGATCCTACTGATCAAGAAAAGACCACGTTCACCTGTCCATTTGGTACATTTGCATATAAACGAATGCCTTTCGGCCTTTGCAATGCACCTGGTACTTTCCAACGCTGCATGTTTCACATTTTCAGTGATATGGTTGAAGGTTTTATGGAAGTATTCATGGACGACTTCTCAATATATGGCGATTCTTTCGATAGCTGTCTATCAAATCTTGAAAAGGTCTTTACACGTTGTGAAGAGAAAAACATTGTTCTTAATTAGGAAAAATGTCATTTCATGGTTACAAAAGGAATAGTTCTAGGACATATTGTTTCAAAGGATGGAATCGAAGTCGATAAAGCTAAGATTGAAAAAATTATTTCACTTCCTATACCAAAAATAGTTCACGACATTCGCACATTCTTAGGACACGTAGGTTTCTATAGGAGATTTATTCAAGATTTCTCAAAGGTTGCTCGACCTTTAACCAACCTCCTGCTTAAAGATGCCTCTTTTGACTTCACTTTCAATTGCAAACAAGCTTTTGAGACCTTAAAATCCTCCCTAACTACCGCTCCCATAATTCAACCACCTGATTGGTCTAAACCTTTTGAATTAATGTGTGACACGACCTTACTATGCTATTGGAGTGTACTAGGGCAACGCCGAGAAGATAAGCCAATTGTCATTTACTACGAGTAAAACCCTTAATGAAGCTCAACGTAACTATACCACCACTGAGAAAGAGTTTCTCGCTATTGTATATGCCTTGGATAAGTTTCGTCCGCACCTAGTGGGTTCTTCCACAATTGTCTACACCGCCATCGCGTAACTAGTTACCTATTAGCGAAAAAGATGCAAAACGAGGTTGATCTGTTGGATTCTCCTCTTGCAAGAATTTACTCTAGAAATTAGAGATAAAAAAGGTTGCAAAAATGTGGTTGCAGACCATTTATCATGACTCATCAGTGAAATCGATAATGATACAGAACCCATCTGTGATTCCTTTCCCGATGAACACTTGTATTCCATTTTTTCGTCTCCTTGGTACGATGACATAGTAAATTACTTAGTTACCGAGGAAGTCCCTTCATCTTGGTCTCGTAATGACTGAAAAAAGTTATTATCCACTATGAAATTTTATTTCTAGGATGATCCTTACCTCTTCAAGTATTGTTCTGACCAACTAATCCGCCGTTGGATTCCCGACTGCGAACATAATGACGTGTTATCCTTCTGCTATGAACAATCTTATGGTGGTCATTTCAGTGGAAAGAAAACAGCGGTAAAGGTTCTACAATGTGAATTTTATTGGCCAACACTATTTCGAGATGCACATGAGCATTGCAAAGCATGTAACCGCTGGCAGCAGCTAGGACGCATTACTCAATGCAATATGATGCCCTTAAATCCCATTTTAATTGTGGAAATCTTCATGGGTCCCTTTCCAAATTCTCATGGCTTCCTATACATACTGGTAGCCGTTGACTACATGTCCAAATGGATTGAGGCTTTGGCATGTCGTGCTAATGATCATAAAATAGTCGTTTTGTTCGTAAAGGAAAATATTTTCTCACGATTTGGTGTTCCCAAAGCTATAATTAGTGATGGGGGAAAATATTTCTGTAATAAATTTTTTGAATCATTAGTAAAGAAATATGGAGTCACGCACAAATTGACAACTCCGTATCATCCTCAGACCAGTGGCCAAGTAGAAGTCTCTAATAGAGAGATCAAATCCATTTTGGAAAAAACTGTTAATCCATCTAGAAAAGACTGGTCTCTAAGATTATCTGATGCCTTGTGGGCATATAGAACAGCTTTTAAGACACCTATAGGGATGCCTCCTTATCGCCTCGCTTTTGGAAAACCTTGTCATCTGTCGGTTGAACTTGAACATCATGCTCTATGGGCCATCAAAAGGTTCAATTATAATACCAATGCGGCAGGCGAGAAGCGAAAATTGCAGTTAAATGAGCTTGAGGAAATTCGGAGTGATGCCTATGATCTCTCGAAGTCCTATAAAGCCAACATGAAAAGAGTGCATGACAAGCACATATTGAGAAAAGATTTCAAAGTTAGTCAAAAAGTTTTGTTGTACAACTCGAGATTACACATTTTTCCAGGAAAATTAAAAACTCGATGGTCCGTCCTTTTGATCGTCTCTGTCACCCCTTATGAGGCTATATCTTTGAAAAATTTAAACGATAACAGCGAATTTCAAGTAAATGGCCAACGTCTAAAACATTATCATGAGTTGCGCTTTCCAGATGTCGAAAAGACTCTTCTCCAAGATCCAGTTTACACAGACTAATAGATTCGCTGGTGTACTTCCTTCCATGTGATTAAAACAGGGAAAGTACGCCATTAGGGTAGTCGGGCCCTCTTCTATTTTCTTTTCTAAATATCCCTAGAGTGTGTGGTTGCAAGCGCCAGAACCTTAGTCCACAAAAACTTTTATCAAAATTGAGTATAAATGTCTTCTGTTAATCGAGCAAACGTGCCTTCTAGTAAACAATGGGTTCCCAAAATTTCCCCTCCTTCATTCTCTTTCCTTTTCTATTCTCTCCCTCGCGAACTTCAGCTCATCATTTAGTGTAAGTCTCACCCATCTCGAATAGGTAATGGTCGTAGTACTTTTGCTCGAAAGTGACATGCATGAAGGATGGGGTGGTGTATTAATTGTCAAACACCTTTCTGTCCAGGTCTTGAATTACTATCCGATATGAGCCGGTATAAGGTATTTATTGTTTGACCCCAGCTCAGCAGGATAAACTTCATCGTCGTCCCGTTGCTCCCACAGGTTGGGATTCGTCTTGAAGATCTGACGTTAAAAGACTCACATTCATCTTGAGGATCTGACATTAAAAGACTCACATTCGTCTTGAGAATCTAACATTAAAAGACTCAACATGTATATACTCGTTTTTTTTTATCTCCCTTAGCACTAAGCATGGTGCCCAAAGAGAGTCGTGATATGCAACATCGGACATTTCCTAGTTCGTACTGGCAATGGATTCCACCAGGCCAACCCCAAGCAGTTTTCTATGTGACTGTATTTCGGGGCGGTTTGAGGCTATACCATATGTACTAAGGGTAATATTATTACTAGACCATTGCACATTAGTCAGGGATGGGATCGTCCTGAACCCTAGTCCCCCAAAGCATAAAGGTTAGGCCACAGTCTGGCTGGATTGGGTTCGCCCCAGAGCCGACATGAAAGTTGCCTAATTTAGCTATTTGTGGTATTTTTTTCTGGACTACCGATGTTGTTGACACGTTCCTCTCGACTTGTACATTTGTATATAAAATTTGTTAAAAAAAATAAAAAAAATAAAAATAAAAATAAAAAGGCTTTGATGTGCCTTAGCCATATTCCATTGGATGGCATTTTTAATGCCGATCGTTTTGACATCTCGCTCGTTCAATTTGAAGTTAAAACGAATCGCAATTCCGGGTTTGAAATTTTGGGACATAAGGGGAATTTTTGGAAATCATTTGGGCTTGGGCCAAAAATTAGAACCCGACACAAACCACGTGTCCGGTCACACAACCCAGCACGCGAGGCAATCCACGCATCAGCCTCTCCCATTTCTTCCCCTCCCCGAATTCAGGATCTTGCTCCCACTCAAACCACACTAGCATGACGCTGTATCCCGTGTCTCATCTCAATCACTCTATGGCTGGAAATTGGAGAATCACAGTTGAGCAAAATTTTACAAATCTCTATAATTTTAGAATGTTCCATCCCTTTTTTGATGGGGAAATTGCTAGTAGAGAGTGAGAATACCTTTTGCATCGAATTCCAGCTCATTACTCCGAAGATTTAGTGTTAAAGTTCTATAACAATGGAGGTTTTCGGGGGAATGAGTTTTGGATTACAGGGGATGGGTTGGAATGTGAACTCTCGTTGGAGTTGATATCGACTCGGCGAATATTCCAATCAACTCCGATAGTCCGACACTGCTGATATCGGAGTATCCGAATACAATGGAGTTGATGTTTGACACGCTTCTCGAGGGTGAATACAATGATGGCTCGAGATGCGTGTACCAACATTCCCTCCGACGGAACCAACTGGCAGTCACACAATGGCTAGCCTACAACGCCATCGGTACATCAAAGACGTCTGACGTCAACAAGACGTTCTTGCATCTGCTCTGGATACTTCAGGAGAAGAAGGAAACTTTCTGCATGGTTCATATCCTTGGCCATGTACTTACGACTGCTTCTGACAGGTCAGCTTCTCTTGCTATACTTGTTACATAGATTATGATAAATTTAGGGTTCCAATCCGCTAGTCCATTAATTCAAACAAGGTCTTTCAAAAAATTTGCAATTTTTGAGACTTGTGTCATGGACCATTGGGAACCTATAGCGAGAGATGATATTGAGCGTGATAACGTACCTCCTCCTCCTCCTTCACCACCCAACTATTTTAATGAGGATACCATGCGCTGAATCAGCACTCCCATGGAAGCTTTGAGACACATGAACTCAGGAATGCGTAGCATGTTTGTCCGCTAGTATAAGTTTCAACAGGAATTACGTGATCGTCAGGGCCATTTACAGCGCATGATGATGGCTTATCAGCAACAGTTTCAAGAACAGGTGGTTAGGTCTTTGGCAACCATACAGGAATAGTTATCTCAACTAGGAGTTCGCAATACTCGTCGTCGTCGGAACCTTGGTTCATCATCAGCTAACCCTGAGGATTCACAGTAGCAGCTTGTTCCTCTTAGTCTAAAAAATGACTCTTTCATTTATTTCCCTTATACACTGTATTTTTATTTTTCTAGTGATGAAAAACGATATATCGTTTGATTTCTCATAATTTTGTATCTCCATCCGGTTTGAATGAGAAATTATTTATGTTATGCGATTATTGTCATTCCTAAAATGGTAGCATGTTCCTTGATGCACTAGGCCTATTCTCTAAGCCCAACGGTCAATACCCAACGGACTTATCCAAACAGTCAAATACCCAACGATCAGATTTTCCATTATAAATCCAACTCTCCTCTTCAACCTTCACTCATCCCCTTCTCTCACTCTCCTCAAATTCATCTTCACAAATTCTCATTTTCTTCAACATAATGAATCCAATCGAGCGATTGGAAATGGAGCAACGCGAATGAGCTATCACATTATTTGTAATAAAAGTGTTTATCATTGTTCTACTGTCGCTCATGTATAACATGCTCCAGAATATCTAGATCTATGTAACCGACATCTCTCTTTCCCTATGTCATTTTGTATATTAGTATGGTGTGTTAAATAATTCTCACACATTTGTACAGTCTACGTATTAAATGGAGAAGTTCCTTTTTTTTTTTTTTTAAATATTTGTGTGTATTAGTTATATTTTTTTCTCTAAAAAAAAACGATCAAAACCATAACAAAGAAGAAAAATCTATAACTCACCAAAATAATTCAATCTCAACTTATTATTTTCAGAAGATCACACACGCTACACGATACGCCTAAAAACCATCGAGCACGCTGCTCGATTATTCTTTTCATCTTCCATTATTGAGGTATGATCAACAATTCAGAAATTACCCAGAGGTCTAACAAAGACTTTGTGAAACCTTCATCCGTATTTTCTAACAATGAAACATCTCATTAATTGTTTTTGGAAATCTGACATGATGAAAAGACTTACTATGGATACCCATATTTGTTGTTCATAAAGGTATGTGTCACAACAACACATGAGTCACTTGTGTTTTCACCTATTAATTTCGGATTTAACTACACTTGGAATCCTGATTGGTACAGACTCATAGATTGGCTATAAATCTCTTCTTTTCAGCCATTCTCATTTCAAGCATTCTTCACTATCCTTCCCTCCGTAATACTTCCAAATGGATCACCCAAGAAAAATAATGTCTGAGAAAGACTACCTGAAAATGTTTGATGATAGCCGGTTTTCTCCTTATTTTGACACAAAAATTGTACGTTGAGGATGGATGCCTCTTCTATATCATTCAGCAGTTGGTTATTCTCGAGAATTGGTTTTGATGTTCTACCAATTTAGCGGTCCTGAAAATGGAAAATTCTACTTCAATGCCTATGGACAATGATTTGAATTAACTAGGGAAATTATCTCCGACATACTTCAAATTCCAATGAATACACAAGAGTTCCTTTTTCCATAGTCAACATTTGATTCCGTCAAAACTTTACTACAAGCTACTGTATCTTGTGGCGAAGTCGTAAATAGACATCACGTTGTTCTTCAACGCTCTTTGAAACAGAATCAACGAGTTGTGCTCCACTGGTTGGGACACAATGTGGTAGGTACATCACACCAATCAGAAGTTACAAAGCCTCAACTTCACCTACTTTGGATTTTGCATACTCAAAGGGATGATTTTTGTCTAATCCAACACCTCTGGAACGCGATCACCAGGAAAATGAGATGGTTAGCACCTCTACCTACTTTAGTCACGAAAATTATGATGCATTGGGGTTATCCAGTAATTTCTCCAGAGACCCCCCTTCAAAGAGCAAATATTAGTGCACTCCACACAGACTACTCCGTTGGTTATTGGACTCTTGATACTCTGACAGATGAACAGAACGACCCAAGCTCAAACTCTGAACATTTTTTTGATGAACATGCCATGCTAAACATTTTTAATCCCATGGAAGGTATTCAATTTCTTCATCAAGGCATCGCGGGAACTACACGCCGTCGAAAATAATCATTAAGACTCTTAAGGATTTCCAAGAACGTCAAGCAATGCATGATGTTGAACAGGAGGAAATCTTGAAAAATCATTCTCGGTCCTTGCAAAATCACGCCTCCTAATGGAGAATCAAACTACACTCTCTCGCCACCAAGGGGACATTTAGATGCAAAATCGACCAACAAATTGAGGAACTAAATAGTGTGGTGCACGATTTGCGTCTCCAGAATCATCATAATAATCCATGATTTTCTTATTGAATAAAAATAGAATAATAATACTAAGTCAATAAATAAATAATCGAATATATCATTATGTTTTTGCCATATTATGAATTTTGTTGTTATTATCTTTGTGTCTTCTTTTGTAAGAAATGCCTACTAGAATTGTCATAATTCACGTTGTGACAAGAACAATTTTAACATGTGATTTTCAATGTCATTACAGGAGGGTCTATTTCTTTACTTCATCCAACATGGCATCTTCATCAAACATTGCATCTTCATCAAACATGACACCTCCGAAACTCATTCCTGAGCAATCCTTTCAGTCTATGATGGATTCCAATACTTATGGCCATCTCTTTCGTGACTACATCACTAACATTGGGTGGTCTTCCCTAGTTCTTCAACCTAACCAAACTTATTCACCAAGTTTGCCTGCATACTTTTATGCTAATATGGAAGACACACCAGCATTCAACCATGTGCATGGCGTTTTTTTAGACAGGTTCACAATCATAGTTGATGGCACACATCATATTTTTTCTAAACAACAGCTTGCCCTAACTTTGGATCTTCCCTATCACAATCCAGCAGAAGCATGGTATTACAACTTCCATAATTCTCACATGTCCTTTCATTGGACAGCTTTTCGCACAGTATACGGTGATGGTCTTGAAATTAAACAAGTAGGAACTGGACCGATGTAATGGCGAGCCATCACCATTCCCTTAGCAAGCATGACCATGAACATGGGGACTACGATGTTGTTTATACTCCTGAACATCATGGGAGATTAGCATTTTTCTACGGCCAATGAGGCTGTATGCGTAGTATTCAATGCACTTGCTCAGCGTCATTCACTATTTGATATTTCAGGTCGTGTCATCTCCAATCTGAAGCAAGCTCGCACTGTTCAGGATCAGTATATACTATTGCCAGTAACTGCTTGCCGAATTATGAGGACACATTTCCCACAGTTTTCAGCTACATTTCATGACTGGGTTAAGGTTGATTCTATGTGCCTGGCAAACAAAATAATTCATTCATTAAGGTTTAGGCAATGGAAATGTCCTGCTAGGTACCTGAGGCATGTTCGTTGTTACACAAACAACGAAAAATTGTTGGCACATTTGAACAACTCCAGAGAACAACAATGGGCAGAAATTTGGCAGCAAATTATCTTTTGGCGTGATGCTAAGGAAATGCATTTCATTCAAGAAGACGCCAAACCAGCAAGTCGACTTTGTAGGATATTGTACATATATCTAGCTATAAATAGTTATGTTTCGTGTGCTATTGTTTTTCGTTGTTTCTTCCTGAATAATATATTATGTTCTCCAACCTTTCTGTTTCAGCAATCCAACCCTAATTTTGTTCACGGTTCTTAGGTAATTTCTTTCTTTATATATTGATACTTCGAGGACTAAGCATCATTCAGTTTGGGGGTGTTTTAAACTTGTAGCAAAAATTAGGCAAATTGTAGCATGTATATAGTTTTTATTTTCTTGTTAATAATTGTACTTAGTGACAACGTCTTGTTTCCTTTTCAATGATGAAAATTGTCTAGAAATCTCACATTAGTATCCGAATTAGGATTGTTTTTAAGAAACTTAAGATAATACGTATGCAATAATTTATACATCTTTTCATGAACATTCATGCACTGAGTATCATCGATTGTACATAGCAGTAAGTTTATAGAAACCGTGGTTAGTTACTTAAACGATCAATCCTGTGAGAATCTAACCAAAAAGCCTCGATATGTGTGATATGTGAGTAATGACATAGAGGAGTAGTTTTTCCGAATAGAGAAAATCATGCGTCTACTTACTTGATCACCATCCGAACCCTAGGCGAGAATTTAGGCCATCTCTGGATTGACATAGCCAAAAATTCATACCTGTTAAAATTTTTACCGCTAGTCAATCTGCTGAACCTTTCATCAAACCTTTCATTTTCACCAAAAATCCCTTACCCGTCTAGTAACCCTAAATAAATTAAACCTACCTAAATGAGGAGTATGAGAAATAGAATGAAATGTAGAAAAATAAAGAGAAATACTTGTCCCAAATAAAAGTCAGTTACTTGCTTCAAAAAAAAAATCATCATCATCAGTATCCAGAGGCTTAAGAGCAAGGTTGGGAAACTCAGTTAGAAGCACGAAAGAAAACAAGGACTTCTCTAGTGTAAATATCTTGAAGACCCTATTCTCTCATACTCGTCAATTTTGATTATCCATTTCCATTTTCTTCTACACCATCACCTAAGCTCCACAATACCTAATAAAGACCTCTAGCTCAATTAGGAGTAGGATGGTGTGATAATAAGTAGTAGACGTGATTGATCGACCTCGGCTCCTCTGACTGTCATTGAGTATGTGAGGAAATATGTGCCCACTGCACACTGGAGTTAGCAAAACCTAAGTGGAAAAATTATGAGTGAATTTGTGTTTCGACACACACCTGTGAGAACCCATTTAGGTACGCTCTCCAAAGGATCCAGAAATGGCCCTGCTTGTACATTTCAATGAAGAGTTCACTGTATGCATGATCATATGTAGATGTTTTAATTATTGAATGCATATTAACTTGAGTTTCAAAGAAATCAATCCTCGTTCCCTGCTAAGGAGATGTATGGATATCTGAGATTAATTTAGGAAATGAGTTTTTGTCACTGAGTCGTTGTAGTATAAATGAAGTTTGTGAGTATCTTCTCTGGAAAACTCTCACGAAGCTATAACTCGTTCACTAGGGAATTCCTAGTGGTTGAAGGCCTTGTTGCATATGGTCAATGCAACCGCAATCTGCAAAACGAGAATTAGTTAGGACTACACATTTTTGGCCACTTATCTGTTTTAGTGTCTCTTCTTTGCTTGAGGACAAGCAAAGTGTTGTTTGGGGGTAGTGTGATAAGCACCCAAAACTGTAATATTAAACCCCATTGAGACAAATAAATTTGGTTAATTATGTGTTTAATAATCATGAAATAAGTATATTTTCGTACTTTTGCAGGTCTTCGCAGTAAACATGAAAATATTGATTAAACCTACGTTAAAGCACGGGGAACGATGTATATATTAATTCTTCCAAATCAGCCATGTGAAGCTAAACAAAGACGGATCAAAGCCGGAAACTTAAACATGACAGAATCGAGTCAGAACGGGACTATGTAAAGAAAAATGTAAACTTTTGGAGCTCATATCTCGTTAACCTGGACTCCAATTTCGGCAAGCAAGCTGCCCAGATGATCAACACGACTAGCTCTACCTTAGGCTAGAAATTGCAGAAATTGACGTCCGGACCTACCAATAGACATAGCACATGGACCCACAAGAAGAGATGAGTCATCAATCATGGAGCATATCAAGACAAAAGTGCCAAATTATTGGTGCAAAATTGACACCTTGCATGTAATTAATAATATTAGGTGTTAATAATGAAAAAAAGCAAGATGTCACTTTGTTTTAATGTGGTGGATAAAAGTGAATTAAATGTGTATGTGTGTGTTTTCACGTGGGATGAAGGGGAGAATTCTAAAAAGAAGGAAAAAAACAAAACAAGGGGGGATGCACTCCATTTACTCCCTTGACTTCTTTTCCTTTATCATGCATTATTTTTTTTAGTTCCTTAGTAAGTTCTTAGTTTAGTTTTAGTTTTAAGTTTTTATAAAAAAGCTTATAATAGTTTTAATGGTAGAAACCTTTGTATTCTTATTCTAAATAAAATCTAAACTTCTTAATGCAAGTGAGTGCTTCTATTTTTCTTCTTCTTCTTTCTCTTTCTCATATACATATCTATTTGCATCTTTCATTTTTATCCCTAGGATCATGAGCTAAAACCTTCCCTTTGTGGGGGGTTAATGATGCTCATGTGAGGGATAACCTTTGTGATGTGATTTTAGTAAGTTGTTTAGGAAGAACAACTAGACCTACATCCTATCCCAAAATGGTAGTTGGTGTAGAGTCTAGTTAGGAATCAAGGTGATGATCTTAGAGATAAGTCATTGCTTTGGTTCTACATGCTAGCAATATGATCTTAGAGATGAGTCATAGTGTTAGGGATCAAGTTAATCTTTATTAGGACTTGTCTATGAGTTCTAGGAAGGTTAAGATGCAAGAACCTAGAATCATACAATAGAGGTTATCTTCATATGAGGAGAACTAACTCTCCACACCTATCTAGAAGAAAATTTTTATCTTTGTTTTAGTTGCATGTTTACGTAACTTAAAGTTTTTAGTTTTTACATTAAAAGAAACCAAGTAGTTAGTATCAATTCAACCATAGCTTAAAACTTACTCACTAGTTTCCTAAAAGAGCAAAAACAAATTGTAAGTTGTCTTAGACTTAGGATGGTTCCAAATCCCTACTCAAAACTATGCACACAAATATCGTGAGTAAGGAAAAATCTTTGTATTCTCACTTTGTCAAATTAGATAATCAAATCTCTAACATACGCAAAAGGTGAACATCATTTATTATACTAGGGATAATTATTCTACTATGAAATATTTTTGGGTTTTTGTATTTTTGGAAACATTTATGAAATGCAGGAAAGAAAAATGGAAAATTTTGGCATGATGTATCTGTTTTACCTTCTACTCATATACCAAATTTCACAATAAAACAAAATAAAACAATTAGATAATATTAAGAATATAATTAAACTTATACTAAACGTCATACACGTAAGAAAGAAAAAGAAAAAGAAATATATCCAACTATACGGACACTAGGGAGATTCCTAGTCAGAATCCGTGTTTGACTCGTCTCGACGTCGAGAATATCCTTCTCCTTGATAACGTTGGGTCCTAGCATGTCTATCACTACACGGGAGCGCGTCTCTGATGCTCTGTAGTGTTCTAGTGACACTGTGCTGAAAACGTCACTGCTTCTGCTAGAATGACTGTTACTCCTCTCTGAGGGTTCGTTGTTCCACTATAATGTTTCCCTAAGTTTCTCTGAGCTAGTAGAGATACGCATGCAGAATCCTCTGGCTGCCATGGAGGAAGTGAATTCCATCCATGGGCTGAGTGAACTGTTGAGTGGCATCTTCTGTGAAGTAATCCACTTTCTCAGTCAGGCGTGCTTGCTCGGCGGCTCTGACGGTAGGTGGAAGCCATAACTTCTTGACGCAGTGGGCATAGATAGGACATGTGGTAGCGTCCTTGACCTCCACTAGGGCGTCTGTGGCCTCGAACCCCCAGTGCTGCATGATCCTGATGACCATCATTGGTAAAGGATCGATGGACTTCTTGGGTTTACAGAGCTACTCCCAAACGAAGGTGACGATGCAGAAGCTATTATTCTGCTCTTGAATAATCCATATAATATGGAGCATCGCCTTACCAATATCAGAAGGCTTGGCTGAGCCAAGCAGGTTGTAGGTTGTCTACTGAGATACTGCTAACTAATTCTTTCGCAGCGAACTCTAAAAAGCACATTGAGACTTGGGATTTTTCATCCCCTCAAGAAGTGTCTCTACCATCATCACATCGATGGTCTTGTTATCTAGGGACTGTTCTGTCTTAACATAAGTCTTAAGAGGAATCCCCATAACTCCACTCACCACTTCTTTGGTGAGCTCCAGTGAGCGGCCATCCTTAACAACTGTGATGTGGTCATCCTCCCATATAAGCATGCAATTATAAAATGAAAGAGTAAGAGAAGCAGCACCTTCCAATAAAACCAAGGGTTCCTATTCTCTTCTTCTAATTGCAGCCTTGAAGTGCACTTCAAATAGATTGGAATTGAAGAGGTTTGAAAATTTTGCTCCGGCATGATTTTAAGAACTCGGGCCATTTAGAGTAGGGATTCATAAAATTGAAGTTTTGAGTTGGAATTAGGGTAGAAAATGGAATAGGCTGTAAAAATTTAGAGTGGAGGTGTGTATGGTGGACGGGCGGTCACGAGCTAGGAAAGGGCGGTCGCGAGCTGGTGTGGGCGGCTAGGGTTGGGAATTTTTTGAGGAAAAAGATAGGAAGTTAGGCAGTCGCATGGGCTAAATAGTTTGATGTCACGTGCCTTGCACGTGCCTCTCTAATGAAATTGAAATTTTGGCCCAAGCCCTAATGAAATTGAAATTTTTGCCCAAGCCCAAATGAAATCAGGAAATTTCGATCTTCTCCTCAGTGCCTTGCCAACTTCAAGTGCCAATCTGCGCTTTCTTACTCGTTTGATCTTGACCCGTGAGGTACCAAAACGATCAGCATCGAAAATGCAACATAACGGTATAGGGTACACTCACATCTAATGGTGGATGAAAAACATATGATGGAAAGAAACTAAAAGGAATTGTAGGGAAATATGTACAGATAACATAAAGAAAATTTTAATTAATTCTTTTGGGTTTTGAATAAGTTTGACTAAAATTTTAAAAATGTGGGTCGTTTAAATTCATATCCATAAGACTTGGAAGTTTTTGAAAACTTGAGTCAATCCTAACCAGATAGTTGGATTACTCTCTTAGACCGAGCGTAATGCACTGGAGGATAACATGTGTAGACTTTATAAACAGAATTATTATGAGGTTGAAGACTGGGGCAAGTTGGTGTTTGACAGTTCAAGCACCAGCATTCTCTCATAGCTCGTCTCTTACGTGTGTATGAACTCTTACCTAAACCAGGAATGATTTTCAGTATATGTGTCAATATCTTCAACAGCAGTTCTCTAGGAAGTGTTTGCACATGATCATTGAAACTTATCCATCTAGTCTTACTTGGTGGACGATTTTTCTTTGCTACAGAAGACATTTTTGAAAAGTTTTATAGAAAAGAGAGGGATTGAGAAGGGAAAAAGATTTGTAAGACGGAAGGGAAAGATTTTTTAGAAAGGAAAATTTTGAAAATTTGTACAAATTTGAGTCTTTTAACTTCAAATTCTCGAGACAAAATAGAGAGGTAGAGACAAAAGACAGAATTAAACAGATAATAGTATCACTTTGGGTTACTCTATTTGTTTAATTCTCGTTTGGAGACGTCTCGTCTCTCCTTTTTTTTTTAGTTGGTTTTCTCAATCAAAATATATCTTTAACCATATAGAGGTTTTGTAAAGAAGATAAAGTTATACGTGAATCCGGTATCATTTTGGTTACTCCGAGGCGTATAACTTTCACTTTTATATCCTTTAGTTTTGAAAACTATGGAGAGATGTTTTAAGAAACTAGTACTCAAAAGCTGTGATTCTCTATGCTACTACTTGAAAACAAACCATAACAGATAATCTTAGGCAACTTTCATGTCGGATCTGTGGCAAACCCAATCTAGATAGACAGAGTTTCAGCTATGCGAGTTGGGGGATTTACTACGCAAGACATGGAATGTCCTAAATGGAATGTCCTGACCCGGGCGAATAGCTTGGTGATATATGCAACCATTAGTAAGCAAAGATGATCTCAAACCACCCCTAGATTGCGTTGTTCTAGGGGTTGGTCTGTGTAAAATCCATTGCTCGATTTGTTTTTGAAAAATCACTTAACTATTGATGAATTGAGAATCTATCATTAACAAAACAAAGAAAACAACTCTTTTTGAAAAAGAAATCTAAAATAAAGAAAAGAAAATTTGTATACTTGCTCTACAAGTGTACTCAAACGATGAGTAAAAAGTGTTTTACAAAGAATATGTGAGATATACGTGGGCTAAGGCTCTGGCACTTACAACCACACACTCCAAATGGAGGGTCTGGTTACCTTATTGATGTATTCCCTTAAAGCAAAAGATGAGATGGAATGGGAAAGGAATCATCGGAAAAGAGGAATTAATCCTCGTAGATGGGATGATTAAGAAAAAGTTTTTAGTGCTCCAGCTTCGTTTACGTCACTTGTTGCTTCAAAAGCTATGTTTGTTGGTTTAGGGTTTGGAATAGCTTGTCCTGGGAACACACCTTTCTAGGTTTTCTCTTAGGCTAACAAGTTCAGAGATTGTTGCATGGATGCTAGGATTTGGGTTTGTTGTTGCATAACAGATAGCATTATTTTGGTGGGCTTATCTGTTTGGACACTAGTTGATGGTGTAATGGGAACTAAGTCTCTTTGGTTGTTTATTGGTAGGTTTTGGTAGTTCTAGTTAAACTGAGATGGAACCAATGCTCCATTCTGATTGTTATAGGTACCTTGTCCTTGTACTTGTCTGAATGTATTTGTTGGTTTGTTAAAACCTGGAGGTGATTAGTTTTGTGGAATGTTGGTCCATGCGAAGTTTGGATGTTGTCTCCATGGTGCATTTGGTACATTGAAAGCACATACTTCTTCTGGCTGAAGTGATGATAGGTTTGTGATCAAGGGACAGGTGGCATCTATATGGTTTAAGCTTAGAAATAAATTGCATGGTGAGGTATTTATGTTCATGACAGGAATAGGGGCTTCGTCTTTTTGTTTAGTTGTGAGGGCATCTATCTTTCTTGTGAGGGTTTCGATTATTGTTTTGATTTCTGGATCTGATTTCACCTCAAAAATACCACTAGCCTTATATGTACTGGGTTGGGCTGTTCTGGAATTCTTTATGTCGCCCCAATGATACTCTTTTTAGCTTGGTTTTCAAAAAAGGTTAAGGCTCCAGTTGCACCTCTATCCAAAAAATTACCATTACTCATGATGTCGAGGGCTACTTTGTGTTCTGAGAGAAGACCTTTGAAGAAACATTGGACAAGAGTGGATTTTTCTAGTTTATGGTGAGGACATGAATAGAGTAGGTCAGAAAATCTATCCCATGCTTCGGAAAATGTCTCACTTGGACTCTGTCTGAATAACTGTATCTTGCTTCTTATCTCTTCTGTTTTCTTCGGCGGAAAGTACATCTTCATGAAGGAGAAAACGACCTTTTCCCATGTATCTAAAGAGTCGTCCTTCTGTAAAAGAAGCTAAGCGTGACTCTTACCAGCTAGAGTGAAAGAAAACACTCGTAGCTTAACCTGGTCGTTGGTAACGCCTAGATGGTAGAACGTATTACATACTTCATGTATCTGGCGTAGATGCTTGTACGGTAACTCGCGTTCTAACCCGTGGAAGATGGGTAGAAGATTGAACACATTTGGTGGAATGTGAAACTCGCTCGTGAGCGGTGTGAGTCATATACAAGATGGAGGCCCATCTTGCAACGGTGTGTTGAAGCTTTAATATTGTAGTGAGTATACTTCAAAAGAGTTCGATTAAGAGTTTAGGTTCATCCTAAATTGTTTAGAGTTTGAGTGAGGGAGATTGAGAATGGTTCTAAGCTAATGAACTTGAAAGCTTTGACTGTTGATTAAAATGACTTGAAAACATGAAAGGAAGATTGATTAAAACATTGAAATAAAACAAGCAAACAAGAGGAAAGATTGAAACAAAGACCCAAGTAACAAGTTGATTGAAATAAAGGAATTGAAATAACAAGTTGATTGAAATAAAAGAAATGAAATAACAAGAAATTAAAAACATGAATTGAAAAACAAGACAAGAAAATAAACAAACCAAATGGTTTGGATCCTAAGACAATGGATGAGTTCTCTCTCCTTTGCTTTTTTATTATATACCCCTACTTTTTCTATTTACATATTTGCCCTCATCCATTCTAAACTCGACACCTTACCCCTTTCACTTTTGCTTTTGCTTTTGCTTTTGTTTTTGCTTTATGGGTGCCTTCTTGACCAAGGTAGGTTTAGGGATAAGTCTTCATAATTTGAGATAAGGGCCTCCATCTTTGGTCTTCTGATTTTAGGACTTTGACTGGTTGACTTTGACCGGTTCACTTTGACTTTTTCAGCCCTTTTCCACAGCAACTACTAGTCTTCATAATAAGCGTGATTAAGGCTCCTTTTGGTGCTAAAATACAGCTTTTATGATAAGTGGTATGAAATACTCTTTAACCTGAAAAAGGCAATAAAAGCTATGAGTTGTCTTTTCGTTAAGCGTAAGAGAGATTATAATGAGACAATATACGGGTAATAAAATGCACATTTGGAAGCTGATCACTACCCCCAAATAGCATCTTGCTTATCCTCAAGCAAGTATGAGAGAGAAAAAAAAACTAAGATCACAAATGAGTGATTTATTATACGTTATACTAATCTCATTTCGCAGAATACGATTGCATTGACCATATGTAACAAGGCCTTAAACCACTAGGAATTCCCTAGTGGACGGGTTTTAAGCCTCGTGAGAGTTTTCCAGTGAAGGTACTCACAAACTTCTTCTATTTAGTATATTTAGTACAAATGGTCTTGTTTCCTTATTTATTCTCAGAAGTTCATACATCTCATTAGCGGTGAATAAGGACAAGCTCCTTTGAACACAGAATAACATATGTACAGTAATTTAAGCATCTAAAGATAATTTTACAAAACATGAGCAATGAAATGAAAAAGCAGAGTTGTTTCCGAGGCTTTTGGAGAGCTTCTTTAAGTTGGGTTCTTACAGGGGTATGTTGCAATCACAACTCTCTGATAGATTCATTCAAAGTTCATTATCTCAAGTGCAACGGGCACTTATACTCCTCGCATACTCAAATGACGTCCAAAGGAACCAGGGGGGTCGATTGATCACGCTTTCCACTTAATATCACACCATCATATTCCTAATCGAGCTAGAGGTCTTTTATTAGGAGTTACGGGGCTAAGGTAATGGTTTAGAAGGAAAACACAAAATCTGATAAGATGAGAACTGGGTCTTCAAGATACTTGTAACCATAGAAGAACCTCGTTTTGTTCTTTTGCTTCCGAATTGTGATATATTCTTTTACCCCTTTGGCTTTGTGACTTCATATGATTTTGAATTTTTGGAGTTCTAACCTTGCTTTTTTTTTTTTTTTTTTTTTTTTTTTTGATATCGTCTCCTTTTGATTTTGAACTTTTGGGAGATTCAATTTTTGACTCCTTCGGATTTTTGGAGTTTTGGTTTTAGATGAGTCTTTCTTTTCTTTTCTTCTCTTTCTTTTCTTTTTCTTTTTGAAGCAAATAATTGTTCTGTTTTTTATACAAGGTCTTCTCTTCTGATAACCATCCAGTTCTCAACTCATCAGCTAGGTAAGCTTTTTATTATGTGTTGTGATGGGTTAGGAATTATTGGTGAAGAATAAAAAGGCTTTTTAGAAAGGGTGAAGGCTCAAGAGGGGTAACTAGAGGAAAATAATCTTTTTGGGTTTTTAACGTTTATTTGGTTATATCGATCCAAAAATGGCCTAAATTCCCTCATAGGATATGGCGTGGTGATCAAGCAAGTGGACGTGTGGTCTTTCTATCCGGACATCCTTTGTGTCATCACTCAATAATCATTCAGATGAGGCTTTTGGCTAGATTCTCACAGGATATGGAACTTAATTGTTCTAACCTTGGCTTCAAAAACTCATTGCTATATACACACAAATGCTGATGCATGCCATTCATGAAAATATGCAGAAACTATTGTACGTATATTAGTCTAAGTACGAATAACAAGTCCTTACTCTATTGTTATAATGAGACTTCTAAACTTTTTATTCATCATATGAAAAAGAAACAATACTTTTTAATACTAAACGGAAAAATATTTTTGGTCTTTTTCGGAAAAAAATTAGAAATAAATAAATATACTATTATATATACTATATAGAAAATGTCTAGTTTTTGCAAAATGTTACTATACCAACTCATGATAGAACTATGTTTGTCCTCAAAGTATGAAGATATAAGGAAAGAGATTACCATAAAAACATGACCAAAAATGGCGATAAACCTGTATTATGTTCTTTATGATGAAAATATGCCACCCCTAAATAAGCTTGGGGCGTGGGTTGTTTGATATAGAACGAGAAATACATAGTTTATTATACTAGGGATATTTATTCTACTATAAAATCTTTTTGGGTTTTTGTATTTTTGAAAACATATATGAAATGTATAAGATCTAACATGCATGCATGATTATGATTACACTAAAAGTTAGAAATGTAAAGTATGTAAACAACTATCTATACAAACACATATGAAATGTGTGTGTGTGGGGGGTTTTTTTTTTGTAAGGTAATTGTTTTTCTCAATCTAAAGATATCTCTAACCAGATAGATGGTTTGACAAGAAGATAAAATTATACGTTGATTATACGTTGATCCGGTATCATTTTGGTTACTTCGGGGCGTATAATTTTCATTTTTATATCCTCTAGTTTTGAAAATTATGGAGAGATGTTATAAAGATTCTCGTACCCAAAAACAGTGATTCTTAACTCTCAATTTTTGAAAACAAACCATAACTGGTGATCGCAGGCAACTTTCATGTCGGCTCTTTATTGAACCCAATCCAGTCAGATTGTGGCTTCAGTTATGTTTGTTGGGGGTTTACTGTGCAAGTCATAATGGAAGGGTTTAGCTGGTTGGACACTAGCGGGTGGTGGAACTAGGTCTCTTTGGTGGATTTTGGTAGTTTTGGTTAAAATGGGATGGAACCAATTCTCTGTTCTAATAGTTGTAGGTACCTTGTCCTTGTCTGAATGTATTTGATGGTTGACGAACCCTGGAGGTGGTTGGGTTTTTGGCTTTGGGTGTTACCTCCATGGTGAATTTGGTATATTGAAAGCATAAAACTTCTTGATGGTATGTTGGTGCGCAAGGGACAATTGGTATCTATGTGGGTTAAGCTGAGACAGAAAGTGCATGGTGATATGGGCGACCCTTAGTAACACATAACTGATTCTCAAACCGCCCTTAGAAGAATGGAAATTGAGTACTTCTAAGGGTTGGTCTATGTGGAATCCATTGCCCGTTTTGTTTTTATTTTTGAAAAATCACATGACTATTGATGTATCGAGAACCTTCTATTATGAGAACAGAGAAAAACAACTATTTTGAAAAAGAAATGTAAAATAAAGAAAGGAAAATTGTATACTCACTCCATAGGATCACACGTACTCAAACAACGAGTAAAAAGTGTTTTATAAAGAATATGTGAGATATACGTGGACTAAGGTTTCAGCACTTACAACCACACACTCCAAATGGAGTGGTCCGGTTATCTTAAGGATGCACTCCCATAGAATGCATCGAGAAAACACGATGTCTTTTATAGTCAAGACTATATGTGGGGTCGCTTTAAGTCAGATTCCCCAAGACTATATACATATGATGAATGATATGTTATTAGCTATATACTAATAATCTAAACAGTTGGGGATCTTTATAGAAAAACATGTAAAAGCATACACCCCCAAACAGAATGAAATGATGCATTTGGAAAGTAAGATGCAGAATGATTAGAGAAAGTTTATGCAACCCATCATGGAGCTTATGCAATAACCCGTCATAGTTGAATTGTCCAAAAAAGTGTGAGTGTGGTAGTAGTTGTTCTTCAGGAAGCTCAGATGATACGAAAGATCGCATACTAGGCTTTTGAACCACTTGAATGATGGGTTCATCATCGCATGCTTTCAAGAACTCCAAGAACTCTTCATCTAGCTTGGGTGAATCTACAAAATCGGGGTCAATGTCGGCATCTTTAAGAAAATCATCGATTTTGTCCATTGTTAAGTCCATAACGACCAAGCTAGATTGGGATCCACATAACACCATAGATTTTGTTTCCTCTTTTTCTGACACTTCAATCAAAGTGGTGTTCTCATCAACTGGAATGATAGGCTCGTGAGTATGAATGTTGGGCAAAGTCTCTTTATTGGGAAGTCTCTTCATAAATTTTCTCAATACTATTTTCCAAATGTGTCGAGCCTAATACATGTTCTTGAGTTTTTTCTGCCGGAGTTTTCTCATTTATGGGTGATGATGTGTTAAGACATGTGAGGGAAACTGTAACTTTAGGCAAATAGTCATCGTCATAAGATCTGGAATTCACACGATAGTCAGGTGGATGGTGATTGGATTTTAATTGGTCATTAATATCAGGATAGGCTTTAGAAATGGGTGTTGTTATAGTAACACCTTGTTTCTCTTGTTGGATGGGTTCTAGACTGGGTAGAAGGATATTAGTCTCAGATGTGGACTCTTTTGAATTGGATTGGAGAAAACATAAGGTAGTTGCTATTTGCTGAGTTAGTATTGTTTGCTTGGCCATTTCCTGGTAGAGTTGGTCTGTGATGGATGGTGTAATGGAATATGAATTTGATATGGATGGTGATGTGAATGGTAATGTGTTTTGGGTGAAACTGTACTCTGACTGACCATATGGATACATGAATGGTGGTTGACTATTTATGGTGGAACTCCATAAATTGTCGGCATGACTGGAAAACTCTTGAGTGTATGGGGTACTAGGGAAGTTTGAAAATTGAGGTTCGTAAGTGTAAGGATTTCCCATAGTAAACTCGAATTCGGTATATGATGGACAATGAGATAACCAGTGACAAGGACTACCGCAAAAAGAACAAGGTTCTAGGTTTGCAATGTAATTCCATGACGGTTGCGATGCATATTGATAAGACATGAATACTCAATCAATGATGATGCACAAACAGTAGAAATTCATTTTTTTGGATTTTTTTTTTTTTTTTTAACTTTGCTTTGGTCTATATTTTACTATGCCCTATTCAGAGGAACAACCGGGCGTGAGACTAGGATGGCTCTACTATACGTCTCAGAAGAGTAGGCAGTCACTTCACCAGTGGTGTGCTACCAAGAATCTCACTCACGATGAATCTGGGGGAGGGGAGTGAGGAAGGTAGTTGGTCCACCGGAATCTGGTAACTGATTACTCTAAATCCTCGTGACTAAATTTTTGTCTTTTTCTGGAGGAGCATGACTACTTGGGCTCTAGTTGATTGATTTTAATTAAAAAAGAATTGGTCTAGGGCTTTCAAAAATCAAGCAACGTCCAATTTACCTACATTGGGTAATGATTTCCCAATGGTTATTATGGCTCGAGTTCATCCTTATGTGCGAATGTAAATTGCAGTGCAGAAAGTAAATTTCAAACAATCACATAAGCATGCTTGAACACACAAGTATCCTCTTACTTGGGCTTCGAGAAGGTTTAGAATTTACCTCTCAAGCCATGCTTACATGCTGCTTGAGGAGAAGGCGACATCGGTTGGCGCTTGATCTGAGAATCAGGCCCAACCTTTCGAGTTTTACCCTGTTTTAAGTTACAATAAAGTCCCACTTAAAAAGCCCACAAGTTGGGTTTTTGACAATTTATATAACTTTGTCTTCAAAGGCTCAAACTTAAAACTAAACTAAGATTATACTAATCTAATTAACTAGTTTTAGGTTAATTACCAAGTTGATTCAAAGTGTGTGACCTATGATCCACAACTTGCCTCATACACTTGAACTTCACAAGGCAATTAAAACTTTAATCTCTTGGTAAGTATTAAACTTAAACCAAGTTTAACTCCTGTTCATCATAAACCAAGTTTTCTTTTTTTTCGTTTTTCTTTTTATCACTAACTATTACAAATATGTTCCATTATTTTCTCCTACTCTATTATAAAATCCGGGCTTAGAGTACAACTATGTGTCACAAATGAACTGGACCTCGAAAAAATCTCACGCACTTCTGTGGAGGTGACCCAATGTCGAGGTAGGTCCAGCACCGGCGGGCCGGGTGGACGGGCGGTCTTTCGCCTGTTTGATCAGCTCCTCTCCACCTTTGTTGTCCCGCAACCTGATTTGCAAAAAAGTATCTCATTACAGAGAAACAATAAAAATAAAATGATGAAAAATTGAAAAAAAAAAAATGGAAATAGAGATGTGAGAATGATGCTCCCTTCTTAGATTCTCAACTAATCACTATCACTCCTTCAATCCATGATGGCGGCGCCATTTGAAGTTTTAATATTATAGTAAGTATACTTCAAAAAAGTTAGATTAAGAGTTGAGGTTCATCCTAAATTGTTTAGAGTTTGAGTGAGGGAGATAGAAGAAGAAAGGTAGACTCTTGAATATGATAATGGTATGATTATAAGCTAATGAACTTGAAAGCTTTGATTGTTGTTTAAAATGACTTGAAACCATGAAAGGAAGATTGATTAAAACATTAAAATAAAACAAGCAAACAAGAGGAAAGATTGAAACAAAGAACAAGTAACAAGTTGATTGAAATAAAGGAATTGAAATAACAAGTTGATTGAAATAAAAGAAATGAAAAAACATGAATTGAAAAACAAGACAAGAAAATAAACAAACCAAATGGTTTGGATCCTAAGCCAATAGATGAGTTCTCTCTCCTTTACTTTTTGATTATATACCCCTACTTTTTCCATTTACAGATTTGCCCTCATCCATTCTAAACTAGACACCTCACTCCTTTCACTTTTACTTTTGCTTTTGCTTTATGGGTGCCTTCTTGACCAAGGTAGGTTTAGGGATAAGTCTTCATAATTTGAGATAAGGGCCTCCATCTTTGGTCTTCTGATTTGAGGACTTTGACTGTTGACTTTGACCGTTAACTTTGACCGGTTGACTTTGATCGGTTGACTTTGACTTTTTCAACCCTTTTCCACATTAGATATTGGTCTTCATAATAAGCGTGATTAAGACTCCTTTTAGTGCTAAGACGCAGCTTTTATGATAAGTGGTCTGAAATACTCCTTAACCTGAAAAAGGCAGTAAAAGCAATGAGTTGTCTTTTCATTAAGCGTAAGAGGGAATGTAATGCGACAATATACGAGTAATAAAACGTATATTTGGGAGCTGATCATGTGTAGAAGTTGGAGAGAGGCTCTTTAACTTGCACTACTTCGTCAGCCATCTTAGTAGATGGAGTATGTTTTATTCATGCTAATACCAGTAGTGCCTGAACGCAGTACCATGCACTTTTAGTAAGACCCCAAAACTATCCTAACATGCACAAACAGTGCAATGTATGCTCAAGAAATCAAAATTCGTTTTTGCAAGTATGGTGTTCTGATAACTTTGCTTTGGTCTATAATTTACTATGCCATGTTCAAGGGAACAATTGGGTGTGAGACTAGGATGGCTCTACTACACGTCTAAAAAGAGTAGGCAGTCACTTCACCAAGTGGTGTGCTACCAAGAATCTCACTCACGATGAATCTAGGGGAGGGGAGTAGGATCTGGTAAATTATTACTCTAAATTCTCGTGGCAATATTTTTGTCCTTTTCTGGAGGAGCGTGACTACTTTGGGCTCTAGTTTATTGATTTTAATTCATTTTTTTGGTCTAGGGCTTCAAGAATCAAGCAACGTCCTATTTACCTACATTGGGGAATGACTTCCCAATGGTTGTTTTGTGGCTCGGGTTCAGCCTTATGCGTGAATGTAAATTGCAGTGCGGAAATTATATTTCAAACAATCATGTAAGTATGCTTGAACACACAAGGTATCCTCTTACTTGGGCTTCAAGGAGGTTTAGAATTTACCTCTCAATTCGTGCATATACGCTGCTTGAGGAGAAGGCTACATCGGTTAGCACGTGATCTGAGAATCAGGCCCAACCTTTCGAGCTTTACCTTGTCTGAAGTTACAATAAAAGTTTCCTTAACAACTTTTTAAGTGGACCTTTTGATAATTACGCAACTTTACCTCCAAGGGCCCAAAACTTAAAACTAAACTACTACTATACAAATCTAATCTAATAGATTAGCTAGTTTTAGATTGATAATCTAGATTAACTAGAATCAAATGGACTTAGAATGTTGATTACCAAGTTGATTCAAAGTGTGTGAGCTATGATTCACAACTTTCCTCACACACTTGAACTTCCCAAGGGAATGAAAACTCTAATCTCTTGGTAAGTATACAACTTAAACCAAGTTCAACTCATGTTCATCCATAAAAATCAATCAAAAACCATTTTTCCTAATTTTTTTTAATTTTTTTTTTTATCTCTAACTATTACAAACAAGTTCCACTGATTTATCCTACTCAATTACAAAATCCGAGCTTGGAGTTCAACTATACATCAAAAAACAACTGAACTGGCAAAAAAATCATATGTTGGTATGCTTACGTGGGCCTGCAATCACTCCCCGTCTAGGGCGCGGTCGGTCGTGCGATTCTGGCAAACTTTCGTCGGCTTTTATCCACTACTTCAGCTCCTCTCCAGCTTGTTGATCCCGAACCTTGATTTGCAAAATAGTAAGTCAGTAATGAAAAACAACAAAATAAAACAACAAAAATTTTAAAAAAAAATAGAAATGGAAAGATGAGAATGGTGTTTCCTCTTTAGATTCTCAACTAAGCACTCTTGCTCCTTCAATCCATAATGGTGGCGCCATTTGAAGTGTTGTATGGTAGTGTAGTCTTCAAAACGTTAGAAGTGATGTTCATTAGAGTTTGAATGTGGGAGTTGAAGAAGAAGGAAGGTAGACTCTTAGTGTATAACTTGTTTAGTTTTAAGCTAATGAAGAACATGAAAACTTAAGTTGTTTAAAGATTGAAATGACATGAAAACATTAAAAGCAAGTATTGAAATGAAGATTGTAACAAAGAACAACAAAATAAGATTGATTGATTGATTGAAATAAGGCAAAAATAACAAGATTAAAATGAAAGAAATGAAGAACAATAAAGTAAAATACTTGAGTTGAAAAATAATAACTAAATCCTACAAACTAAGTGGTTTGGACCCTAAAATAATTTTTTTTTTTTTTTTTTTTGGCCATGAGGGGATGCATTCCTTTTGTGACACCAGCAACGCAAAGACGGAAGAACAATCAGTGCGAAGATGGTTGTCTAAAAAAAGAGTGCAGCCATTCCCTTTTTTTTGAAGACCCTAAAACAATTTATGCCTTCTCTTCCTAACTTTTAGATTATATACCCCTACTTTATGCCTTTTATTGATTTTCCCTTCTCTATTACATTTGAGATACCTCACACTTTACTTTATGCTTTGCTTTTTCTTTTGCTTTTTGATTTCTTCTTGACCAAGATAGGTTTTGGAGAATGTCATATTTTAAGATAAGGGCATCCATCATATCTCTGGTCTTCTAAGTTGAAGGCTTTGACATTTGACATTTGACTTTGACCGTTGACTTTGATTTTTTCAGTACTTTTTCATAGCAGCTTCTGGTCTTCATAATAAGCGTGATTAAAGCTCCTTTTGGTGCTAAAACGCAGCTTTTATGATAAGTGGTTTGAAATTCTCTGTAACCTGAAAAAGGCAATAAAAGCTATGAGTTGTCTTTTCATTAAACGTAAGAAGGGCTATCATGCAGTAATATTAAGGTAATAAAACGCACATTTGGGAGCTGATTAGTGTACATGCACGTTACTTGGGGTGGAGTCGACGTTAGTTGGCGCGTGATCTGAGAATCAAGCCCAACCATTCGAGCGTTTCGTTTTCGATTACAAAAGCCTACTTAAAAACCCTTAGATCATGCCTAAATAATTATACAAATTTGCCTTCAAGGGCCCAAGTATAGAAATGTAAATCTACTACTAATATAACTAATTAGATTAACTAAAGAAAATCCTAATTATAGTGTTGATTACCAAGTTGATTTGTAGTGCACAAGCGTATGATTCACGACTCGCCTCGTGCACTCAAACAGCCCAAGGTAATTAAAACTCTAATTCTTGGTAAGTTGTATAATTTCATCCAAGTGATTTCCCTATCCTAATATATAATAATTATTATTATTATTATTATTATTATTTATATTTTTTAGTTTTTTTTAA
Source organism: Coptis chinensis (assembly GCF_015680905.1). Taxonomy (NCBI): domain Eukaryota; kingdom Viridiplantae; phylum Streptophyta; class Magnoliopsida; order Ranunculales; family Ranunculaceae; genus Coptis; species Coptis chinensis. The sequence continues at coordinate 45,322,335 of NC_141457.1, forward strand.
TATGTTTATATTTCAAACTAAACTCTACTGATTTATACTACTCTATTACAAAATAGGAGTCTGTAGTCATAACAACCAAGTGGAGGCAACCTAACTGACCAGAAACTTTACTGTTGGTGCTGATGTGGCGCGGGCAAGCCCATCCTTGGTGGGGGAAGTCGCGCGGTGGATCTTGGCAAAAGTACTCCGGCTTTCATCTACAGGTCCAACTCCTTTCCAACTCTTTGACTATGGCCCTGGATTTTAAATATAGTATATCAGTAGGGAAGAACACAAAAAAAAATGACGAGAAATTGAAAAAAGAAAGTGAAAGTGGGAGAAAGATGTTTCCCTCCTTAGAGTGCTCAACCATTGATCCAAACTTGATCAATCCATGACGGTGGCGCCATTTGAAATTGTTTTAGTGTGAGTAAAATTGAAGTCCGCCTTGGAATGATAAGAAGGTTGAATGGAGGAGTTTAGAGGAAGAAGAGAAGGTATGTAGTTCTTTAGGTTTGAGTTTATTTTCTAATTTCCTAAGTTGTAAATGAAAAAGGGATTTGTTTGATGATTGAAATAACTTGAAGAGTATGATGAACTTGATTGAAATAACATGTTGATAAGAATAACTTGATGAAGACTTGTAAGATAAATTAACTTGATTGAAAAGACTTAATTAAAGAAGAACTTGAAGAACAACAATGGGAAATAAAATAAAGCAAATAAAAAGACTTTAAATAAAAGGACTTGAATGAAAATTACTCTACTCCTAATGACTCTAGACTAGCTCTAGGTGTCTTCTCTCTCTCCCTTTTTTGGTTATATAGTTCCCTTTTTGCAAATTACTGATATGGCCTCCTCCTCTAGATGTAGGACACCTCATGGTGTTTGCTTTTTGCTTTTCATTTTTGTTTTATGCTTTTTGCTTTAGGTTTTCTTCTTGAGCAAGCTAGGGTTAAGCAAGGCTACTTTTGAGATAAGGACATCATCTTCAGTCTTTTGGGTTTGAGTAATTGACTATTGACCGTTGACTTTGACTTTTCAGTACTTTCTCTCATAAGCTCGAGTCTTCATAATATAAGTAGCGTAATTAGAGCTTTTTTTTGCGCTAAAGTGCATCTTTTATGATTATTCGTCTGAAAAGGCTTGTAACCTGCAAAAGATAGTAAAAGCTATGAGTTGTCTATTTATTAAGCATTAGGATGGTTGTATTTAAGTAATGTAACGGGATAGAAACGCATATTTGGGGTCTGATCATTTATTGAGGGAATGATCACTTACATCCATGGGGTGAAGACTATTAGCCTCGAGTGCATGACTGATTTCTCAGTTCACTCCTCAGTGCTTCAAAGGAAGGAGTGTTGCCACAGTTATGATATTGGAATGGCTCAAGATGCAATGGAGCCTGTGTTTTGAAGTGCATTGGCAACACCTGCGGCGTTGCATGGACAAAGAATGTCTAGCGGGTAGATTTTAAGTCGTGGTGATAAACTTCAGTACAGATGATGAATCTCCTCACAGGTATCCCCATTTTGCCAAGTTTTCATAAGAAGCCAACCATATCCAAGAACATAAGGGTCTGGTATTGTCAGTGCAAGAAGATGCACACATTGCTCAATCCAAAGCCGGGGGTTTTGATCTTCACCTCTCGATGCGGACTTTGAGAATTAAGTGGGGTAGAGTACAAGTGGTAGAATCCCACGTTTCCCCAGTACAGAATGATATACATATAGTGGACATAACAGTTTAGTTTGAAGGCAAACAAGGATTCCTTTATAGAAATATCAGAAGTTCCGTTCGCTCCCACAACAATGATCACATATAGTTTGGTTCACCTTGTTCGTATTGATTCTAAGTTGTGTTTGAAGAGAGGAAAAGTTAATAGTTCAAGATCACAATGGTGTTCCAGAGTGGTCCTCAATATGGATTCCTTCATTATGGCCAAGAGAATTGTTTGTGTCAGTTCAAAAGGGATTATTATGCATCAGTAAGCTGCTACCTCCAACAAGTCTGAGTAATCAGAGTTTAGTGATACAACCCGCTGTGCATAAGAGAACAGTAACAGTATGGATAGGGATATATGCATGGAGACATTATGCTCAAGGAGGAGCACTTTTCCTGGCAGAGATGAGCCATCTCATTGCTCAAGCATGAGCACATTTCCTGGCATAATGACAAAGTTATTTTGGCATGGAGCCATCTAGTCCTTCAGGACAATGCTTCAGTCATGTTAGAATGACCACATAAACCAGGGACATTCATGCAAAGTATGCAAGATTGGGAGTTGCTTGTATGGGCGAGCAGTTTCTCCTTAACCATGATGTTAGTGCTTTCTTCCCACAAGTAATTACAGCAGCATAAGTGCAGTGTTCGCATCGTCAAGGGTCAGAGTGACAGTTTGGATGAATACAATTTTGTTCTTCAGATATGACAGAGTTGATCGCCTAAAGTGTTTGAGCCAAGTATTGAGCCACGAGGTGGTAGATATGGATGAACCAAGATGGAGCACATGTACAGCAAAAGAATTGTTCTCTCAACGAGGATGTCGAGAATTAAGTGGGGTAGAATGTCACGGGGTGATATATAGGAACTCAAATATGCTAAATTGGAGGTCCAAACATGTCAAAACATTACGGGCCGAGAAACGTCAACTTCTAGTCAAGCCATGAGTCGGGTTCTCCCAATTCCATTTCCACCTATTAGTATGTTTTGAGACACACCAAATAGAGTAATCGAACGTCTAATTCAAAGCACCGAGCTAGGAGTTATGCTTGGTTGAAGCTCACACCTGGATCTATATATGTTCCCTTTTGGTTATAGTGGAAAATACTTATTAACTATATTAGGGAGGGATGAGTAGTTCCCATCACTCCTCATAGTCTCCGGACTATCAGCTAGGAACTTCCTTGGTGCAATATCAAGGCCAATTCATGAAGACACTCAAGGGTGCATCATGGATCCTCGGCGACTTTAAGACAAGTCTAGAGGCGTAGTGCATTTGGAGTATGCATACGTGCTACCGTTGGGAAAAGAGGTTGCCAATACCATGTCCTAGTGCTTCGCGCTATGTTGTGATGCTTGGTCGTGGGAACATCTAGATACTCGTCCCATTGGTGTATTTAGCTATCCAGTCCTACGACATGGGATTGGTGTACTTAGTCTTCTCTCGGACATATCCGAGGATTCGACTGTGGGCAAATGGAGTAACCCTCAATCTCGACTATCCGTGAATTACTCGAGCACCGAATGCTTATCAAGCTTGTGCATGGTTGAGCTACATGATCATGTACGTCGCACAGACCCCTCTCAGCACATGCTTCGGGACATGTCTATAACACCTTGGCAATATTTGACAACCCCTTGTCATACTATATAATTAGGTGAGTGCAAATTGTAATTGGTATGTGATTTGCCGGAGAGGTATATTAGTAGGTACCATTTAAAGAAGTCCTTTCTAATTTCAAATTCAAGATAGTCGTGTTGTGCATGATTACCCTACTATGTATAAGTCTCTAGAAGGAGGACTCATTAGTTCTTTCTCATTGGAATTTTTGTTCGTTGTAGTCTCCAAAGCACGGACACGTCTAAAATTCTACTATGTCCATGTCAAACACACATCGGACGCAGACGCGGCTTGGACACGTGTCCGACACGGCACGTGTGTGTCCCACGTGCTAGTGTAGTTTGGACATGGCCTGGACATTGTTTGGACACAATTTGGACATAGTTTGGACGCATTTTGGACACGATTCGGACTCCGACATGACTTGTATAATTATGTGAGATGTCTTTATGTCTCCTTTTGTTGTAACTATGTTTATAAATCTTGAATTGATATGATATGACTTAAAATCTAATATTACATCAACAAATATATATATTAAAATATCATTTAATATCTGTGTCCTTGCCGCCGTCCTACTTATTTAGTATATGATCGTGTCACCACGTCCGTGTCCGCATCCGTATCGGTGCTTCATAGGTTATAGTTTATTAAGAAAAAGTAATGGACATTGAAATCAGTAAAGAAACTACTCATGGGCATGGACATGCACAAGCACATGGAGAAGAACAAGAACAAGAATATGAATATGAACATGAAGATGGAGACGAACAAGAACATGAACACGAAGACAAAGGAGAATATATAGGAGACTACATTGATGGAGATGACTACACAGTCACCATTAATCGCGAAAAAATCATTCAAACCATTGTACGTCTCTGAAGGAGATGAGTACAGTCTTCAATTGGATTGACGACGTGCAACAGACTTACCGAAAGAAACAGATTTACCGAAAGAAACGCCACCAATAGAAGGAAAAACTCATTGTGGCTCTATCGGGTGATCAAAATCCTTTCTACCAATGCTACAGACAGGGCCACAATACTCTTGATATGATACAGTTCTACAACGGTTCTAACTGTATCTTGCCGAAAACAGACGAAGTGTGCAGGACGGTAAAGAAATTTCTCTCCAACCCAAACATCATCTTTGTAGGCTTAGATATTGATAGGGTCGTGAATATGTTGGGGACAGAAAACAAGAATGTCCATGTGGCCAAGACAATGGACTTACGTACATTGGTTGAGCACGCATTGGGAAAGGACAATTTAGGGACTGGCAAAATTGGTGCTGGGGGAGAACATGTATGCGCCGAATTGGCCGAATACGATTATCAAATGGAAGCTCAGTTGGCGAGATCATCATCTTAGTTCTCAGATCAGAAGGTGTTGTACTCAACTGTTGATGCTGTTCTTTCTTATGAAACGGCATTGAAGTGTATAGAGATGATACGTAGAAGCAATGGTGGGTCTTCTTAGGGTTCTTTTCTATATATTGCTGATTGAAGTAACTTGATTAAATAGGCATTATTATATGTAGGTTGTTGTTAACGTTGTGACAAGTAAGACTAGGACCCTTTGTTTATTGATCTTTCTGAGAATACATAGGTATTGTTGAGTGGTTTTTTGCTTGTAATAATCTTTACATAGCATAACTTCTTTTGATTAATTTATCATATTGGGGCCTCCCAGTGTGTATGTTTCTCTGTCACTAGGTAGTCCATGTTTCACTGCTTGAGGAGGGATCGGATCCAGTGTTTCCACGTACTGTACTGTCTAACGGAATTTTTTTCGTCTAAATTAATTCATAAGTAAAAGATCGATAATCAACTAAACTTAGAGGTTCATAATGAAAGTAAAAAGAAATTGCCAATTTGTTTCGCCCTTGGACATCGTTTTTATTAGCGAAGGGGAGCAATCTATATTAATGTGAAAACAATGCTTACAGAGAGTATGGACATGAGTACAGTAAAGGCTCCCAACACAAATGTGTCCTAGTTAGTTTACAAATCTGTCGACACCTCCCATGTTAGGAGCCATGGGGGTGGGTTTACCTTCAAACAAAAACAGCTCGTTAATTTGTGTCCATAAAGGTATGTTAGCCAACTTATCCACAGAGAAATTAGTCTCTCGCCATATTATGTGAGATTTGAAAGTAGTTATGTCGATAGCTAATATACTCGATCTGGACTCTCTGGAAGCCACACAAAGAAGAGCACCATATAATTGAGTCCAAGGATATATCCACCCGCCGTGACTAATTTGGTTGCGTGGTCCTTGGCCCTTGGCCGATTACACTTACTTTTTACAAGTCCAGAAGCACATACATACAGCTTCGATCACTTTTGTTGGGCAATGGAAGCTAGTGTACAAGAGTAGTCACGAGAAGTATAATAAAATAAAATAAACTACATATAAAACCAATCACATTCTCCATATCACATTCTTCATTGATTATCAAAAAAAATAAAATAAACTACTTCATCAATCACATTCTCCATCCTATAAAGTCTCTTCACCAATCCTCCCATTCATTATTTTTTTTTTTAAGCAAGCAAATACTGTATTAAGAGTAACCAGAAATTGTAGATAGTACAAACAAGGTGTAACCCGCTGATAACAGCAGTATTACAGTAAGTTAATCGAATCGAATCAAGGTATGTCTAATGAGGGACCTCCCATTTGGTATGGGGTTTTACATCACATACTACTTGTCCAGTTGTCTGTAACCCCACTGCATATTTGGCCGCTAGATCTGCTGTATGTGATCACCACATTCACCAAACTACGTAGCCCAACTTATGTGTAGCTCATTCACTATGTGGTATGTGAGAATGCTCCTTTCTCCCTCTCTCTTCTGATTAGTCAGATGCACACCTTTTTTACAAACAAAAACTTCAACAAGTAAAATAGAAAGGTGATGGAATCATAGAAAATTAGTCATTATCGGAAAATAAGTGAAAAGAATCATGGGAAATGTTCATTGTGCAAGGCATCAACTTTTATTGCTACAATGAGTACACTATTTTTTCTGGAAAAACAAGATTAATACACCAGTCACTCCACATTATTCCTCCAATAGTCGAAGAATCTCATTCACTTAAAATGATTTGCACATATGGAATGGTACAGTCAACTAAATTATTTGATTGGAATATGATCTTTAAACTCGTGCCCCAAACCCCACACTTGATAACAAAGTTACGTTCTTAACCCATATCACGAGCTTAATTGTTGTAGATGAGATGGTTTAACACTGCACTGATGCCTTCAATTAATTCAATTAACCAAAGACAATGGAATACTAATATAGAATGAAGTAACAGAGTTCAAGACCACACAACATTGAAACAGAACAGAAGAGATGGCTCCAGTGAAGTGTGCACTAAGGTCCCCACTGCGGCACTGCGCCATTGTCTTCTTAAATTATATATACTGGAATGCTACCTTCTAACTCCTTTGGAAGCTGCCAATATTTATGACGGCACCAGTTGGAACTTGACACGTGTTGCGTTTTCATAGAACTTTTTGAGACCTCCAAGTATAAATTACAGCCTCAGCTTCAAATGGTTCATGCTGTATATCGCTTTACCTGAACCACATTACTCTTAGCTCTTGCTTTCTTCTTTTTCTTTTCTTTCTCAACAATATTCTCTTGCAACATGCTTTCAACATCACTGCAACCAGAGTTTGTGTCATTTTCCAGCATTTAGTGTAGTGTAAGACGTACTCTAGTTCCTTGACAGACTAGGTGCCATTATATTCCTTAACTTTGTCAAACTGGTAAATTAAAAGAGCAGTCAAGTTATAGGCTTCAAGTTGCAATAGTGATGGAGCTCATTCGCTGGTTGCCTTTCGTATGGATCACAATGGCTGTTGTTTCACTTGATGGGAGCATTGTAGAGGGAAGATATCATTTCCATAAAATTAAGAACAATGAAGACTCAAGCTACTCAATTTCTCAATCCCCTGCTTATCCTCCTTCAGATTCTCCTGACCCAGATGAACCTGGGAATCCCATTCCAGACCCAAGTACTTTTGATGTCATGTCTTTCGGGGCGGTTGGAGATGGCTCATCTAATGATACTAATGCATTCAGGTCAGCTTGGAAAGCAGCTTGTGCCGTCGAATCAGGTGTTCTTCTAGCCCCAGCAGATTATACTTTTACAATCACTTCAACAATATTCTCGGGTCCGTGTTTGCCTGGCCTTGTGTTTCAGGTAAGCGTGCAAATAATTCCCTTAAATAACTACTCCGTTTAGTAGAACGTAAATATTATTGATTCTTGTAACATCATCATAATACATTGTTTTGTAACAAGGTGGACGGAGTTCTAATGCCGCCAGATGGCCCAGATTGCTGGCCTAAAGCTGACAACACTAAGCAATGGCTTGTGTTTTACCGAGTTGGTGAGATGACTCTCACAGGAAGCGGAACCATTGAAGGAAATGGAGGAAAATGGTGGGAGCTTCCCTGCAAACCACACAGGGTATTACAGTCTCCAATCTACATCTTAAGTTTATTTTCATTCACAAAGCGAACAGAAATGGGACTGAAGTTATTGGAATGGCATTACAGGGCCCTAAAGGAACGACGTTGCCAGGACCATGTGAGAGCCCTACTGTGAGTACTTATGACGCAACCAATTCAGGTTTCACACAATTGGATGAACTTATATGTCTGAATGAACTCGCTTATTATGCCTTTCAGTTAATTCGATTCTTCATGAGCACCAACTTGGTTGTCAGCGGCTTAAAAATCCAGAATAGTCCGCAGTTCCACATGAAATTTGATGGCTGCAACGACGTGCAGATAGACAAACTGTCCATATTCTCCCCTGCTCTAAGTCCCAACACTGATGGAATCCACATAGAAAACACAAAATCTGTTAGCATATACAACTCTATCATAGCGAACGGTAGTTAATTGATAATGTTTTCCACACATATACCATGTGCCAAAATACGGGATTCTTTATGTGTTTTTCCATAATACCGTCCTGATTTCCTGCAGGAGATGATTGCATCTCGATTGGAACAGGCTGTTCAGCCGTCGAAATAGAGAATGTTACTTGTGGTCCTGGCCACGGTATCAGGTATGCAGTGTTCTTTACATAAACGGACAATTGAATGAAAAGTTGGCGTAATTCAGAACTGAACTGCCTTACTTAATTTGGTAAGTTTTTCAGCATTGGCAGCCTTGGAGTACAAAACTCACAAGCATGTGTCTCAAATATAACAGTTCGAAATGCACTAATAAAGAACTCTGACAACGGGGTCAGGATCAAGACATGGCAAGGAGGGATGGGCTCAGTTACTGATATAAGCTTTGAGAACATCGAAATGGAGAATGTAAGGAATTGCATAATCTTAGACCAATACTACTGCCTCTCAAAGGGTTGTCGGAACCAGACTTCGGCTGTGTTTGCGACAAGCATAAGTTACAAGAACATAAAGGGAACCTACGACGTTCGGAGCCCACCAATACACTTTGCATGCAGCGACACAGTACCATGCACCAATATAACTATGTCAGAGGTTGAGCTTCTTCCTGCAGAGGGGGAATTGGTGGATGACCCTTTCTGTTGGAATGCATATGGAATTCAAGAGACCCTCACAATCCCTCCCATTGGTTGCTTACTAGACGGGGAACCTGACTCACTGTCGGAGAGAATCAATTATGAATGTTGACAATTTATAGTTTCTTTAGTCGTAGTGTGCTTAGGCTCCATCCCTCTGGGGTGTATTTACCTTGGAGTGTGATGAAAGGTTTTGAGAAAAAGGTTATTTTTGCCCTAGATTGAAACAAAGATAGTTTACTAACGCACTTGCATAGCAGCTTCATTTGTCTATGTTTTGTTTCATAGCTGTTCAAAAGATCATTAGCAAACAACAATCTAAGGTTCAAACAAACTTACAACTAAAATAGTAACTGATTTTGAAGACTCCTGTCGATGACTCGATGGCACTCGAAACAATATGGTTACAGAGTAACAATCATTGAAAAGGTTTCAACTCTGTATACCAATGGAAAAAGAAAAATATAATATAATAATTCAGCAACTCTTCAGATATTACTCGTGTTCAAATTCAGCAGACTACTCGGTATATATTCATGTTTGATTGAAGATCGCTGAATTTTGAAATAACACAAACCTCTTGTTTCGATAAAATATATAAGATGCTCAGATTCAATTTGTCTGTCCACATACATGGAAGTTTTACAATGCACATAAATACACACATGGTAGTTTATATTCATCCATACCCCTGACAAATACAGAAACAAGGGCCTTAGCAACCACATAACACCTACATCCTATGTTTCCAGCAATATCCACCTGGCCAGCGAGATTGCCAACAGAATGCTTTTACCCAGAAACCCAACGAACCTTGCTAATATTTTTAACATAGAAGTCACTTGATCCACCAGACTTCTAGACAACTTTGTTGCAACGAAATGAAGGTGAGATCAATTTACGGATGCAAGTACCTCCAACAAGGAAGCAGCAAACTGCATTTGGGTTTCCTCGTCTATAGTAGAGAAGAGGGGAACATGTACAAAAAGAGATTTTATCCCATGCTGCTCTGCAAACCGGAGAGAATGATAATATATATAATTGCACACAAATCGACCAGCATCATGAGAGGTCATTACACTGTAACCCATCTTTTCCAATGCTTTGGTGATCTTATCAACAGGAAGAGTAGTCTGTATGCATAGCAAAATATTATAAGAACAATTTTAAAAAAGAAAACAAAGAGAATTAAAAAGCAAACTGAAACTGGTGTTCTGTTTCTGAACAGAGTATATTGAGCTGACAAATACAAAGGTGTGGCTGAACCTAAAAAGGGTGCAGCATAAGCCGTGGTGTGTTCCGGGTCAAAGATAGCATCAAATCTCAAAGATCCCTTGGTCCCACGTTTTCATTTACTTACATGTGCACCAAGTATTTTTGGCTTAGTAGGACAATATTTCCATGCCAAATAAGAATTCTTGCTTAACAAGATATCCAATTATAAATAAGGCTTGCATCCCTATTGTTGTTTAGTAGTTCTAGATATGATTTTATGAAATAAAGAGTATTCCTTTTTCATTGGTGTCAATTGTGAGACGAAAATCATGTGTTTCGTCATGTTGAATTAGGGTTTAAAGTTGAAAGTGAAACTCAGTGCAAAACATTATATTTGCTATCATAGCAGAATCTTGGCATACTAATAACTTTTTTTTTTTTGGGTAAACAGAGAAAGGATGAGATATCCTATAATTACAAGAAAACAAAAAAGAAAAAGAGTACAAATGCGAACAGCTGAAACAAGGAAGGTCTCCAAATCAAAAAATAATGACTTCCCATCTACATACAAAATGCTCAAAAGAAACATCCCACATCTCCTCATGCACCTTTGACCAGAAGACAAGACCTTTAATTTCAAAATTACCTCTTCCGATGCACTACACCTTCAAAATGTCTTCTATTTCTCTCCAACCACACCCCACAAGATTGCAAATGATAACATGTTCCATAAACGTTTTCCTTCTGAGATTGAACATTCATGTTCCAAGAGGCTAGAAGCACCTTCACCTACCCTGGGCAGACCCATTGCAAGAAAAGAAGCTTCAAGCTCGCCACGTGAAAGGGCAAAACAAAAGGATATGATCCATTGAATCACCATCAGTTAAACAATGGACATAAAGTGATAAAAAGTCCTTGATCTTTTGTTGAGGATATCAATAATTAAAATATGACCCAAAGACGCACACCACACGAAAAAGCACGGAACACAAGAACTCTAGATTACAGAGCTAGGACAGTTGGATACAGGATTCAGAGAAGGGGGGAGGGGGAAATTTTCCTTTTTTGTGCAAGGTCCAAAGACACCTGTCTCTATCCGACAACGCCGGAGGAATAGAATCTAGCGCTCTTATTAGTGCTGCCACACTCTCTATGTCCCTATCAGAGAGAGCGGAATAAATACCCAAGTCCCAAGCAATATTATCATTATTTCCGTGCGTGAACAAACAAATTTAGGCGATTCTTTAGGTCAGATAGGGCGTATAATCTTAGGGAAAGAGAGATAAAGAGGTGTCTCCTCCAACCAAACATCCTCCCAAAACCTAAAGCTACTGCCATCATCCAACTCATATCTAATCAACATCTGGAACATCTCAATAACTTTCCATACACCCTTCCACACCCCACATCCACAAGGCAAAGACACTTACCACTAATCTAGCCAAAACGATCCCCTCCAAACCAAAAGAAGATAACCCTTCTACAGTGCACTAAGTTAAAAACTCATGCAATCTCCTAAGACCCAAACCCCCAGCTTGTTTTGACATGCATGACCTCTTCCACCCCACCAGTTGATATTTATGCCTCTCATAGGGTGTCGCCCCGCACAGTGTTACTTATAATACCCTCCAATTTACAAGCAACACTCATAAGCATATGAAAAAGGGACAAATAATACTCAAATTAACAGACACATGTGTCGGTGTCCAACACGGCAACCTATATGAATTAGGACACAGGGCCGGAACTAATTAACAACAAAACTATCACTGTTGGATAGTAACACAACTAGTTCTGGGCTAAAGACCTTACAAAGCGCCTCTTTACAAGTAAATAACTATGAAAGTGGCATATCATAGAGTTACTATGTTACTAGATTATATTCTAGTCTGAAGAAATGCTAACTTGAAATCGTATGCACAACATGTCCAAGTGTCCAACACACGTGTCTGTGTCCATCAGAGATTTTTATGAATATGTTTTCTAGTAGTGACTCAGGGTGCTGGATGCGTGTTCACCCCAGCTTGTTTTGACATGCATGACCTCTTCCACCCCACCAGTTGATATTTATGCCTCTCATAGGGTGTCGCCCCGCACAGTGTTACTTATAATACCCTCCAATTTACAAGCAACACTCATAAGCATATGAAAAAGGGACAAATAATACTCAAATTAACAGACACATGTGTCGGTGTCCAACACGGCAACCTATATGAATTAGGACACAGGGCCGGAACTAATTAACAACAAAACTATCACTGTTGGATAGTAACACAACTAGTTCTGGGCTAAAGACCTTACAAAGCGCCTCTTTACAAGTAAATAACTATGAAAGTGGCATATCATAGAGTTACTATGTTACTAGATTATATTCTAGTCTGAAGAAATGCTAACTTGAAATCGTATGCACAACATGTCCAAGTGTCCAACACACGTGTCTGTGTCCATCAGAGATTTTTATGAATATGTTTTCTAGTAGTGACTCAGGGTGCTGGATGCGTGTTCACTGCTGCTCTATTGTCCCCGTATCGGTAGTGGCCATTGATTGAGCTTTTGCAGAAAGTGATCGGTGGAGTGTCCATGTTACTTAGAATAATAAATAGGGAGACTAGAGAAGGTGCTAATCCCATTTTGAGAGGAAACAACCTTTTTAGCTAACTAACTTCCTACTGAAGCTCTCAATAGTGGGATCCCAGGTAGCCCGCATTACAACTAATGGACGAGACCAGACTATCAACCTCTACACGCCTGGTCATCCCGAAAATCAAAGTTTTTGACATATTCACTCTCAAACCAGAGACTGTCTCAAAACCTTGGGGATATCAACCAAAGATAATGACTGAAGCTAGATAAAAATTGTTGTGAAGGATGTGAATCAGTTGCAGTCTGACAATCAAAAATCTATTGTCCAAATTAAAGGTTGTGGGACAGAGAACAAACACCTCCACACTGTGACCACCGCAACAAGAGGCGCAAGTATCTTTCCCGTAGGCTTGTGGAAGGTTATGTTTTGGTTGGTTTTATACTTTCCAAACCAAACCGTACACTAGGTTAGAGTAATTTGTTAGCCGAAACCAACCTAGAGGCCAATATTTAATAGTCTACACATATCCAACTTGCATGATTATTCCTTACCTGCCCTGCTATTAAATTACCTAACAATATTCACACGGTCCTTCTTAACCCAGCCCATTGTCGATGCCCAAAACTTGACTGCACAATTATACAACTATTGATGGTAACATTGTATGAAACAATTGCATGGCCTCAGTAACCAAATCTCACTGACCACAGCAAGATGAGACTTTTGGAGAAGGCGTTTACTTATAGCATATATACTAATATACTCCTATCCAGGTATTGCTCTCTCAAGAACCAAGAGACCTTACTCCCTTCACCAAACCTGGGTAAAATCCACTGAGTTGCCAACTAAAAAGAAAATACATGGTCTTATCTTACTACACCTGTGACCTAATAATGGCAATAATACATGGTCTTATCTTCTAAGATATAACTAAGGATGTGCTACTCTAGTCATTCTTCCTATCTTCCAAGAAATAAGTAAATGGAAATTCTACAGGAGCAAACATCGATCCACTGATATTTCTAATCTTAAGTATCTCGAAATAAATTAGGTAGATGACAAGGTTGCTCACACAACTAATTTCTCAAATTGGTAAATGCCTGTGTTTATCTATACGTTCAAGCTATTTTTTTGAAATTGGTAATCAACTAAGTTGTTCAAAGGATTTAATCATTCTAATTACAATTAGGGAAAATTGGGAAAAATGATCAAGTACTTTTCAGTTACAGATAATAACTAGATACACAACCTCTGGAGAGCTTGGTTGCAAGAATCAAGCCGTTCATCATATTATCATAGAATTATCAGCAAGGAAACAGTAGACAGTACACAAAATGAAGGAATTAACATTGCACCACATACCTCTCGTGTTCGGGTTATACTTCCATCTGCAGGAACAATTGGGGCTTTCTGGATTTTATTAAAACACAAGCACTTCATCAATGTTGAATGAAATATGGAGAACAGTGAACTGAATAATGCAATACATCATGCAGTGGCCAACAAGGGAACTAACTAACCTGGGGTTTCCATCCAAACTCATCAGGGCAACGGAAAGTAGCTTCATTTACTGCCTGTTGCTCTAATGCAAACCTTGTTGCACCACTATTAACTCCAAAGTGAACCTGAAGAAAATGTAGTACAAGAATGGAATACAAAATAATTTCAAACTAAGCTCTGTGTTCTGAAACGTAGTCAATAGGTCATCAATACTAGTTCCTAAAATCTAGTTGCAAAAGAAAAGAAACCACATGGTAAGAAATAAGTAAAGAAAGAAACATACCCAGATAACCCGCTCTGAACTCAATGGATCAGAGTCTGTACTGGTCACAGCTGATTCCAATGTCTGATAAAGGAAATCAAGTGCCCCTTGCCCTGCCGTCTCGAGAATATTACAACTCCCAAGTATAAACCCTTTAGGCAAACCCTTTTTCTCCAAAAAATCTTTGAGATTACCAACAATTGTCTCAGTAGGATTCTCCGCCACACCGTGAAATTTCTTAAACCCAGTCACATGAACTGTCACTACACTAGGCCCTTCAGACCCCATTTCACAACAGAATCTTAATAGACCTATGAATTAACAATCTCCCTGCCATACAAAATATAAATTATTCAAAATTGTACCATCAATTACTTGATAAAACCATATATGAAATCATTTACCAAGAAGAAGAATTAATTAATTAATTAAGGATCAAGAAGCCAAAAATACTAAAAGTCAAAAGAGATAAGGCCAACAAACTTTTTTCACTACCTTAGTTGGGTTGGTATGAAAATAAGTGAATTATGAGACAATGGATTTTTGAAAAAGACTTGCTTATCTAGAAACCCAAAGATAATATATTTTTAAATAATAGGAGACACAAAGAATACGTCAAGGGTGGTGGCGGGTCACTTTTCATACCAAAACAAAACTTAATTTAAGGTTGGACATTTTGTAAGAACTCTACTCAATTTTTTTTATGTTTTACTACTCATGGTTCAGCTCGATGTTGGACCCCGATAGGAATATATAATAGGATTACTACGTTTTTTTATTTATGAAAACTCGAGAGTGGTCGTACAGCCCATTTTTCTTTTACCCTACGATCAACTAAATCTGTTACATATCAGATAAATCAGTTTTGCTTAGGATATTCAAAGTTGATGAAGTTTTCTTATTTATTTTATTTATGTTACAAAAATATATATACTCATAGGTAAATCTTCCCTAAGGTGGAATTTGGTGCTACGTGTTTTATGAGGATTTAGTGGCTAATGTTGTGTTGGTTTTGGTGGAATAATTCCCATAGAGATCTTGATCAAAGTTGCTCTTTTTAGAAACTTATAATTGTGTGGGAAGTTTTGGGACTAGGGAGTGTCGAAGACTTGGATGGGAAAAAATAGTTGGCCAAGGTGGAGAATCAACACTTTGGTCACTCTCTCTCGTTTCTCCTGACTTGGCAACTACGTATCCATTAGGTTCTTCTAAATTCAGATCCGAATACTACTAAGCATTATTACAGACTCCAGTGACTTCAAAATTCCACTGCAAAAATTGATTGCTTCGACATTTCTCAAGAAAACGGACTTCCCATTGGAATATTTCCTACAAAAGTTTCTGAGAATGAAATTGCATTTTGTTCTTCTTGATGGTACATTGAGAAAACATAACATATTCTGAGTGTTTAAAACAAACTAGAGTTCCTGCGAGCAATTGTTAGATATAGTATGGAAAGCGCATAATTAACGGGGAAAATTACTCTCATTTTCCCACAAGAAACTAAAATGGAAGAAAATGGAAGTTCTGCTGAGAAAGTTTTGATGCCTACTCTTACTCATTCCAATGTGTCAAGATAGATATGGGAAATACTAAAGTTTCCACAGGGAAATAATGAATGTAACAGGCCCTAAAAGAACATTGAAGCCTATTGCAATGAGAACATTGAAGCTTAATCACAGTTTACATGTCCTAAAAGAACATTGAAGCCTAATCACAGTTTACATGGTTTACATGGCTAACGTCTTCAAATTTCATTAGTTTACCTATCTACCCAAGTAGTAAATGCAACCCTGTAACACATGCAGTGAAATATTTCTCATTGTAATTACATGAGCAGAATAGGCAAGTACATCCATTTGATAAATTTGAAAGTCGCCGCAAAGGATACCCCATGTTCAAACATTGACATTTTATATAAACCATCACAAGGATGGTGGTTCAGATATGGAAGTTGTGTCACCTGCATCCCATTGTGCTCCTTACATTTTGCAGAACACGGACACATTCAAAGAAAGAAGTGAAGTCAAAACCTGCTGGGTTTCCACCATCAAGAGCTACTTTGGAACTTCCAGGAATATTAGTAAATGGATTTTGACAGATGACCAAGTCAAAACCACCAAAATCATTT
This sequence comes from Coptis chinensis, assembly GCF_015680905.1. Lineage (NCBI taxonomy): Eukaryota > Viridiplantae > Streptophyta > Magnoliopsida > Ranunculales > Ranunculaceae > Coptis > Coptis chinensis. The sequence goes on from NC_141457.1 coordinate 45,338,929, forward strand.
ATCAGAGACTTAAGCTTGTTAGATGTTAACTTGTTAATGTCTTCAATCTGCACCAACTCCCCTGTTTGTCCACTGCCCTGCCACCACTTTCTTAAGATCCTCCGATTTGTTTCACATAATTCCATTGAGACAACGCCTTTCAGACGAAGGCCTAGACGATGAAGAGCAACTTCTGCCCCTCCAATTCCGCTGAAAAGTGATAAAACGTTGAGCCCATCTGGAAATAGCCACTTCAAGACAGAAAGGTGATAACCCAACGTGTCTGTTTGGAAACTATACTTAAGTAATCTCAGTCTTTCAATGGGGTCAGCACCAACTAACTGGGTGTGCTGCAAAGGATAACCCAAAATACGTTCCACTTGCTCAGGTTCAATGGGGCTCAGTCTATACTGCCCAACCCACATTAAGTTCAATATCTTGCAATGGTGAAGTATGTCAGCTTGTTGCTCCTTTGAAATTATCCCCTGTGAATCACTTAAGATCTTTCCTAGCCTCTCACAGAGTTGAGGAATCCCTTTAGTTTCAGAGTTGATGCAGCTTAACTGCTTCCTAGTGTCCCATGATGGCCACCACTTCTTTGTGTGAGGCACTGCATCTTCAATTGCCATTGGTGACCGTGGATGGATGTGAGTTCTATCATCTGTCGGAAGATTGTGTATGTAACCTTCCTTCCTACTTAAGGCTGAGAAGAACCCAGTATGAACAAACTCCGGATCAATTGTATACAGGAACTGTGATAGTTTTCGCCAAGTTTCATGCGAAACGTCCAGCACATTTCCATAAAAGAAAAAAGGACGATCAGCTACCTTGTCACGGAGACCCCTACAAAAATTTGATTCAGGCTGTTGGGGAATTTTCATTCTATCTAACGGACTTTCTTCCAACTTATGGACCCCTCTATGTGGTAGAGACATGGATAAATTGGTAATTTTGGGTTCAAAAGCTTTTGCTTCCCTACTGGAAATGTCAAGAAAGGCATCTGAATAGTCTTCAAACTCAAGTTTCGGTTTTTTGACTTTTTTCCACTCAAGTTCTCCATCAAAGTCTATATCCTCCGCTCTGAGAAATGGTTTTGAACTTGATGCCTCAGTCTCTGCTATAAGGGTATCAAAAGAGCGGCGTATACCGTACTCTTCTTTAGGACTTTTCAGAGTTGTATAATTTTCACCCTGTGAATGATTCATCCTGTGAAGGGCTGGTGGCTCCTGCAAAAGATCATTGGTCTCATTAGGTAAGTATGCAGAAACTTGTGTGTGTGTGGGTCTATCGCATACGTTTACTCAATGACAATGACCGTCCTGATACAGTTTTGCAACATAATTGTCTCACCCTTCAACCTAGCACCAGCTGAATATCCTTGATCCAATACTACAAACATTTCAATTTCTGGGCCAATATCCCATCCAACTTATTACCTAGGGCCCATATATTTGTTCTTTCACTTCTTTGTTCTTGATTTTACTAAAGGTGCTCTTTTTCCTCAGACATGCTTTGCTATTAGTTGAATATTTTCATATGAATAAGGAATCAAAAGTTTGAGCTGACGTGTGGACCATCAGATCACAGACAGATCTTCATACATGTGTTCAAACTTCAGATTCTGTGGCCTGTCTCAGTATATCTCGAGGATCTGTCTTGAACTGCCAGTCTACACAGGATTAGTTCACCCTATCTGAATAGGGGCAATTTTCAATGTTATATACTATTACTATTACATCAGATAACCAAAAAAACACAATAATAACTCGAAAAAAAAAAAAAAAAAAAATACTATAGATAGCAGTCCAAGATTTCGTGTCATCTTTAAGCAGATCTTCAGTCAAGCATGAGCCTTCGAATTTCAAACCTTTATGAAGGAACCAACTATTTTAACGGAAATGTTAAAATTCCACACAATAAGATTCATCCTATTATATCAATCACAACAATCATACATAGGTTCCTAGATGAGTAAATGAAATAACAAAACTGAAACAAGGGAAAGCAGACAGGTAACCAGATACGCTAGATGATATATAAATAAATTAAAAGCTAGCTTAATGGTTTCACCAAAGAGGAAAACCTTGTTTTTCTCAGAGCTGGTATCAGCAATACGGCTTGCAAAAATTGAATCAGCAAGCTCCTCAACTGGAACCTCTGCACCTGAAATTCAGAAAGAGGTTTCTGGATATAATGGTCAAAGAAAACCTATGCAAAGACATACACCTGTGGCCAGAACTGAGAGACACTGACGCAAACGTGTAACTATCCAAATGGTTTGTATTTCAAAGTTTGAAGCAATTAAAAGAATACAAAATTAATTTCTAAGGATGCGAGGAGAAAGTACAGATCTTTCTTCTTACACAGATTGTATATATATGCATTTTGGCGTGTGGGGAATTGCATAAATATAAGTAACAGGCTTTCTATGCTCCAAGGTTATACGAGGGCATGATAAAAAGATGCAAGCAAGTGACCATTGGCTCAAACGCCAAAAATGAACATATGTTCTTTAACTTCTTTTTATTGGCTCTTGGGACTAAAAGAAACCACTCACCATATTTCTCAACAGCTGAAGAAATTTCATCTTCAGAGAAACCCATATCCAGCAACCGAAGTGTCACGTCCATGGTCCAAAACAAAGTTTCAGTACTATCGTCCTGGAAAATTCAAAAACAAGCTAGTGTAATATGTAATGAAGACGCAATGAAGAGGAGCTTGCATGTACATGGAGAATATATGTTTCTTTGAATATATCACATGAAGATATACAGACAAAGACAAACCAAAGTCACATTTACACTGGTATGTGTGTCATTGTCCAACATGGATACACACTGTCCGACACGTCAACTTATATGAATTAGGACACGAGGACACAACAAAGTAAAAAAGAAACTATTACTATTCTTTAGTTACAGAACTATTTCTTGGGCTCAAGAACATACAAAGTGCCTCCTTACAAATAAATTACTATACAAATAAAGTGGGATATCAAGGAGTTGTGACTATGATAAGACCTTATGTTCTTAATCTTTTTAGGGTTTAAAAAGGAACCCTAGTTTGAAATCGTACGTTTTACGTATGCGTGTGTCTGACAGTATTGGACACTAAGTTTTGGGGGATATAAGTGTTTAATAGTAACACAACTCAGCATGCCACAAATAAATGATTTCCTAAAAGCAACTATTTGGGGTCTCAAATCAGTAAAACCACCTTCACCGCCATCTTCAAAGTCGCCGCCACGACCATACAAGTTTTTTCGCCAGAATAAAGAATTTTTTTTCAAGTGTGGCAAACCTCATACTCAAAATTGTAAATTTGTATTTACGCAGGTTGAGTTGTCTCCTAGCCTTCCTCAATAAATATTCCTTGCTACAAGTGCTTTTACATTGATATATAAAATCCAAATGGCTCCAACTCTGATTAATTACTTGGCTGTCACGGTTACACTCACTGGTTAACTATTGCAATGAATATTACCATACCCAAATATTTGTTATGATATATGAAGTTGCATAGTGAGAGTTGTGAGTTTGATGCAGGACAATGATAACTTTTTACAATAATGAGAATATTTAAATTTTAGGCTTTCAGGATTTATGTTAATAGAATTAGGAGGTTCAAGGTTGGATTATTTGCTTATTTAGGAAATTCTATGTTGAGCTTAAGTAGAATTAGAACTCCTGTTTCTTGCTTACCAAATTTGGTTATAATGAGGTCATTGTAGTAATCTTAATCAATCCAATTATTCTATCAACAAAATTATCAATTTCTAATTTACGTTAGATAATTATCTCACCTATTCCACATCTTCTAGTTACTTTATTATTCTTATTCGTCTAGATCTTTCATTCTCCTTTCTTCTCTTCTTCTCTAATCAAGATCACGGCATCTCATTCTTTTAACGTCCTTAGCTTGTTCTTCATTAGAGTTGATGAAATACCATAAAGATGTTCATTTTCATGTTTGAACACTTTGTAGGGATTCATTAGCCATCAAGAAAGAAATCCAGGTGCATGCTTACTATGCTATCCCTGTCTTTGCAATTTCAGCACTAGAAGGTGCTAGGAAACATTGAATAAGCAAAGAACATACATAACTACATGAGATTTCACTTGATGCTATATGTAAAAGAACAGTATACTATAACAACCAAATATCATCTAAAAGAACAATGTAAACTTAAATAAGAATATATGAGAACTCCAAGCCTGAGATGTGAAAGACCTCTTTCTTTCCGTTATCAGCATGATTTTGATCATTTATATCCACTCCCGAACTCTGTGCTACTTGAGCAGCAGCTATGAAGTCCACAAGTTCATTGACAGTAGCCTCATGACCTACAAAAGCAACACAAATACATTACTTATTACTGAAACAGTGAAGTGATGATGCAGTAGCTTTTAAAAATTCAAAAGATAACCAATTCTCAATGTTATGAAACATAATATTCTAAAGAAACCTTAACAACGTTAGCCTTGTAAAGGAAACTGTGCATACCCTTTAAACGAAACAATATTACAAAGTGTGGCAAACCACTTATTAGTTATTACTTTTTATGTCACACAGTTACTTGATTAAGTACGGCCTAGAAATTACATCGAAAAGTTTATCTGTTTCTAATTTTCACTAAAATAATCCGTCTATACCCATGAAAACTTCTTTTAACGACAAGCTTAGTCATCAAAATGAGCTGCATTAGCTTGAAATTTCAACTGTGCAAAAGACTAAATTTCTAACAGTTTAACCAATCTTCTAATCCCAATCAACAACATTTTGTTAAGCCAATTGTTAGAGTTCTAGGAGGATATCTCCCGAGGGGAGGACGAGGGCAGATTTTAGGCAGTTTCTATTATTGTAAACCCTGATTTTCATAGATATATTGAAGTGATACAAGGCCAAACCTAATTAAGGCTGTATCCTCTTTTTCTCCAAACTTCTTCTTCTCCATTAACTTTTACTCCAATAATATTACCTTTTGCTTGACAGTAACCATAACTTCGACGCATGGCATTTAAAATTTGGAAGACAATGCAGTAGCAAGGGAGAGCACATGAACCAGCAAGAGCTGAGCACTATTGCATCAGTCCCGGATACTTTGAATTAGAGTTGCAATCCAAACACTTACCTGCACTACATGGGGGTTATTGAATTGGGAAGTGGGTTAAGATCTGTCTACTAATAATGAAGGGAATCTAAGATGCAAACCAATAAGTTGAAAAATGACGGTCTTTTAGCAAAATGGATGTGCAAGTTCGGGGAGGAAATATAGTCTTCGGATACTACTACTACTTTTTTAACGATAAATGATATTTCATTCATACATTAAGATATTGAGTACAACAAGCGAAGCTCAAAGACAAAGCAAAAGCATGTACTTACTTGGCAAGACGCCAAAGGCAGTGAATATATATATACAGGCCCGATCTTCGAAGTACATACTTATTTTAAAGTTAAAATAAGTACGTAAATAAAACATCACCTAGAAAATGAATTCAACTCTAATTTTTTGTGGGTATTACCCACATACCATAAAGATCATCTCCACTTGTCATCTTTAAAAAAAAATCTAACGGTCTAGAAAATAGTATTTTTGCAATCATCTTTTGCCTAAGTTAGAGATTTCCAAATGAGTTGAAATTTTGTAGAGATGATATTTATGGTGAGTAGATGATATCCACAAAATATTATATTTGAATTCATTTTCTAAGTAAAGTTTTACTTACGTACTTATTTTAACTTAAAATAAGTATGTACTTCTAAGATCGGGCATATATATATATATATATATATATATATATATATATATATATATATATATATATATATATATATATATATATATATAGTAACAGTGGTATTTGAACCCACGCCTTGGGACCAGAACCTAAATCTGGCCTTGGACCTTACAAGTATTAAATAGGGGTGCAACATGAGGACTTCCAGAATGTCACCCATCCTAATCCTAGTACTACTCTCGCCCAAGCACGCTTAACCACAGAGTTCTGATGGGATCCAGTGCAATAGTACTACTATGATCACAACCAGCCTAAATGATATATGATTATAATATTGTTTATCACAAAGTCCCCCAAATTATAGTCCCACAACAGAACACAACCACTAGACTGAACGAAGAGAAGTGTCTTGACACAATATAGGAGATATGTTTGCTTGAGCTGAAATGGATACCATTTCCTCCATTCCCTCTCACTCATAAGATCGCCACACATGTTCTACAAAATTCATTAATCTTGAGTTTTCTTATATTTTCAAGGTCCGAGAAACCGAAATTTTCCCAAAATACTGCCAAAAATTCAGGATACTTTTGACACATACCAAAGAGCAGATATTGCAAAAAGGATTAAAATAGTATAAGACTTGAAATAGCAAAACATTTTGCAAAATCAGTTGAAGCGTCTTTGCAACATGAAAACAAGAAGAGGGAGCATCAATGTTTGGAACTGCACCACCTAATGCTTATTTAGATAGCCTCTTGCAAAGGATCAAGCCTTTTGTTGCTCTAGAAGAAGAGAGAAGAAGTTGAAGGGGAAATCTAGAGAGGAGTTAATTACTAATATTAGAGAATGGAAATGTCTAGAATATGGTTTCCTTGTTTAATAAGGGATCTAGTCCAACTACAACTTTCATCTCTCTAATGTTAATCTAATCCTTTTAGGCCTTTTAGATGATAAGTCTCTTAGCAGTCCTTAGTTGGGTCTCCAACTCAATTAGAAGCCTATGAACAACTTAAAAATGGCTTTTATTATTTAACTACAAAGAGTTCTTCTATGGACCAATGACTTGAAGTTCCAAATCAGGAAGCCTAGGATCCGGACCAACTCCTGATTGGAACAAGCCAACTAGGTGCTAAGTTGGTCATCTGGGTCTGAACCAAGACCAACATGATTCCTAAATGGATCTTCATGTCTGGGTCCTTAGTCGCTTAACCCACTCATGTTCTTTCATCAAGTGTGTTCCTTGTCGGAACCAATGATTACTCCAGTCCAGATGTAGTCGTTAATTCTTGATATGATACTCTACAGTACGGAACTGCATCTCCTGGAAAGCTAATAATCATGAAACAAGTGTCCTTTACACATCAAATTAGGCACACACCCTTAGCACCTTTTTCTTGCCAATATAGAGGAAATGTTTGTTAATATGGAGTAGAAAATTTCAGCAACCCTCCAATGATAAGCATAAAATGTGTACTTTCTCTGTCAATTTTCTCCATAATAAGCAGATAAATCATTTTTACCCCACCAAACAGAGGATGCAACAAATGCCATTTAAATACTAATCAATTATAGAAACACTTCATTTACAGCAATGACAGAAGATCTGCAAATCATGCGAATTTGCGGATCAGTCCTTCTGATCAGGCTAGAGAATGCAGGCAGACACACAATGAAATTCAAACTTCCTAAGTATCATCCAGCTCAGATGGTTAAGATAAAGCTCACTGTAATGATACGAGACCAACCTCAGTAAAAGCTATGAATTAACTGCGTCAACACTCCTACTGATGTTCCTAAATCAAACAACTACGTACCCGCAAATAATTTATAATTCACATCAACGAAAATACGGAGACTAGAAATTTCAACAAAGTGTTATAGTTATCAGGCTAGGATCATGAAAATGCACCAAAATGTTTCTTTTATTGTAAATGTTTTTATTTCTTGTTTCTTTCTTGTAATGTAGGCCTTCTCATCCTACTTCTCCATTATTAATGATATTTCACTTTACCAAGCAAAAAAACAAAGAAAATGCATCAAAATTGAACTTCACTCACCAAGTCTGCCAATTGCAAAATCAACTTCTTGCACAGAAAATTTCATCATTAAAAGAGATGCTCGTTTGTCATCGTTAACCTCAACATCTTCATCAAGCTCCTGGAATTGATGCATGACAAACTTAAAAACGTGTAACGAGAATGTAAATGAACATAAGTATAACACAAACTACACTAGCAACAGGTTACCTCGAGTTCTGAAGCATTTGTATGAAATTTAGCAGAACTTCCTTCATCCTTACAATCACCAAATAAGTAATCCAAAGAATCTGACGATTCGGAACTCGCATTTCTAACAGCCTAAATAATTCAAACGAGTTAGGTATTCGTGTTTCAACAGCATGTTCTTGCATCAAAAATTAGAAAGCATACAAATCATGCAAAGATTAATCAATATCCCACAACAAGACCAGACATTTAATTAGCATTCAAATGGTGGAAGTGGTTTTGACACGTGTATCTCTATGACTCTATCTCCACATCTCCTCTATGGGCATTCTCAAAAACCGTTCTCTTTCTAATACGTGACTTTCTTAAAGTATCTTTCAGATATTCGGCAGAGAGAAAATAGCATTATACGACAAACTTCATCATAGATTTACAACACATTTTAGAATGTACTATTTTACTATAAATTTATCATTTACAAATATGCTCTTTTATCTTGAATGACCTAATTTTTTTTCATTAGTAAAACAGCACTTGATACCCAAAAAAATAATGTATATAGGAAAGATGACATGCTACAAAACCTTGCATTTCATAAAGGATATACTGAGGTAACTACTATGTCACACTAGCAAGAGCTACCTTGAGTTTTGGACAATCTGTAGCAAATTCAGCAGAACCACTTCCATCCTTACGGTCATCAAGAATATCATCCAGAGAATCAGACGACTCGCGTGATGACCTCTTATCGGCCTAATTCAAAAAGTATCAACAATTAGTTATTCCTTGTTAGGAAAAATACTATATTTTCCACAAACACAAACCGAACAGGAATTTTCAATTTGTTTAGAAGCTTCAGTTTGTACTGAGTGAAGTATGGCAACACAAAAGAGCCAATTTCAACAAATCCTAAGCTCCATTTCAGGATTGCTGGAAAGCTTGCAAAAACAGGTCAATCTTAGTTTAAACGGGGATTCCACAATCCTGAACACTATGGTCAAATTCTCTCGATATGAAATGTCTTTGCATCAGAACTATACTTGGGCTGCAATCAGCATAATGATCAGATTACTCAACCCAAATTACAGTTCCTTGTTTAGTGTACCTTTAATGTCATGTCTCTCTCTCGTGCTCCAGTGAGTGTTACTAAGCGGTTCGATAAATTCAAGGAGGTACATCACTACCACCTTGTTAGTTAAGAACTTAAGATAGGTAGTCATCAGCCTGATATTTGACCAGACATAATATAGGTAGCAGCCTATATATTTTATCTAAAAGTGTTTAGAGATATACAGCAATCAAATATATATTATAATAGCTTCTACTAGCTGCGACTATGTTGGAATACTACCAAGGGGGCTTGCTCACGGCTCTAAGGGAGTCTAACATTACCACCATTTTGTATCCAATATGTAGTGCTCCTTAAATTCCTACTGCAACAGCTAGCAGCTCTTGAAGTAAAGCCACTTAAGTTTCCTCCTGCTAACCATCTGTGCTTATCATAACCTCATCAGTACGTCGGGGCGGCATCATAACTTTTCTTTGTTTTGTAATTGAGTGTGATACCCAGTCTATCACTATCAATACTTCTCTTCAATAGTCAGACCCAAAGACCTCGGGGATATTACTCTGCAAGTAGAGATTCATTGACTGCATCAGTTTCAATGACACTTCTTGAGGGGTTCTACAGTGGTTCTGTAGTCTCCTATCCCCACCCCACCCCACACTGTTCATGGACAGTGGCACATTTGAAAGCTCTTCAGGAAATAGATAGTTAATTCTGGTAATATGTTGAAAATGGTAACCACCCTTTTGTTTTAAAAAGTTACAGCATTATTTTCGTAAAACTCAAATTCCCCATTTTGAGCTGAAAGTGAGAATTGACCCCCAAGACCTTGGGCCTAACCTCACAAGACTTGACAAGTAGGCCACTGGACACCTTCATATCAATCAGGGAATATTATGTAAGGAGATTATTGACTAGAGGTGTATGTGGTTTCCATTTGGGTTGTTTTTTTTTTACTTACTGTTACTTTGTACGTGACTTTCATCGATCTGATAACTTCAACTCTTTACCAATAAAAAAAAAAAGGATCAATTACAAGAATGCGTAACGGAGTTAAAACTTGACAAACCGACCGTGATAACAATATAGAATAAATGTTCCAATGCTTTAACTGAAAGCAAGTGCATCACAAAAGTATGATGAAGAGGACTACAAAACAGAGCGAGACAGAACTTCCCAAACTAAGAGTGCATCACAATCATATGATGAAGAGGAATACAAAATATAGCTAAAATACCAAACTAACTTTTGATATTAATCCATAAGATTATAAAAACATGCTTTATTTCCCTCTGCTAAAGTTTTCCAATGTCTCTGACCAAGAAAAAAAAAGGTAAAGTCTCAAAGTTTCTTTTACAACCACACCCACCATCAAGCCCACCTCCAGTGCATTTAACAACATTTTTATTTTAAACCGATCAAGGTGCCTTGTTTCTTACAAAAAATTAGTGACTACATCTTTGGTCACCATGATAACAACATACAATAGATTCTAACTATTTAAACATAACCAGTTGTTTTACATAATCCTAAATAGCTTTTATAAAGCAGCTCTAAGTTATGACCAAGTATATCACGACTGAAGGAAATAAATTGAAGTAATAATATACCATGCCAGGAATACACTTACTGAATATGCAAAGAAGGTGTCCAACAACGAGTCAGCATTTTCTTCACCTAGAAATAACAAAATACCCTTAGCCATCAATTAAACAGTAAAATACATTGGGTTCATGATGCACTGCTTAACATACATCACACTAAACCCAAACTTAAAAAGTATGCCTTTTCACATAGCAATTTATACCTAGAAGAGCTACAACCTTTTGCAATTTACACAAATGTCTTGGCAGTATGAGATTATAACCCAACTTAGTCTGTGGACCTACCATGATCCTGAAGAACTTTGTCAACAAGAGTTGATGAGAATCCCATCCCTAGAAAATATGGTTTCAAGCGACTTTGGGAAGAGCTTTCCTAGGATCAAACAACAGATGAACTAAGCAACTTTCCATTCATTAAATAAATAATTCTAAGCAAGTCACAAATGCAAAGAGAATAGTTAAGAAGAGGCACTAGTCTGAACAGTATACATCTTTTAATACTTTAAAAATTCAACCCCAGCTACAGTAAAATAATATTATTTTATGGCCATCCTACTTTTTCACCATTGTGAGGACCATTTTGTCCCTATTTTTTGCATTAGATGGACAAATTTGTCCCGTCTGTATTGCAATTTTTTATTCTCTCTCATCTATAGTACTTTACACTCACTAGTGTACTTCCAATTCCAAATCCAAACAAGCACTTATCCATATTCATTTGGAGGCTGGTCCCCATTAACAAGTAAATGATGCTATCTTTTCTATGAATATATTTTGATTTAAGCTTTCTTGGTTTTCTACTTTCTTTTATCCCTTTTTTTTAACTCAAGTGGTGTTTCAATTTTTTTACATAAAAAGACCAACGTAACTAATTTCTTTAACCAATTACTAAACAAAAATAATTCATTCATATATATTAGTTGACTAAAATAACCAATGAAAACAAAGAATAGAACTTCGCAATATTCTCACTTTTTTATTGTCGGTAACAATATTCTCACTTTCCACTTTAAAAACATATATATATGCGTACGTATTTTTCTTTGTTCCCGCAAATACAAATAAGACGTGTAAATCAAATGCTCGTTGAGCATGCATAAGGCTAGTGAAATAAATAAGAGGTGACGAATTCAAGAGTTACGATCATGACTAAAACAATGTTCTTAACATCTAACAAAACTTCCAAAGTTATAGAAACGTATTTTTTTCAATTTCTAATATCCCCATTTCACTTATAATAGTTTTGTAACTGACAACTATAGCTAAGCATTAAAACTGTAAGTGTTCTTCTCTACATGGAGTCTCATTAACAGACTCAAGTTATAAGCAAAACATAAATCTGAGAAGTATTTCAAGAGAGTGAAATGGATGTTAGCTAACTATGTGCCCACAACAGACTTACACCATTTGGCTTTGAGCAGCCTGCACCAGATGACAGTTCCATACCCATGACTCCTCTCTTCGATGCACCTCCCATCACAACTTCAGGAACAGGAGAGCTCTCACTGTCTGCATAATCTACCATTTCGTTCTACAGAGCAACAGAAATAGTATAAATGAATAAGCTTTTAAACGTTGCTTTCAAAAGGAACTTAAGAAGATACATCTGAAATGACGTGCTTAGCTGAAATTAGAGAAGGGGGAATTAGCTAATTTACCATTTACTCTTCTGGTAGGACCTACAGCAATCTCTGCAAAAAGAAAGATAACCATTAGGCTGAATATACTAGAAAAAAACTGCGAAGAAAAAGACATCGAGATGGGGTGGCTTGAACTGATATCAAGAGTTATTTTCAAACTTCTAAGACTCAATCAAAGGAAAAGAACTTGTTCGATTTTTATAGATGATTTGATCAATACGCACGCGTTGCTAATAACTATTTAGAGAAAGCTACATGTATCCAGTGTTCCAGCCAATTCTTTTCCACATTTGCCTCACATTTTCTTGAAAAAGGGAAAACTCCCCTTTGATGTAGTAGATTGTTCATTGACCTATACTAGCAAACTTCACCATTTTAATCCAATCATCGACGTCTACTGCCCTAAGGCTCTTCCACTTTTACATACTCAAGTTAGCTATATTTTATTGATATAAAAACATTTCAACCTAGAAACAACGTTGAGTCCACTCCCCATTATTTTGTCTCAAACTAGTTACACTTGACTTTTACTTCCATCATCGCTGTCTAAAAAACTCTTCTTTCTTTAACTAACATGCATGCATTCCTAATATAAATCTACATAACAACTTTCAACAAATATAAATACAAACAATATTAAAATAAATAACAACTAAATGAACAAAGGGGATAAGATGTGTAAAAACAAACATGCAAGAAAGAAAGAAAATGAGAGTAAATTAGTTTTGAAGGGTAAAAAAAAACATAATGGGAGTGAACCTTGGGCTTTTGCTGCTGATGGGTGGAGTGAGTTTCTTTTTCTACTAATTTTCAGACAATGTGTATTTGAGAGAGAGAGAGTGTGTGTAATGTGTGCAGCACTAAACTCCAATGGGGTGCAGGGGCACGTGACGCCGAATTGTCCTTTTTTCTACTCTTTTGTGAGGTGAGGGTAGTTTTGGTAATTTAACTTCTTACTAGTTACCGCTGGAGAAAAAGAGAAAATACTGTAGATTTGGGCGAAAACCCTGTTGAAATCAAAATTTGTAAAGAGAGGTTAAAACTAGTATATCTTTGGCGGAGGGAGCTGAGCCGCCGCTCTTGGCGGAAAGATAGAGTTGGGTGATGGGGGAGAGAGAGATGGGTGAAGGAGAAAGGTATTTGGGCAAAAAAATAAGAGAAGATGAGGACAGACAGATGTAAAACCAACCAAGTTGGTTTTGTTCAAGATACCCTCCTTCTCCCAAAATCGTTTAATCGCTCATTTCGGCGTATCACTGACTAAGATAATCGGGGTGGCCAGTGGGGAAGAAGATGGAGGGAGGAGTGGAGATGGAGAAGGAGAGGGAGAGGAAAAGGGAGAGTGAGAGAGACAAAAAGAAAAACATAAGGAAGAGATGAGGACAAACAGACATAAACCAACCAAGTTGGTTTTTGTCTGCATAACCCCCCCTTCTCCCAAAATGTTCGCTCCGCTCACGGATAATTTTAATACAATACACATTTAATGGGTGTAGACATAATTGTCGAAACAGGTTTTTCTTGTGCTTTTGAATTTTGGCGAACATGAATTTCGAATTCTTAACCGCTTCCTAATATTTTCTATTTTTGTTATATATTTATGATTACAAATTCAAAAGGGTAAGTGCACTCGTCATTCGAGAGGTTGATGGTTCAGCCATCTGGATTCACTTTTAACTTCTAGATGATCCAAATCATTAGCCTCTCACGCGCGCACACCCTCTTGTAAATGATGATCCATTAAAATAAACAAACACTCGTTAAGTAGATATAAAATTTTACTGATTAAAAATTAAAGAACAATTTTCGAGTTACTTTATCTATATTTTCATTGAATGGAAAAAAAAATGATAACAACTTCAATGCACCACATCGCATTTCCATATCATTGAGTCGTGAGAAGAAATACCACATTAAGCTAACCATGTTCCATTAACCAATGAGGATCCTATTGATACTATAGTCTACCCCTTCAATTCAACCCACTTAAGTTTTTGAAGGATTCTTAGTGGCAACTTCTAGAAATCATTTCTATCAAAAAACTATACCCATTGCACCTGCCTCGAATGAATTTTTGCAAGCTTGTGAACTACTACATCTACAGTGGTGCATGTTGCTTTCCCATATAGCATGTCAACTAGATAGCTAACAAGTATATCATGGTATCAAGATTTCTAGGAATAGTTCTGCTATCTCTCACCTTCTTTTTGCGGATGATGCATTCAATTTTTTGCAGAGCCAATCTTGAAGAAGCAGCTGAGCTTCTTGATGCTTTAAGACAGTTCTGTAAGATCACTGGACAAGACATTAACTATGAAAAATCTGGCATACATTTTAGTAAAAACATGGCCCATGATCAGAAAAATATCATCACTCATATGCTCAATGTGAGAACTATTCATATAGGGGAACATTACCTTGGCTCTCCTCTGTTCTTAGGGCAGAATAAATCAGAGATCTTTAGTAGTATTATTTCTAAAGTTAATAATAGGATCTCTGGCTGGAAAAGTAAGCTCCTCTCACAGGCAGCTCGAACTGTTTTGATTAAATCCATTGCATCAGCTATTCTTGTTTATACCATGAGTACCTTTCTTTTACCTCATAAAGTTACTGATACTATCAATGCCCTTCAACGGGACTTCTGGTGGGGCACGAGCCCAGGCAGAAAACACCCTTTGTACCTCAAATCATGGAAATTCATATGCAAATCAAAAAAGAATGGAGGCTTAGGAATCAGAGATACTAAACAGGATAATCATGCTCATTTAAGTAGAATAATATGGCATATCATCACTAATCCATCTTCTTTCTTATCACAGCAATTGAAAGGTAAGTATTTCAACAATACATCTGCCTTACACTCTACCTTTGTACACAACTCCTCTTGGTTTTGGTATAGCATGTGTACGGTTTTCCCTACTATTAGAGATAACTCTATATGGCAGATTGGTAATGGGTTAGATGTAGACATTTGGCATAATGCTTGGATACCTGGATTACCATTGGGCAAGGTCCCAATCACCACCAACAATAATTCCATTCTCACTTGTGTGTCAGATCTCATCCACCATCACACTAAGACTTGGAACATACCTATTCTTAACCATCTCTTTGATCATAATACCAATATTGCAATCCAACAAATCTACCTCCCTAGATCCCCAATTGATGATAAAATCCAATGGAACCTTACAAAAAGAGGTATACACTCAGTCAAGTCCCTATATCAACACCTCAGTTCCAAATTCTTACAGCCAACACAATCAAAAACAAACTTGGCCTTCTGGCAGAACATTCATAGTCCTAGAGCCACTCTTTTTGCATGGAAGTGCTACTATGACATAGTCCCCACTCGTGATCACCTTGCCCAGCTGTTCTATATACCTGACAAATCGTGTCTGTTATGTGGGCAGCAACAGGAAACTATCCACCACCTTCTTCTGACATGCCACTTTACTAAAGCTCTTTGGTTCTTAACACCATGGAATCTAAGATTAATACATGATAAAATGATAAATTGAATAGTCTACCTACGAAATGAACGATGAACTCAAAACGTAAGTAAACTAAACTATTCTTATGATGCTCCTATTTATCAAAGTTTCATCTACTCTCAATCCTATGAGATATAGTGGAGTAGAAAGTTCGTTCCACTCCTAGTGCTCTAGCATGGATGTTTTTTAGTCTATTTAGTCGGTCTTAAGTCGATGAGAGCTTTACGAAGGTGATTACTACGATACTTACTGAATTTGATTACTTGACTTTTAAACTACTAATGCTATGGAAATATGATTGTTTTGAATCTAGATAAATGATTAGAGGGGAATTGAATCCACCTCGAATCCAACTTAATAGCCTAATATAGATTCTTGTATCTCGATTCTTACGTTCTTACGGCAAGAAATTCGAGTTCTAATCCCTAGTGTTCATGGCATTTCTACCGAGTACTAACTAGCATGTGAGGTCGTCCACCCATTTTCATGGCGAATCACGACCTTCTAGATTGGAATAGATTCTACAATGTTTCTACACTATACCACTAAGTTTTCATCAAGGCTTCATCAACCCCTCTAATGGAGGTTTTAGCCTTGAGTCATCAAACCATCATTTCCCATTTCATTATAACTACACATCATATTAAAATTCTAACTTAACTAAATTAACTAACAATGGTTCAATCTATTTAAACTACTTTAATGATAATCAACAAGAATTAAAATCAGATCTATAAATTGAAATAACACAATTCAAAATTGAGAAAACAACTATTTTATTTATCTAATCAATCAAGAACAATGATTCAAAGACTTAATCTAAAACAAGAATTGAAAATGGAACTAAAGCTTAATTTAATTAAATAAAACAGATCTAGAATTATCTATAATATTTTAGGTCTAACTAGCTACCATTAACAATGAGTTAAGCTTTTATTTTCATACATTCAGATCCAAAATCGTGCATGGGCTTGGAGCCATGTTTTGGGCGAGAAATCGGGCCCAAAACCCAATTCTTTTCGATCCAAAAGGCCTATTCAAATGCGGTTGGCTTCAAATGACTTTTTTTCGTCCCACTGCTCCTCCGATTGGGTCAAGGCTTAGACCATTGGAAAGCTCTTTTCAAGCCGGTCGTTTGACATAAGGTAGGCCCCATTCCGAGGTCCGAGTCCAAATATATAGCCTTCGAAAGTTCTCACGACTTTGTGTCTTTGTTTTACGCCCACAGCGTCGACTTTTCAACTTTTGGACGGGCTTTTAGAAAGGCTTTGTCTTCTTGAATCCTGGCCTTTAATCATGGAACTCCTTAGTAACCGACCTTTGCTCTTTTATCTCGCTAAAGTGGCACATATCTGCACATAATGGACTTTGAGGCTTGAAATGCATAAAAACACGTAATCAGTGTTAACTCTTAATTATTACTCACATAATTGGTCTAAAGGTATGACTGTTAAAGGGTTAAAACTACAGTTTTGGGCTCTTATCAAACCACCCCCAAACAGCATTTTGCTTGTCCTCAAGCAAAGATGAGAAATTAAAATAAGTGACCAAAAATGGAGTTCTATCTACTCTCGTTTATTTGAGTCGATTTCATTGACCATATGCAACAAGGCCTTAAACCACTAGGAATCCCCTAGTGGGCCGAGTTATAGCCTCGTGAGAGTTTTCCAGATGAAGGTACTCACAAACTTCATCTATACTACAACGACTAAGAAATAAAACTATTGTTTCCTTATTCATGCTCCAACTATCTATACATCTCACTAGCTATGAACAAGAATAACCAAGTCAAAACCTAAGCTAATATATGCATAATAATCAATCATCTACAATAAACATATATACAATGAGTAATACTATGAAATGCCTAGCAGGTTCGTTTACTCAAACTTCGAATAAGCGTCCTTAAGTAGGTTCTCACAATAATAGTCAAGATACAACACACTGATTTTTCCACTCAAGTTTAAGCTACTCTAGTGCTGATGGGCACACTTTACCTTACAATCTCAATGACAACAAGGAAGCCGGAGCCGATCAAACACATATGCCACTTCCTATCACACTAGCCTATTCCTAATTGAGCTAGAGGTCTTTATTAGGTGTTCATGGGGATTAGGAGATGGTTTAAGAAGGAAGGAAATGGATATTCAAAAAGGACAAGTCCGAGATAATAGAGTCTTCATATTATGTAACTAGAGAAAACCTTGTTATTTACTTTTGCTTCTACACTTTGTTTCCATCTTTAGCCATATTTTTTCTTTTTTTCTTTTCTTATTTTTTTTTTTTTTTTGGCTTTTGACTCCCTTTTATTCTATTTTTGGAGTTTTTATTTTATTTCTATTTTTATTTTTCTTTTCCTTGGATGGAAACTTCTTTTCTTTATTTTCTCAAGCAATTAACTAACTTTTTGTTTACCACGGTTTTTTCTTCTTCTTTCTTCCTCATTCTATTCTCGGACTTATTCTAAATTGGGTAAGTTGATTTATATATATTTTTTATTTTGTTTTTGTTTTGTAACAGGGGTAAAGGATTTGTGGTTTATGGAAGGCTAAAGAAAGGCTCGAGGGGCTTACTAGCGGAAAATAATTCATAGGTTTGAATTTACGGCTATATCGATCCAAAGAGGGCCTAAATTCTCGCTTAGGATATGGTTTAGTGATCAAGCAAGTGGACGTGTGATATCTCTATCCGGATTTTACTTCTCCCTTGTGTCATTTCTCAAATGTTTAAACTCATATAAGGCTTTTAGGCTATATTCTCACAGGGATTTGTAGAATAAGTACTCTAGCCTAGATTTGAAAACTTATCGCTAACCATCATAGATACTCATGTAATATATTTATAGATAGATGCAAAGATTATTACCTATATATTAACCTAAATTTCTAACAATTATTCCGATGCAAAAGCTAGGTGAGACTTCTTGATTGTTAAGAGCATGGAGAAAGAAAACAATACCAATATTCCTAAGTGTATAGCATAACTTATTTATTTATATTTTTGAATTTTTTAAAATTTTAACTAGAAAACAAATGCATATTATATCTATCTAATCCTAACAGATGCCTTAATTACACGTGTTTCTATCCCCCCCAACAAAAGCATGCTTTGTCCTCAAAGCATTTAAATAAAGAGGGTAGGAAAAATACCATTGAAGCGCGAACTTCGGAACATCCTAAAAACAAGGTTAGAACGCATCTAATATAGGAAATAAAACCCGACACAACTCTATCTGAATTCTACCCATTATGGGGTTAACAAAATGAAATTGCTTGGGACATAAGCGGACACTAACTAGAATGAAAACTTACCTTATCCCCCTCAAGATTACTCATCATCTTACTCATCCTCTTCTTCATTAAAGAAGTGAGGTTCCTTCAAGGTCTGCCATGCCATGATAATTTGTCGCTTCCCGCCATTTATCATCTATTATTGCTAACCTATTAAGAGCCACTTGTCCGGACGGGGTGTAGGGTGCAACCAGATGAGGTTGTATCCTCCACCCTTGCCAAGTCATTGCGGAAAAGATCGAATAATACTATTGGTGGGTCGTATAATGTCGACGTAATCCAATCCGTGAAGCGTGTACAAAAAGCAGGGAAAGAAACATAGCATAATACGGAAACTAGAACGGGCATAAGAATGTACTTATGCCTCATGCTATGGGATCGAGCTAAACTAGACATCAAGGTTTGGGGAAGGTCGTGACACATACGTCCCGCGTGGCTAAAAAGCAAGGAAGACGCCGCAAGGGCATCATTCACGTAAGAAAACGCCATTCCCCTAAAATGTTTAGCATGATCCAAAACATAATAGTTCCTATGTTCATGGACAAAGCTACCAAAGGCGACGTTATATTCCCTTTGGTCCTCAATCACGAAAATGCCCGCCATACGACTCATGCAAAAAACTTCGTAAGTGTAGACATACATATTATCGACCCAATAGCACCATGGGTCTTGTATTTCATTGGGCATAGCAAGTCCAAGAACAAATGCTAGCAAGAACACGGTAATTTCCATTGGTTCATTATCAATGTTGATGGAGAACACTTGTTCTCCATCTAGTCTTTCAAAGAAAATGTAGTTATCGTAAAAAATAAAATGCTAGTGTTGGGGAATAAAGTGCATCCGGTCTTACCATAAAAGCGGCTCCCGACCAACGAATGTGATCGCTTGAAACCAAGCACCATAAGTAGTGCTTTGGAACAAATCTTCGAAAAGACTGTTCGGTATCAATGTTGGAGATATCATCTCAAAATTACGCTTTGGAATAGCTGCGAATGACCCGATACTATCTTGCGAAAAACCGGAAATTTTCGGTCCACGGAAGTCGGTAGCGAGCTCGATAGAAGCCTGGATCGGTCGCTCGAAGAAATTGAAATTTCCAGTGTTTGAGCCGCGGGTTGCGCCAACCAGTATGCCGGCCGCCGCCTAACAAAAACTCAGAAAAATATACTGAGCCGAAAGTGCGCTCTGTAGAAGCGTGAGTCTTCGGAGTTGCGTAAACTTCGGAAAATGAGCGAAACGAGGGAATCGCGGGAGTGAAAGGTGAGTGATGGAGTTTAGGTGTAGTGTGAGTTGTGAGGATAGATTGTATCAAGTTTATATAGGTTTAAAGTTGCTAAAATGGATCGGGGAAGTTGCCAAAACTAATTACGGCAGTTTCGAAAATCCTAAAATTTCCAAACCCGAAAAACGGAAACAACTCATTTTCTTGATTCTAATTCAAACCCAGTATCTTTTAGGTTGATTTTATGATAGAATGTACCTATTTAATCTAGATTTCATCCTACCATGATATTTATTCATATATATGCCTAAACAACCATATTTTCACCTTGACTCCGCAATAAATTCTAATACGAGGGTTATATAAAAATAATGCTTGAATTGATAAAACCACCCCCAAACAAGTTGGGAAGGTGGAATCAATATGAAACAACCACGATACTGAAAATAACCCTTATATTTAAAATTTTCATTCGAGTACATTACACTACAAAATTCAAATTACGGAAATAAACTTGCATTAAAATAAATAACAATAAAGAAATTACAAATAAAACATAAAACATCAAACTATACTATCCCTAGCTACTCCGGGCCGGGGGGCGGAGGGCACACGCCTGAGATCGCTCCCCGAGCTCAAGAGCCAACACCATTCCCCTTCGGGCGACGACGGCTTCGTGCACGGATGGTGTGTCCTCGAAGGAGAGTCCCCGCGAGGTGGGAATCGAGTCGGCAGAACTCGTCCGGAATCGGCGCCGAAGCTTAGCTTGGCCATCCGTTCCCACCTCTCGCCCTCTCTCGGGTAATGGAGCTCGAAGTTGTGATGCATCGTTGCCTGCCGAGTCCGGAGGTCTTCACAGATAGTGTTAAGCGAACGCATGCCTCGATGGATCACAGCCATGCGCGTTTCGCATCTGTCCCAAAGACTCTCCAAGGCATCCGCGTCAAAACAAAAGTCCTCCTCCTCATCCTCGGAAGCATCCCGATGTCCCCAGGCCTCCTCGGCATTCTCGGCTCCTCCATCCTCTTCTTCTTCTTCTCTATCCTCAGCCAATCTCCAAACCCGTTGGACACACTCCTTATAGATCACGAGGGTTACGGTGGAGAGTGATGTATGTCCGATCGATCGCTGAGCTTTCAACTGAGCATGATCTTTGTTATCAACACGGGGAGAGGGCAACAAATCCTCCCTACTCCCCTAATCATGCTCAAGAAAACTCTAAGATCACGAAGTCATACTTCCGCTCCCGGAGTATCCATAAGATATGGAGGCGATTCAGGCCGATATCGCCGACCTTCCCCTTCCACGATCGTTCCGACCAATCCACCGGGTCAGAGCCACCGGGTTGGTCCTAAGGGAAGCTTGTCGGACACAATCGCGATCTTGCATTGTAGTCCCCTCAATAACTTGCCTCGTGCATCAATGGCTCTACCCCATTATCTTTGGGACTCCTGCGGGGTGACATCCGGATGGATTCTAGGTGGAATGCCTAGAATCTCGACCAACAACCCGATCGTCTTCACTTCCGCCTCTCTTCTTACAACAACAAAAATCCTAGTCCCTTCCAACTCCCTCATATCATAGAACCGTCCGGACTAAGTCCTCGTGGTAATAGGCTTCAGTCGAGTACCACAAGCTATTCCAGATCTCGACCGATCATCTCGTCCCATCGTAAAAACGGTAAGTGGTCGGGCGGTAAAAGCTTGCTCGGCAAAATTCGGCGTTGTTGAGCCATTGGAAGTTTGGAATGTAGTGGGGGTTTAAAATGTGATGTAGTGGTGTGATTTTTAATAGACCGGTTGGAGCAACCAGTGGTGGTGGTGGAGTGGTGGTCGGCAGCACCAAAATTTTTTGAATTTTCGGTGGTTTTAGTGATGGAAATCGGTAGTGGTGGGTGGTCGGTGGTGTTTGGAATCGATTTGGGTTGGGATTTGATTTGGGGGTGGGTAAATTTTTGTTTTCTTTTTATTTTGATTTTGTTTTTAGGTTTTGGAGCTTGGTCGTTAATGGCGGATGGAGAAGAAAACGATGAACTGATGGTGAAGGTGAAGGTGAAGGTCGCTACTAATGTCGTTAAGCGGGTTGGGCCCAAGCCCAAAATCGAAATTTGTGATTTTTTCGATTTTTCGCGAAACTTCAAATCAAAATTGCCGCCGTTACGGTCCGATTTTTTTTAATGAGATATGGAAATGATCGGAGAGAATTTCCAATCCACTGATCCATAAAACCACTCTATTCCGACCGTGGATGACATATAAGATAGTGGAAAACGCCGAAGTGCATGCATGACGACGCGTTATCTTGAACAATTGAACTCTAAATTCATGGATTATGTCAACCCGAATCGTAATACAATAAAACGGCCTAAGCAACTCTAATAGGACATAAATATTTAGTGCGGAAACGAACACCCCACCCCAAACAAATTTTTACAACGAAGCTTAGAAAATTTGTTTTAGCGATAAGGGTCTTTTAAAGTCGATTCCCGAGACTTCCTAGGTTACTATGCTTATTCTTTAATATATATATATATATATATATATATATATATATATATATATATATATATATATATATATATATATTTTAATTTTAAAAAGAAAACAATAAACAATAAAGACATAATTCACCCCATAGAGGAACATGACTCAAAAATCCGAGAAAACATGCAAGAGTGGAAAACGTGAATTATGTCAAACGTGGACTTCGGATCCGTACTTACAGCCACACACTCCATAGGGAGGGCCGGTTACCTTAATGGTGCACTCACCAATATATGGAAATGAAAGAAAATGCACCAAACACAAAAAGTTGAATCGTTTATAGTCGGATACTCAAGACTTTATCTAGGCGTATGTATGAACATGCAGTTTATTATATATCAACAACCCGAAATAATTGTGGATCATTCCATAAATAAATATCACAGAAAACATATCCAAACACAATCAAGCACCAAGATTTCCTATGACTCAACCTAGTGAAATGGAAGCGAAGTCGGATAACCCTATTATGTAACCTATCATGCACCTTATTTTTCATTTTGAATGAGTGGGTGTTCTAGTAAATAAGTGTGGAAAAGTGAATGGTTGTGAAGAATATGGTGGATATGGATAAGTTGTAGAAAAGACAGCCTGTAAACAATGAGGATGTGGTTTTAGCACAAAACTCATTCATTGTGTGTAGTAGGACTGTCTAAATTCTGAAAATGAAGGTGTCAAATGGTTTGTCCTTCTCAGTAGTATTTGTTTACTAGGTGGATTTAAAAATTATGAAGCACGAAGAAGAAACAACAGGATCCGGTGCAAAACTCGGGATTCCTTTGAAAGGGTGGAAGGAGGGGAATCGAGGTGGATATTGTGCAAAGTAGTTCTTGATAGGGTGATTCATCACTTGCTCGAAGAAACTCATTGAATTGCTCATCTAGATTGGTCATATCCTCGTTACTATGATAGGGACTATATCTTTGAGAAAGTCATCTATCTCCTCCTCATCCGTAATATGTGTATCGACTAGTGTAGGGATGGAAATATTGGAGTCTGATCTTCCAAAGGAAAGAAATTTGGGCATATGATTATCAGGGAACGTGTTGTTGAAATAATCTCGAGCAACACTCTCGATCATGCTAACCTCTCCATCCATAGACGAATCGGGTAACTGTGTCCTTGTTTTAAAAACATTGACTTCAACAACAAGATGGCCAAAAGA
This sequence comes from Coptis chinensis, assembly GCF_015680905.1. Classification (NCBI taxonomy): domain Eukaryota; kingdom Viridiplantae; phylum Streptophyta; class Magnoliopsida; order Ranunculales; family Ranunculaceae; genus Coptis; species Coptis chinensis. The sequence goes on from NC_141457.1 coordinate 45,362,901, forward strand.
CATGGACATTGAACCATCGCGCAATTAATGAGTGCATTGGCGGTTGCGAGAAAAAGGTCGCCCTAAGATGATCGGGACGAGTCATTAACGACTTACGTATCGAGGATGACAAAATCAGCGGATAGTAAAAATCCTGAATTTTTACGAGAACATTTTCGAAGACACCCTTAGGATACTTAATAGACCGATCAGCTAATTGCAACCTCATTCTAGTGGGTTACATCTCGTCTAGACCTATTTGTCTATACAAATAAAAGCGGGAGTAAGTTGACACTAGCCCCCCCCAAGTCTAATAACGCGGGTCGTCGTGATATAGAATCTCCTAAAGTGCATTGTCTGACAAAGGGGCTACCGGTCCTTTGTACTTAACAATTCCATTATGTTCGATAGAGTTGGGAATTGTTACGTTAAAAAAGGCGTCTTTTGGTATATTGGTCTTACGCCTAGTAGTACCTGATTTCTTAAGAAACTTAGCATGGTGTGGTAGCTTTTTATAGCTTCGAGGAAGGGAAGGTTTATAGTTAGATTCTTGAAAACATCCCTAATCTCCTCGTAATTTGTATCCCTAGTTAACATGGCTAATTTTTGTGGAAACGGTGGTTTCGTCTATATTTAGCAATGGTATTACCCGGTGTTTAACCGCGGCTTCCTCGTTTCTTAGGTTTTGTTGTAATGGCGGTACCTCTACGGTGGTAGGCTCTTGAGTTTCTTTTTGGTATCTAGTAATATAGCGGTGTAGGGTTATCTTGGTGTGGTAACTATAGGCATAGTTACTTTGTTATCAACCACTCTGCCGAATGGAGAGTGGTGATGGCCTTTAGCTCACCTACATTTTCATATTCACTACTAGTATTATCGGTTACCTCAAAGGCTGTATTTGTTGTTTTAGGATTAGGTATTTCGTTACTTGGAAACACACTTTTGGGTTGGGCTTTATCTTGAGCCAACCGTTTGGTTAAATTATTAACGGATTGTAGAAAAGCCGTTGGTTAGATTGAGCCATGGTTTGGAAAAGTTTTTTGGCTCACTTGTATGAAGGTGTCAAGACGATCCGGTTGTGTGGGTGTAGTAGTCCGGGGGTGTGGTTGGGAACTATTTCCGTGAATTATTTATGGGTGGATTTTGGTAGTTATTATTTCTTTGGAACGATACCTCTACTAGCATTATAATTATTATAACTACTTTGACCTTGTGCTTGACCTTGTCGAGGTTGCACTTGGTTGTTATAATTATTAAAATTCCCGACCACGCCCTTGTCGTAATGGGGCTTGGTTAAAGTTGTGCGTAGGCCCTAACATATTGATTATTGTACCCTTGGGGTGTGACGCTTTTGGTTATTTCTCCAACCGAAGTTGGGATTTTGTCTCAAAGGGCGTTAGGTTCACTATTAATGGAATAAGCCCTGTTCATAGGCTATAGGGACGATGGGAGTCGAGATGCTTTCGGGGCTCCAAATGAAACTACATGGATTTGAATTTACATTCATGACGGGGATAGGATTTTGTTGAACCGAAATGGCCTCTACCTTTTAGTGAGTGATTCGATTAGAGTTTTTAGCTCGGGATCGTGTTTAATTTCAAACATACCGGGCGGCCTTAACTGTATTAGAAGAACTAGCGGGCGGTGGATATCGTCACTACCCCCCAGGTTGTTATTTAAACTTAGTTTGGTCCTCTAAAAATTTATAAGCCTCAGGGCTCCTTTGCTTAAGAAACTACCCCCATTCATTATGTCTAGGACTTCTTTATGGTGGTGTAGAAGTCCTTTGAAAAGGCACGAACTAACGTGTCTTTTTAGCTAAGTTATGATGTAGACACTCTATAAGGAGATCGGTGAAACGATTCCAAGCCTCCTCGAAAATGATTCATGAGGATTTTGTCGAAAGAAATGAATCTTGGAAAGCATCTCATCCGTCTTTAGGGGTGGGTAAAATGTTCCATAAACAAATGAACAAGTTTAGCCCACGAGTCCACGAATTAGGCGTTTGGGCGCTTAACCAAGACGCCTTTATCGGCTAAGGTGAAAGGGAATACCCTTAATTTAATTTGTTCCGCACCAACCGTAGGATGGTGGAATGTTGTTAGGACTTGTTCAATCCTACGCGTAATGCCGATAAGGTTTTCATGGTCTAATCCATGAAAAACGGGTAACAAATTAAAATATTTTGGAGGGATTCGAAATCCCCGGGTCCGCTAGAACGATGCAAGATTTGGGGATATCGCTCAAGGCTTTGTAGAAGTCAGAGAGAGGCCTCTCTTCTTCGTCGGGCATTGTGTCAGGTGATGTGTGTGAAATAGTAGCTAGAGGTGTAGTGGGTGGTATACTAGATAGACTTGTTTGTTGACGTTGTTGTGTAATGACGTTCGGTGTTTTTGTTCGGCCAGACCTTAATCTCATACAAAGCTAAAACCAAACTTAGCTAAACACATCAACACTCCAAACAATTCTGATATACTAGTATAAACCTCTAACAGGAGAGCGAGGTGTGGAAGAAAGGAATACGATTGCGTCCCCTGCATCGCTTATGAATAAGCGTCTTGTTTACGCTTGTTCGGTGTATATAGCGAGTTAGAACACCGAAAAATATGAAAGATCAAAGTTCGAATCAAAACCGCCGAAATCCGAAAATTTTTGTTTAAGAGCGGTGCGCGCTCGGATAGAAGCGCCGTCTCTCCGGTAATTTTCAAATTACGGTGTTTTTAGGGCGGGTCGGCTCAAGGAAAGCTTGTATCGGTTATATTTTTACCGAATTTTTCAACTCTGAAATGGACAACCACAGTATGAATCAAACAAGGGTGGGTGGGTGTAATGGGACTTTAAGAACAATACTAACACTACGAAAACAATACGAAAGTGAAACTAAGATGGCAGCGGCGCCATTTGATAAAAGTAAATTTATATAGTCTACTCACGAAATGAACGATGAAATCAAAACGTAAGTAAACTAAAACTATCTTATGATGCTTTATATTTATCAAAGATTCTACTCTCAAGTCTATGAGATATAGTGGAGTAGAGTGATTCGTTCCACTCTTAGTCCTTCCGCATGCTATGTTCTCAAGTGTAAGTACTCTAAACTTAAAGTCTAATGAGAGATTTACTGAAAAAGCAACTAGACTACGATCTGACTACCCACCTAAAATGCAACTAGTCGACGATGACAATAAACTAAGGGAATGCTTCGTTGATTCTATGATAAGGAGTTAGAGGGATTGATTCCACCTTAACTTCGACTTAATCCTATTAACGATTTAATCGTCGTAATCCAATTGAATCGCTTCGCGAGAACAATTGGTTCTTCCTAATCCCTAATTACACATGGCATTCCTACCAATTCATAACTAGCATGTGAACGATTAAACTCATTCTCATGGTGAACTAATCGTTTCTAGAGTGGAAAGAAAATTACGACGATTCTACAATATTCGGAATCAAGCTTTCATCAAGGCTTCTCAACCCCCTCTAATGGAGGTTTAGCCGAGAATCATTACGCAATCATTTCCGATTACATTTAAACTAAACATGATATAAAGAATTGAAATTTACTTAATTAAACAATAATGAAATCTAATTTAATGACTCAATTGAAATAAAGACATGAATTGAAATTAGATCTAGGAATGGAAATGACAAAATCGAAATTGAGAAAACAACTATTTTATTTATCTAATCAATCAAGAACAATGATTCAAAGACTTAATCTAAAACAAGAATTGAAAATGGAACTAAAGCTTAATTTAATTAATGAAAACAGATCTAGAATTATCTATAATATTTTAGGTCTAACTAGCTACCATTAACAATGAGCTAAGCTTTTGTTTTTATACATTCAGATCCAAAAATCGTGCATGGGCTTGGAGCCATGTTTTGGGCCAGAGAATCAGGCCCAAAACCCAATTCTTTCAGTCCAAAAAGGCCTATTCAGCTGCAGTTGGTTTCAACAGACTTTTCGTCCACTTCTGCTCCTCTGATTGGGTCAAGGCTTAGACCATTGGAAAGCTCTTTCCGAGCCGGTCGTTTTGACATAAGGTAGGCCCCATTCCGAGGTCTGAGTCCAAAGATATGGCCTTCCGGAAGTTCTCACGACTTTGTGTCTTTGTTTTACGCCCGGCGTCGAATTTTCAACTTTTGACCGGGCTTTTAGAAAGGCTTTGTCTTCTTGAATCATGGCCTTTAATCACGGAACTCCTTAGTAACCGACCTTTGCTCCTTTATCTCGCTAAAGTGGCACATATCTGCACATAATGGACTTTGAGGCCTAAAATGCATAAAAACACGTAATCAGTGTTAACTCTTAATTATTACTCACATAATTGGTCTAAAGGTATGACTGTTAAAGGGTTAAAACTACAGTTTTGGGCTCTTATCAATACACTTTGCACACCTACATGTGAAACAATGGATTGATTATTGGTATAATCCGCCACCCAACTGGCCAATCAATCATACGCTCTGGACCAAATTCTATTTACACTTATATTGGACTTTATGGTCGGAGAGATGCTCGGTTTACCATGATCGTAGAAGACCAAACATGTTTAAATTGTCTTTATCTATGCAAATGTTCTTTAACTGTAATGAGAGCATCTTAATCTTGCAGGAACAAAGAGTTAAAACTGTTCATCAAATCTTGTGGAAACTACCCCACACAAACTGTGTTAAACTAAATGTTGATGCTTCTTTCACAAAAGGAAAGAACACAACATATGGCTATGTGCTTAGGGACTCATCTGGCCTTTTCTTGGCTGCAGGAACTGAACAAGGAAAAGATAACACAGCAGAAGAAGCAGAAAGCAGAGGAATGCTCAGAGCAGTCCAATGGAGCTTGAAGTTCAATCATATGAAGATAGAAGTGGAAACTGACTCCCAAACTGTCAGTAACTTTTTAGGAAATAAGAAGATTGTAAATATAGGCTGGTCTTCTCAGCTATATCTTAATGAGGCTCTGGCCCTATTAACTACTAAGGAACACTTTTGTACTATGTGGATAAACCTGGAAACAAAGTGACCCATATGTTAGCTTGCCATGGAATTTCCTCCCCTGTTCCTCAAGAATGGTTAATAACCCCGCCATTGTGGCTTCGGGACATTCTTAGCAGTGACAGAAACAATGTAAATTTTCCTATCTAATTAATATATATATAATTGCAGATTGTGACAAAATCGAACACCAATTCTCGATGTCTGATTCAAAGAGGATACTTTTTTTTTTTGTTTGTTAATTAGATAGGAAAATTTACATTGTTTCTCTTATATATATATATATATATATTAGATAGGAAAATTTACATTGTTTTACATCCTTTGCTAAGAATGTCCCGGCCACAATATATATATATATATATATATATATATTATTAGATAGGAAAATTTACATTGTTTACATCCTTTGCTAAGAATGTCCCGAAGCCACAATATATATATATATATATATATATATTCTCTTTTGAATCGGACATCGAGAATTGGTGTTCGATTTTGTCACAATCTGCAATTTGAGGTCTCACAAAAGTTTGATTTATATTATATATTGGGAATTTGTTATGCTTCGAGATGATAAAATTAGATTCCATATATATATATATATATATATGGGGAGGGATAGAGCCACAGGCACTGTAGCCACAGTCTAGACACAGCCAATCCTATCCCTCTATCTATTCCAATCCTACGGAGCATCTCAATTCTCAATTACAATACGAAATAAACAAAATTTCGGAAAAAAAATTTTGCGAAACAAAAACACGAAATAAACAGAAGATCGATCATTTTCTCTTAAACCTTCTTCTCCAAAATTGGTTTCGTTTTCATTCTCAACCTGCCCAAGTTTTTAGGGTTTTATCTCTCTCTCACCAGTATCAAAGAGAACATGGGCGGCTAAAGTAAAATCCATTTTCCACCACTTCTCTTTCTAATCAACCATATCTAGTTAAACCCTATTTTCCATCTTATTGAAATCCATATATCAAATTCAGATCTAGTTTTCCCTCTCATTCATATTCATGTTTTTTCATATAAAATGTTCATTGATTCACTTGTTGTATGTTAGTAATTAAAACAAAATGGTGATCACTGAACCAATTTCGCCTGGTTAGGTATCAACATTTCTGTTATTATACATTTCTTTTCTTTTTTTTTAAAGATTTGATCTTATGTGAACTAGTTAATTGAGTTTTCAGTGACTGAATAGTGAGTAATCTACGTTTATTTGTTTGTGTGAATAATATTGATCTGAATTAATTGATATTATGTTGGATTTGAGAACTGGAATGCTTGATTTGATGTTGAGTTGTACTATTTAGCTACCAATTAATGCTTGTTGATGATGATATTAGTTTCAAGTTTTGATGTTAATGTTTATTTCTTCAAGTGTATCTAGTCACGAATTTTTTTTGTGTATGTATTTGATGTTTACTACGCACTAGATTTGTTATGATTGGCTTCATGGAGTTTGGTTTTTAAAGCATTATGAACATTAGACTTATAATTCAATTTGTGAACAACTGTGTATGCAAGAATTTTGAACACTATATATGAAATTCTGTTAATGAGGAATTGGAGAGAGATAGAAACGAGATATGGGTGGACTATTAGTGGGTCATCACCTGATCCTTATGAATGCGGTATTCGCCAAGGTCTTAAGATCTTTTCGCGGGAGTTCACATATAAGTTTGAGAATGGGCGAGGGCTAGATTTTCAGAGCATAGATGGCTGGAGGAGAAGATGTCTTGCAATTAGTTGTGAATCAGGGATTTGAAGTTGGCAATTAGTACATACCATTAATCACTATGATGTCTTGCATATTTACTTGTTCGTGTTAGTATAAGCCATATATATGGGTATTGGTCTATTTGACACTTGAGATGCAGAACCCAAGCCAGTGTTAACTCTACTAATCACTGTTTATGTTTGCATACTTCTATTTTCAGTTGTTTTTAACAAGGAAGAGGACATTGGCACGTTCACCATTAAAGCGGTGGATGATCCAAGGACTTTGAACAAGATACTCTACATTAAACCCCCACTCAATACCCTATCTTTCAATGAACTCGTCTCCCTATGGGAGAAGAAGGTAGGAAAAAACCTTGAAAAGATTCACGTCCCTGAGGAGCAAGTTCTCAAAAACATTCAAGGTTGGTTAAAAGAAATTACTATTGCAGTAAATTATAGCTTGATTTGAGTAACACTATTTCACATTATGTCAGTCTAATACTTGCGTTACAGTCCTTATTTTATGTGTTTATTTATTTGTGCAGGGCACCATTTCCAGAAAATGTTGGTTTGTCAATTAGCCACTTTCGGTTTATGTAAATGGGGACCGGACATACTTCGAGAATGAACCTTCATTTGGAGTTGAAGCTAGCGAACTTTATCCCGACTGAAATACACAAACTGTGGATGAATACCTCCACACAATGGGTTATGATGTTTATTACTTGGAGAACAATATAATAATGTGGAAAAATTTGACTTGTAAGTTGTAACCGCATTGTTTAACCATATGATCTGGGCATGAAGCCCAATAGTATCAATCATCACACTTAACCAACACGCTGTCCCAGTTCTGCAATGCCACCAAAACGTTCGCAAAATTAAAGTCGTATCCCCAGTCGGCTACTACATACAGAAAGTAAAAGTTATTTGATGGCATCCACAGTTCTTTTTCTAGGATTAGAATTCCAACTTTTGGTCCTTTGGTGCACACACCATGTTTGTCATGCATCCATAAGATACATTGGCGATCGCCTTTGGTTAGGTAGAAAAAAACAGAGTGAGCTCTTCTGGTACGCTCAAAATGGTGTTGTAGCCTACAGGACCACCGTTGCTTTTAACTCATAGCATGAAGCCATGAAACAACTATATCAAGAATGGTCTCATTAAAGTTGTTTTACTGGTATGGTAGTCTAACTCATCTAGGCAAAAGGATATGCAGAGGTAGTTGAAATTTGGAATCAATAGCAATGTTGTGGGAAGCACATGCGCACAATGACACAAAATGTTAGAGTTTATTTGCTCGAAAAGACAAGCTAATAAAGCTCAAGCAAGATTGAAAAGCACAAAAAAGTCTACCAAGCATACAAATTTCAACAAAACTACCAAAAGTGATAACTTAAAAAGACATGGGGAGACATAACTGACACCATATATGTTGAACTCAAGTGTAAGAGAGATGTAAGAAATGAACTACAGCTGATAGTTTGTGAGAAATATCGATTTCAAGCTAACTAACAGTTTCAAGTTGGAACACAAGATTTCATTGCCTTAAACAAACAGTGAACTACAAAAGAGAAACACAAGCTCCAACAGTCAACACTCTAATACAGAAAAGAGAAGATCCAATAACTAAAAAAGAGAAACACAAGCTCCAACAATCAACAGTCTAATACAGAAAATATAGGCTTCAATCATATTCATCATCATTTGTGTCCTCGTCTTCGTTCTCCTCCCCATCCTCGTCTTTGTTCTCCTCCTCCTCGTCCTCCTCCTCGTCCTCTAACTCTACATCTAATACTGTAAAGCAAAAAGAATAGAAAACGTCAAGTTTTAATGGTCGTAATTGTGTAAGATAGGATATTACGAATTAAGCTTAAGGAAGCAATATTATACTTACTTAGGCCCTTCTTTCTGTTTGGATTTTCAGGACAATTTCGTATTTCATGGTTAACACCAACTTTGTTACAACATGTACATCTCCTCTCTGTCTTTGCTTTGGCTTTTACATGCTTGTTCAAGACCCCTTTTATTCTACTACATGTCCTTAGTTTTCTTATAAATCTTCACTTTTTTTTTTTCTTTCTTTTGTTTGAGAGATGTTAGGATTCAAAAGTAAAAAAGCGTGGGATGGGTTATCAAGTGGCGGTCTTGAACTATCAATAATGTTGCATGAATTAACAAATGAAAACACCAAGGTCAACTTCTTTCTGTTTCTTGAGTACCACTGATAGTTCTTGTAGTCTTTGCAGCATTAATTGATAAGCCGAATCAGTTTCTGTAGCTTCATAAACCAACTGATTTTTAACTCCCGTAAAAAGATCTTAAGACCTTGGCGAGTACCGCATCCATAAGGATCAGGTGATGACCCACTAATAGTCCACCCATATCTCGTTTCTATCTCTCTTAATGATAAGGGTTACCTGGTTCTTAATGATAAAACCCTTAAAAACTTGGGCGGCGAGAATGAAAACGAAACCACTCTGCTCTTCTTCTCTCCAAAATTCTCGCCGCCCAAGTTTTCATTCTTCTCCTCCAGCCATCTATGCTCTGAAAATCTAGCCCTCGCCCATTCTCAAACCTATATGTGAACTCCCACGAAAGTTAAACCCTATAGTTTGGGTGTTAGGTGGCACAATATTGGCTGGTAGATTCTACCAGCAGTACCCATTGGTAAACAAATTCGGACTCTCATGCATTAGGCGATCTCCTAAACAATAGGAGGTCGCCACAGAGAGTTAGCGGTTGTCAACGAAATTAAGGACAAATCTTTACTTGATCAACCACCTAGCGATTTGTCTTTAAAAGATAATATAGTTGGTGGTTTTGAAAGGAAAATGTCAAACATAAAAAAAAAACAGGCCAAACAAACAAAATAAATTTACCTCTAAAAGCCCAATTCTTTCATTTTGTGGGACATCAGATCTGCTTGAGAGTCCTCCATTGTATCCAAAGCCCTCTTTAATTCAAAGATCAACATCCAATGGTGGAATGAATCTCACGGGGCATTCTAATGAAGCTTTCTCCCTAGCTATACTATCTCCAAGGTGCTAAATGGCTTCTCCAAGATTACACCTTGTCTTTCTCCATTGGCATAAGTCTGTAATTATAAGACGAGCATTAGATAAATGTGAAAATAAATTGCAACACGACCTAGCCAAAAATTGCAAAATATATATATGTGAAGACCATCACAATTGTCCAATATTTGTTGTACACATCTTTGAATGTGAAAATGAAATGGATGAATATATAACTATTGATACATGCATGAAGACCAAAAGCTTCTTGCACCTCTTTTGCAAAGCTTAAAACTCGACAAGGTCCTAGAGTGTTTGTGGTAAGGGAGACATCAAATCTGGAATTTATAAGAATCAAATACAAAATTATATGTTGTTAGTTTGAAAAAGTTCGAACATATAATTCTTAATAATATCGAAAAAGTAAAACAATGAAGTGATGAATAATGCAATACACGATAATTTAGAGGCCACACATTCTAGTAGTGCACATCTCACAACCGACCTTTAAATTTAATGTAGTATTTCCAGTTGAATTCACTCGATATCGACCTCATTTACCGTGCTATCGCTAAGTTGACTTTCATTCCAAGATTAGATGGCAAGGCTATCAGCTATGTGCCCATCTATCTTTGGTAGATATGGTCGATTAGAAAGAGAAGTGGTGGAAAATGGATTTTACTTTAGCCCCATGTTCTCTTTGATCTTTGGTGAGAGAGAGATAAAACCCTAAAAACTTGGCTGAGAATGAAAAACGAAACCAATTTTGGAGAAGAAGGTTTAAGAGAAAAATGATCGATCTTCTGTTTATTTAGTGTTTTTGTTTCACAAAAATTTTTTTCTGAAATTTTGTTTATTTCAGATTGTAATTGAGAATTGAGATGCTCAGTAGGATTGGAATAGATAGAGGGATAGGATTGGTCGTGGTCTAGATCTGGCTACTCTGATTACTGTGGCTATATCCCCACCCTATATATATATATATATATATATATATATATATATATATATATATATATATATATATATATATATATATATATTCTCTTTGAATCGGACATCGAGAATTGGTGTTCGATTTTGTCACAATCTGCAATTTGAGGTCTCCCCAATCACAAGAAAGTTTGATTTATATTATATATTGGGAATTTGTTATGCTTGAGATGATAAAATTAGATTCCATCTACTTTTTTTTGTAAGTTTATTTGTTATTGTGTATTTTTTTTTTCTTTTTTTTTTCTTTTTTTTCTTTTTTTGGCCATTTGAATTAGTTTGTAATAATTACTTCAGCCAAGAATTTACCCTGAAAATGACTGGAGTGCCTTTGAACCCACAACGTCAAAGTAATTTAGCCCTATGGGGAATTAGGCTGGAGTTTGGCTCAGTATGTTTACTATGTTGTTTACAACCATGCAAAAAATGTTGTGCTAGAACCCAAGTAGAAGAATTATTGTTCATGAAGCACTTCAGCATGACTAATTTAAGGAAATACGAGCTACCCTCTCGGTGAGTTTTGATTACCATTACAACATTGTGATGTTCATTTGTGTGTCCAATAATGACTTATTTTTTTCTTTTTTTTTTGTTTCCGCGTAATTGTTTAGTATCCAATTACAAAGTTAGTAACTGTTTTTGCCACCTCAAGACTGTAAATGCCCTGGAATATGGTTCGTGTTTCTCTAAAATTTAATATGTTCGTCTAAGCCTTGTGAAATCTTAGTTTACAAAAGAGTGAGTTCATTTTACCAATGTTATCAGACCCAGTCCAGACCTCGACCTGGTAAGGGGACCGGGTTACTGAGTTGGCAGTTCAACCAGTGGGTTGAACTGGGTCAGTGGATTGAACCGCACAAATATTATTATATATTTCTAAACTAATCTACACAAATAGAAACAAATGTTTCCTCTTCACTAAATAGCGCGTGTTGCATTTTCCCGATATTCCCAAGTTCAAGCTTCAAACCACCCACCCAACAACTTTTGTTTGTTTTAAAACTTTATTTTCATACAAGCAACACATTAAAACTTTATTTCAATTTTGAGGATGAAGTTTACATCAACAACACTAGGTAGATGTAGTGGCATGTTTACTGATGAGCAATTGGGGTGACCAAGGTTCGAGTTGGGTTGGTTGTCAATTTTGGTTTTGGAATTTTTAAGATTTTCACAACTGGGTTAGTGGTTGGTCCACTAGTTGAACTGGCTTTGACACAAACCGCCTGAGTTAGCCGGTTTGTAACTGGGTCATATGCTTAAATGATCTAATAGTAGACCCAGCCTGGTTAGGGGACCCGGGCGGGTCTGATAACATTGCATTTTACTCTAGCTTTACACTTAATAATAATGATAAATGGGATCCTCATTGATTTCTGAAATAGAACATAGTCACTTATATTGAATGGAATAGGGTTGATTGGTGGATTTCGTGGGTTTGAGTTTTTCTCTTTTGATTATTTGATTTTTTTTTTTTTTTTTGTCAAAATATTTTTCCTTTAAAATATTGTCCTTAGCTTTTTGTTGAGATTACAGGTGTTGACACTAAGGGTGGGAATTTGGCCCTAACGACCCTAACCCGCCCCCGATCGACCCGACCCTAAGCCCTATAAAGCCCTCACAACTAAAGCCCTCACAGAGTTTAGGGTAGGCCGCCCTTTTTATGCCTTCTAGGCGTGGCTAGGGCTAAGATTCTAAAACATAGGCTCGACCCTAACCAAGCCCTAACCGCCCCTGTTCATACTTTCACTATAAATACACATACCATAATTGTCCAACTCTTTGTTAAATATTTTCAATTAAAATAACATTGTCGTTTTGTAATTTATCACTTACACCCAAGGGTACTTTCCAATAACTTGTTTTATATAACAAAACTTTGTCAACTTAGCAGCGTGAAGAACAATGAGCACTAGCCTTAATAAAAATAAGACTTTATTCCTTTGATCATCAAGTCAAAGTCCATAACTTATTATTCTCAATTTCTTTTTTTCACTTATTTCTTATAAATTATATTTTTATTCACATCCAAGCCAAGTCTAAAACTAAAGATTTCCTTCCACACCATTAAAAGAAAAAATCTGAGCGGACATTTGTAACATAGAAACCAAAAACAACCTTTGTCGGAAAAATGATATTTGTAATCTCAAACCTTTCTCCATCACTTGTTCAAAAGCCAATATTTTCATTTCCATATACAAAGCTTGAATCACTTTTAAATTAGAAGAAAGGTAATATTATATTTGTTTGAATCTATTATAGAAATAATTTATGATATTACAAATAGTTTAACAACTTCCATGACCCTTAACCAAAACTATTATGTTTCTTTTTATATATATTACTTCTTCCTTTAAAATGATAATATAATTATTTGTCTATGTATTTCAATGTTAAATGTAATTTTAGTGAGGTTTGAGTACAAGGAAGAACAAATTCGAACTCTCGATGTACTTTCAGTTCATTAGATTGTGGATGTGCATTTTAAATTTTTGGACTTATACTGATTATTACTAGATTGGTTGGACTTTGAGTTTGTAGATTATTGTACATTTTTGTAATATAAATGAGTTTTAAAACCGATGTAGTAAAAAAAGAAAATATATATAGGCCGCCCTAAAGCCCTAATTCTAAAGCCTTTAAAGAGGGCTAGGGTCGGGTCGTGGCTTGAGGTTTCGACTTGTGACCCGCCCTATGTTGACTTTAGGGCGGGGCGACCGACCCTAATATCTTAAGGGCTTTAAATGTTTAGGGCCGGGCTAGCCCGACCCGGCCCATTGCCCACCCCTAGTTGACACCCTTACACTCACAAAGGAGGTATTCGATCATTGAGTTGAGTTATGTATTCTTTCTCCAATGCAAAATTAAGTTTTTCATATGACAAAAAAATTTGTATCCTCTTTACAAGATCAAAACGTTAGTTCGCACACAACCTCATCTCATGGACTAGGGAAAGCATTGGCATGATTTTTGTCGTTAAGAAATTGAAAGTGTCATGATTTATGGTGACACTAGATTTTTGGACCCGTTCAACGAATGAAGACTCTTTTTATATACATTTTTTCATTTTTTTTTTGTTAGGTATCAAAAATCTTATTTCTAAACTATATTGAAACTCAGAAAGTAAATTAATTGATCAAAGTTCTCAGTGCTAATAATTTGTTAGACAAATGTTTTTTTTTTGTATCAATAGGCCTTATTGTATTAAGATGTTCAAATTTTGGGCTGTCTTTTAATTTTCATTTTTTTAATGGGTTTTATATAAAGGTTGGCCTAATTTTTAGCCCATTAGTATACTTAACACGTTGTCTCACTTTCACCACTTGTATCTCTAATTTCCACACGTGTATTCTCACTTTCATTTTTTTAAGAAAGCAAATGGGTTAACATATCTCTCGAGTATCTATCTTCAGTTGACTTTAGCGAAGAAGTAAATTTAGTTGCTCTTAAAGGTATTTTTATTTTTCCCAGTATCCCTTGAACTCGCTTTCGTTTTTTATAGTTTTCTAATTTGCTATCGTTAGTTCGTTGCCAAGTTCATGATAAGCTTGCTGATGTACATGTAATGTGTAAAGTAAGGTTTTTCATCTGTCACGGAAAAGAAATCCAATGATGAAATTTATAGGTTGTTTGGGGGTAAATTTATAGGTTTTTCATCTCTTGATTGATTTCTAAAGCATTTGCACTGGGAATGGCTACGCGAAGAGTTAAATTTGTCAAAGTATTGATGTATTCTGAGGGGTTTATGGCTGGTTTATCTGTTGGTGTCCTTGAGTGGTTGTTTATTTTTCTACCATTCGTTAATGTTGTGTTCTCATACTTGGTAACAAAATTTGCTCATTTATGTCAATTGAAAATTCCATGTCTTTTGTGCTCAAGGCTTGATCATGTTTTTGGAAATGAAAAACCTGGATTTTATAGACATTTAATTTGTGGTGCTCATAAAACGGAGATCTCATCATTAGTTTGCCAAGTTCATGATAAGCTTGCTGATGTACATGGAATGTGCATGTGAAGCTTGCATTTTTTCATATATTTGCCACGGAAAATAAATCCAATGCTGAAACTTATAGGTTGTTGGTGGGTAAATTGGTAATTGATCATGAAGGTTTTGTAGATAAGAAACAACTACTTAAGCATCCTATGCTTTCTTCATCCTGTGTTGCGTAGTACTAGTCCTGATGGACTGCTTGACTTTGCTAGGTCGTCTTTTGTCACAGGTCATTTGAGTACGACCTTATGCATTTGCGTAGTTGGCACCTAGGCTTCGTCTTGTCCCTAGGTGTATGCCCTGATTCGTTCCTTTTGGGGAAACTTTTGATTGATATAATTAGCCTTTGAGTGGCCATTATATTTGAGACTGTCTTAAACCCTTTGTGAGGTCGTAAGCTGACTTGGGGTCCTTTTGTGGGTCCCTTAGATAGAATTTTGTCTGATAATTGGCCTTTGAGTGGCAATTACAGTTGAACCATACTTAACCCTGGTATTGGTGTTTAAGTTGGTTTAGGGTCCTTTCGGGGGACCTTGGTTTGAATTGATTGAAAATTAACCACTATGTGGCTGTTGTTGAGTCGTTCTAGATTCCGTCTTTGATATCCAACTAACCTAACATTGTGATGTCTTAGGTCGGCTGCGTAGTGTGAAATGCAAGGTGCTCATGTAATGCAAAAATGATAGCTGCACTCAAAGTGTTGATGAAATTTCATTCATTTTGACTTATGTACTTGGAGAAAAACTTATTGATAAAAGCGTTTGAGAAGAGCTGTATTCCAAGGTTGGGGAAGCCTATCACCGAGCTGGGTTTTGATCTAGTATGCGCCATTTCTAACGACTTTGTCAACAATGTAGGGGCCCTCCCATGTTGGGTCGAGCTTGGCTGGTGCTAAAGTCTTTTTGAGAACTAGGTCGCCAGCTTGAAAAGATCTTGGGACGACCTTTGTAATGTCCGTATTTAAAATACGTATTAATTAATTAATTAATTATTTATTTATTTATTTAAAAATCGGCTGGATTGGATTTGGATATGTGGGCCTGGTTTATGGGCACGAGTCTGTGTTGGGCTTGGGCTTCAGACCCAAGTATATAAACACATTGTTCTGGAAAATAGGGTTCGTAGAGAATAAAAATATTAAAAATGGAGGCAGAGCTAGAAGCTTGTTTGCTCGAGCGTTGGAGCGCGACGGTTCGGACGATGAAGGATTCGTCGGGTTTTAATACAGGTGAGTAGCTATTTTTGCTATTTCACCGAATTTATGGTTTTCCGTGTATCAGGGTATACCGACTAAGGTTTCGGCCTATTGATACTGCTCATTATCCTGTTGTATTGGACTTTGTGCCATTTGTATTATTAAACTTTGTTAAATTTCGGATTTGTATTTTAACCGTTTTTGAACTCATTGAACTTCGGAAGTCGCCAATGGCGGGCGTCCGCGAGTCCACAAAATGGTGAAAAATCGCCGATATTCGTCGAACTTTGTTTGGGCCACAAATCGCCCCATATTTTGGTTTGAACTCTTTTGGGGGTGGTTTTTGAAACCGTACTGATGTGGTTAGGATTGAAGATGTGGGGTGGTGGTGGTGAAGTGTTGGGGTATTTGTTGGTTGAAATCGGTGGGTTTGTATTGTTGGAGAGGAGTGGGGGTTGTTCTAGTTAGGCTGATGCTCAGTAAATATTATTAATGGCGGCCAAAGAAGCGCCCAGGGGATTTGATTGAATGGTTTAAGGTATTGTTGTGATGTTGGTTATGGGGTGGTTATTGGGTGTGTGAGGGTTGAGTGGGGGCTTGACAGAGGTGCTGTTGAAGCTTGGGTGACCATTAATGGTGGCCGAAAATTGTAGATCTAGGTTGAGAAGAGTTTTGATTTACTAATATTTGTGGTTTTCGTTTTCATTAAAGTTGTATGGGTTGGTATGGGGATCGAAACCGATTGGTTGAATTGGGTGGCCGATTGGAATCTAGTGGTGGTCGATTTTGGTGGTGGTGGAGGAGAGAAGCTTGGAGAAGATGACTGTTGGCCGGTTTGGGCCTGGGGCTTGGGCCTGGGCCAAAGCCTTGGTTGTTTTGTTTTGGGTTGGGTCGACCTTGTTTTGTTTTGGTTGGGCCGACCTTGTTTTGTTTTTGGTTGGGCCGATTGTAGTTTGTATTGCTTGGGCCGGTCCATGTTAGGTTAAACTGTTTTGTGGACCAGTTCAATTTAAAGTTTTTTGGGCCGAATCCAATTATGTTTTGGGCCAGTTTCTAATATTATTCGGGGCTAGTTCGTATGACTTAAAATAAATCTATTTGGGTTTTTAAACATTTAAACTTTCGGGTTCTAAGGTTTGGGCTTGGCCAGTTGGGTCCGAACCATTACCTTAGCCATGAGCCCATGAGCCATGCACCTTTGCCCTTAGCCATGAACCATGGCTATGACTCTGAACCTGTCGAACATAGAAATGCCAGTTTGACTTCGACCATGATGTGTTGACTTTGACAATGACAGTTTGACTTCGACCATGATGTGTTGACTTTGACCATGACGTGTTGACTTTGACTTTGACATTTGACTATTGACTTTTGACCGTTGACCATTGACCTTTGACTGTTGACTTTTTCCAGTTTTTCTCATATTTGATTTTATGGACTATTGTAATAATAAAATATTGTCGAACATTATATAACGTTGTTTGTCATTATCTAATTAAGATTTGACGTGAGTAGTGTGTAAAAGCATATATATATATTTTGATTTGATTGTGGATCGCTTTTAATTGTTTAATTGTCTACATTTTATGTTGTAAATTCTATGGACCGAATCAAATGCTAAAATGCTTGTGAAAGCTTGTATAAATTTGGT
This sequence comes from Coptis chinensis, assembly GCF_015680905.1. Lineage (NCBI taxonomy): Eukaryota > Viridiplantae > Streptophyta > Magnoliopsida > Ranunculales > Ranunculaceae > Coptis > Coptis chinensis. The sequence continues at coordinate 45,380,462 of NC_141457.1, forward strand.
GGTCATTATCTAATTAAGATTTGACGTTGGTATTGTAACATTATATAATATGTTGGGATATATATATATATATATATATATATATATATATATATATATATATATATATATATATATATATATATATATATATATATATATATATATTAAATGCAATAGTTTTGGAAAAATAAATGTATAAACACTCCAAGATTACTTTTATATGTGAGATGCTACTATGAGATAGTATAGTATGTGTGGATATTTTTCCCACGGGATTATAGCTTAGTGCAATAATATATTGGCACGTGAAAGAATGAAAGTGGTTATGAGATATAATTGAGATATTTCTACATATTGTGGCTTAGTGCAATAAGGTAATTGACCCCGCATTGATATAGTGGAATTACTATGAGTCATTAATGTATGACACCTTAATAAATTACGAACGAAAATCCTAGAACCTAGCTACCACAACTCATGTGATTTGGCCCTTCTGGCGTTTCAGTGAATCTGAATGGCCTTCGGGCGTATGTGATATGATTGACCCTTCTGGCGTTTCAGTTAATCGGAATGGCCTTCGGCGTAAGTAATGTGATTGGCCCTCCCCGGCGTTTCAAGAAAGTTGAATGGCCCTCCCCGCGTAATTTAATAGTGGCTTGATTATTCCGTTCGCAAAATAGAACGAGATGCGTGATATTTTATGCCGAATAGTGGCATTACTTACATAATGGCTTTTGTGTGAGGATTTACCTGGTGTGCGGCATCCCGCTCAGGGTGGTTACGCACGGAGTGGTTCATTATGTAAGGGGAGACATGTGGATGTACATGTTCGGCGTTGGGTAGCGATTGTGGTAGCCAGGGAAACTAGGTAAGACATAGATACGACGTGATTTTAGGGACACACAAAGAAAGTCTAAACTAATATAATTATGGTAATATGTTGGTAAATGATATATCTCTAGATAGATGATTGTATATGTTTGGTCGGGTTAATAGTTTAGTTAGAACCTAAAACCTCGTGGAGGAACTAAATGCCTTTTTATTATCGTATGGTATGTTGTATTAGTTGTTGAAAGTTAAAGGCCTCGATGGAGGAACTACCGCCTTAGTTATTGAACTTGAGGATGTTGTATTAGTCGCTGAAAGTTAAAATACTCGATGGAGGAACTAACTACCGTATGGATTGGGTATATATATGTATAATTATATGTTGTATTTTAGAGCTACTCACACCAAAGATTTTATAATGTCAATCCGATTTGCATGTTTGTTTATCGGTGTGTTCATTAAATGAACACAGCTTGATAAGTCTTGACAGTTTTAGTGTTGAAGAAGATTGGTGGTGCTTGTGGTTTTGCGTTAAGCGTTGCATTTCAAGATAGGTTTTGTTTTCCCTTAAGGTGATATAGATTTTCAGTTGAGGAAATATTATTTGTATTTTCATTTGTAATTTTAAATTAAAGAGTTATTGAAAAGAGATTTGTAACCTAATCTTATTTGATGAATTTTTGTAATGAAGAGGACATTTGTTTAATTGAAATTTTTATTGGTTTTTAATTATCCGCATATTTAGACTGTTTATGGGTTTTTGGGAGTTGAAAGTGCGTCACACCTCGGAGATCGAAGAGTCGGGAACAAATAATGTTTTTTCCAAATTCTGTCGAAATTCGGGGTGTGACAACCTTCTTGTTATAAGAACGCTAGATTGTTTGGTGGTACCGAGCTAGAGATATTGCGGCAGTTTCTCTATGTTCTTCTAGGAGATCAACTTCTTTTGCCAAGATGTTGTCATTGACTCTTGATTCCACAATGTCAGAATGTGTAGTTGTGATAGTGAGTTCTGATGGTATCACTGCTTCCGTTCCGAAGCAAAGTGTGAAATGAGACTCATTTGTACTAGCTCTAGCTGTTGTTTTGTATGCCCATATAATGCTTTCGAGTTGCTCTGGCCATTGGTTTTTCATGCTTTCCAGCTTCTTTTGGAGGTTTTCTTTGATGGCCTTGTTGGTGGCATCTGCTTGGCTATTGCTTTGTGCATATCTAGGTGTAGAAAATGCTTGAGTGATGCGCCATTTTTGTAGGAAATCCTTGACTTGTGTGCCAGCAAATTGTGTTCCGTTGTCCATGACTAGGGTGTGGGTTAGACCAAATCTAGTGATGATATTAGTCCAAATGAAGTTGATTATGTTGATTTCCTTGACTTGGACTAGTGGGATTGCTTCAACCCACTTGGTGAAGTAATCTGTGGCTGCTAGGACGTATTTGAGTCCTAATTTCTTTTGCGGTATGAACGGTCCCATGATGTCTAGCCCCCACATGTGGAACGGCCATGGGCTGGCTATGTTAATCAATTCCCTTGCTGGACTTAGGTGATTGTGGCCAAAAGTTTGACATTGGAGACATTTAAGAACATACCTTTTTGCCTCAATATGCATGCCTGGCCAATAATATCCTTGGGCGATTGCTTTGTATGCCAGTGATCTTGCTCCTGCATGGTTGCCACATTCACCTTTGTGGATTTAAAATTTAAAATGAGTTGTCCCTCCCTTGGAGTTATGCACCTTAAGAGGGTCCTCCCTGGCGATTTCTTGAACAGTCTTCCTTTGATCCACAGATCTTGGGGATCGAATTGTATTACCTGAAGCATGCTTTGTTTCTGACGGGATCTCACCATGTAAGATGAACTTGAGGAATGGGCCCATCCAAGATTGATTGATCTCTTCTTCGGATGAAGGCTGGAAATCTGTGAGGCTGTTGATATTTTCTTTCTGGTAAGCAGGTCGTTCCAGAATGTTAATGTAGACTGTGGTCGGACATGCCTCTTGTGTTTTGGAGGCTAGGAAAGCCAAGCTGCCTGCATGTCTGTTGTCCTCTCGAGGAATATGGTCTAAGGAGAATGTTTTAAACGAGTTGATTATGTCATAAACGACTTGAGCATACTTTGCCAAGTTGGCTCTCGTTCGTGACGTATTCTTTAGTGATCTGCTTGACGATTAGTTGGGAATCGCTGTAAGCTTTAAGCTTTGAGACTTGTAGTTGCTGTGTCATTCGGAGGCCTGTGATCAATGCTTCGTATTCTGCTTCGTTGTTGGACGTTGCGAAATCGATTTTGATTGATTTCTGTAGCTGGGCTCCCTATGGTGAAGTTAATACAGCCCCCAGTCCACTACCACTGTTATTACATGCACCATCTATGTGGAGGCCAGTGCCATGTGTCTGGGGTGGCTTGTTGATGAAGTGAAGTGATTGGCTCGGGTTCCCAGTTGATGTCTTCGACGGGGAAATCTGCCAAGAAGTCAGCAACGACCTGGCCTTTGCGAGACGTTTTGGGAACGAACTCGATGTGATGTTCTCCGAGTTCTTCAGCCCATTTGGCCATGCAGGTTGTTTTGTTGTTAGAACTCAATACCTGTTTAATGGGTACGTCAGTGATGACCTTGATGCTATGAGATTGAAAGTAAGATCAGAACTTCCGAGTTGAGTAGAGTAAAGAAAGCATTGCTTTCTCCATCGGAGAGTAGTGCTTTTATGCATCTGCCAACGTCTTGCTAGTGAAGTAAATCTGCTTTTCGACTCCATCATGCTTGCGAAAGAGAACTGAGCTAATTGCAAAATCGGTAGTTGCAAGGTATAGCCCTAGTGTTTCTCCTTCTTCTGGTTTGGACAGGACGGGTGGAGTTGATAAATAGGCTTTCAGGTCGATGAAGGCTTTATGCCACTCGTCTGTCCAAGTGAATGTTACTCCCTTTTTGAGTATTTGCAGGAATGGTCTGCATTTGTCAGATGAACCTATTGAGGGCTGAAACCATGCCAGATAACTTGTAGATTTGTTACTTTGTGGTTTGTTCTGGCATTTCAAGGAGAGCACGTATCTATTCTGGGTTTGCTTCAATGCGTCTTTGTGAAACGAGGTAACCTAGGAATTTCCCTGAGGCTACTCCAAATACACATTTAGCTGGGTTGAGCTTCATCTTGTTTTGGCGAAGTTGTTCAAAGGCCTCTTGTAGGTGGGAGATGTGATCACCTGCCTTTTCGTTTTTGACCACCATGTCGTCTATGTAGACCTCCATAGTGTCTCTTAGCAAGTCTTCAAACATTTTGGTGACAAGTCTTTGGTAGTTAAATCCCCGCGTTCTTTAAAATTTGAAAGGTAGGGCGTTATAGCGAACGCACCTTGCTCGGTTATGAAGGACGTCTTTTCCTAATCTTCTTCTGCAAGTGGTATTTGGTTGTACCCTCTGTATGTGTCCATGAATGACAAAAGCTCATGGCCGCAAGTTTGGTCTACCAGTATGTCGATTCTTGGTAGGGGAAAGCTGTCTTTTGGGCAGTGCTTGTTGACGTTGGTGAAATCTATGCAGAGTCGTACCTGACCGTTCTTTTTTGGAACGGTTACTATGTTGGCAAGCCAGGTCGGGTACTCGACTTCTCTGATGAATCCCACATTTTTGAGCTTTTCTATCTCTTCGTTGATGGCTTTTTGAAACTTGAGTGCTAGCTTCCTAGGTCGTTGTTTGATATGCTTGATGGTTGGATCTACATTTAACTTATGGCAAGCGACCTGAGGGTCGATTCCTGGCATATCGATGTACGACCAAGCAAAAACATCTTTATTGAGAGATAGAAATTTGACAAGCTGCTCCTTGAGCTTGTGGTCTAAGTCAGCCCCTACATAAACAAATTTTAGGTCATCAGTTGTGCCCAAATTAACTTTTTCTCTTGGTTCTATCTAAGCTTGTTTTCATGTGAGCTTTTCTGATACCGTTGCTAGAGGGATGGATGTTTGAGGATCCTGCCTTTTTGGGACGTCCTTGGCTTTGACGACCTGAGGCTTGGGTGAGGTTGTAGTGCCGACCTGATTGCATCGGTGAGCTTCTAGTTGATTGCTTCTGAGTTCCATGATGCCTCTGGGACCGGGATATCGTAGGACCTGGTGTAGGGTTGATGGAATTGCTTGGATTTTGTGAATCCAACGGCATCCTAGAATGGCGATTAAGAGGACGACGACATCGATCACACCTGCGTGTTGAAGTTTTGACCATGTCCTCTTTTTTTTCGCCAATGGAGACTGGTAGGATTACGTCTCCGATGGCATCTGTGCGATCTCCATTGAACCCATAGAGTGGTGCATTGGACTCTATCATCACCGAGTCCGGCAGGTGCATGTCCTTGTATGTTTGATAGAACAGTATGTCGCATGAGCTCCCTAGATCGATGATGACTCTTTTGACTGTCCAACCGTTGATTTTGACATGCACTACTAAGGCATCATTGTGAGGTAGGCACACCTTGTCTAAATCCTCTCCTGTGAATGAAATTGTTGTTGTCCTCCTCTTCGGGTCACTGGGGTTGATCATCTCGGCTTTGTGTGAGAGGTGGTAGATTTCTTGGATTTCTCCCACTCTTTTCTCGCGACTTCTCCCGACCGAGGGTTTAAATGCGTTTTGAGGTGTCCGCGTAATCATGTTGATTACTTTGTCCTCATCTTGGTCGGAGGAGTGTTGTCTGCTGTTGTGCCTTGACCGACCTAGAGACTTAGATCGTCGAGTTAATCTGCTCCTACTTCTATTTCTGTTGTTGGCAGGTCGTTCATTGCTCTTTGGCTCCTCTATTACGTGGTGTTTGGCATCCAAATTTGCCTCGAGTTGCTTTCTGGAAAGAACTCTTTTAATTTGCCTTCCTCCACTAGGTCTTGGAGGTAGTGTTTGAGGCTCCAGCAATCATTGGTGTCGTGGTGGTGGAGTTTGTGGAAATGGTAGTATGGACGCTCTGGTATGGCTATCACATTGTTGATGTTTGATTTGAAGTATGGTGTTGTATATATTTTCTTCAGGATTTGACTTGGCGTCCTGGAGAAGTTGGAGAATTCCCTCTTTGTGTATGAGGGGTTGTTGGCATTGGATCTCTTGTTGTTGTTGTTGTTGTTGTTGTTGTTTGAATATTGTTTGCTTTCCTTGGGGTCTGGCTCGTTGCTAACTGCCATGACCTCTTTGCCTTTGCGCTTGGCCACCACTCTTCGTACTTGATGTATTTGTCGACTTTGTGGTACAGGTCGGCTGAGGTGTCTGGCTTGTTGTGCATGAGAGACCCTGCTAGGTCGGAGTCGTCCAAGAGGGCGTTTGTGAACGCAGAAATTGCAAAACCGTCACTGAGTCCTGACTCTAGCGAGAGGAGGTCCTTCTTAAAACGTCATAGGAAGGCTCGGATCATTTCGCCATGAGCTTGCTTGAGCTGAAACAAGGAGTCCAGGTCGGCGCGCTTCTGTTGTGGACGAATTCTGCTACGAACGTCTCAGCGTGGTTGTTGAAGTTGTTGATCGAATCTAGAGGGAGTGTGTAAAACCAGTCTATAGCTCCATCCTTTAAACTGGCTGGAAAAAGTTTGCACTTCAGGTTGTCGTAGTCAGGATGGTTGTAGAGTGCTAGGATTTAGCTGAAGCGAGCTACGTGCTCGCCTGGGCAGGAGGTACCGTCGTACAATGGGAACTTTGGTTGGATGAACTCTGAAGGAGGTTGTTTGTGTCAGATATCTTGGATGAATGGTGATGCTTTGTACGTCTCTAACATCTTCTGAGCGATCTGGATCGCGCTGGCTCTTTCGCTTGACTTCTCTAGTTTTTGCGCGAAGTCTTCTAAATGCTGATTGGTGGTGTTGGTTAGGGCTGCAACAGTGTTGTGCTCCCCGACTTCTGTGGTGCCATTGTTGGCGTTGGAGTTGGCCTGTTCTCGCATTGTCTAGTTTTCTTGTTGCAAAGTGATGAAGGCTTCTTGGAGTGTCTTCATCTGGTCTGCCAATTCTTGTAGGTTCTCCATTGTGGTTTTTCTGATCAGCTTCGTGGGCTTCAGAAAAGAGTGGTTGTTCTTTTCTTAAGGAAACGAACCGGCAGACGGCGCCAATGTAGATGTTGGTTATTTTGGGACTACGACCTGATGATTTGTTGGATAGGGAATGGTTGCACTCTTCTTGGGATGAGAGTTGCCTACGTATCAAGTTTCTCGAGGTAAACTTGAATCAAGCCTTACATAGTTCATCTCTCTCTATTTATAGATGTGTGCTTGAACCGTTATGGATTGCAGATCTGCCTTGTGTGCTATCTTGGTGATTCGCCATTAATGTGATGTTACAAAGTTAATGTTTCCTTGATTGTGGCGTCGATTGAGCTCCAAGATTGTGCTAGTTGATATCTTTCCATGAATGGCTGTAACTACTGCTAGTGACGACCTGGATCCTAGGTCGTTGGTACGATCTGATGTTGTGGGACGAGCTGAAGTAAGACGTCCTGTCATGTGGACACGTGCTCTGTAGTGTAGAACGGAGGGTACTTACAACCATATAGATGTAGTGTACTTGGATATTTAAATCATATCATATTCTTAGTGTTTTTGATATATTGATTGTTTCTAGTTATTAGAGATATCTTTACATTTGAAAAATGCTTTGTTTGAAGATCTTCTTGTCAAATTTTAGTAAAGTTTTTTCCCATGTCTTATATGTTTTATTTATTTATTTATTGTTTTATAGGTTCTCTTGGAATTTATTGAACAAGTGTCGTTAAATGAAATAATTTTTTTGTTAAAAGACTTGCAAGTATTTGTAGTTAAGCTATAAACATGACATATTAGCCATTAATTAGTAGATTATGTACTTTTCCTTTAATAAAAATTTCATTTATTCACGAAATCATGAACAATTTACAGTCTATATATGAGTTGTATGAACTCCAAAAATCTTGAGTCAATATCTAATTACTCAACATAAGTTTGATTATGAAGTTAGTGCACGAAGCTTAGGCCACGCTCAATGAAATGATCTAAGAGAGTTAAAAATTTGATATACCTTCACATATTCGTGAAAAGTAAAAGATGATTATACATGTGCAAACTTCTCTAACTACAACAGAATGGCACTAACTACAACAGAATGTCATACGCTTTCAATAAAAGTAGGAAATGAAAACCTAAACCAACAATTAAGATTAATAGCACTAAAAACAATTTTTGGCAAGTACATTGAAGTCCAATGATTTCAAATATAGTTATCTACCTTGATCAAGTTGTCATCTATGTTGATTATTATATATCCCTTTCGGCTTTCTCCAACCTGGATATGTGCTTTTCCTTTATATATACATCTCATTTTGTATTCTCCAATTTGATACCAACTAAAACAGGAATATATATATATATATATATATATATATATATATATATATATATATATATATATATATATATATATATATATATATATCTGGCGTGTTCCGTTTACCACATTTTTTATACCATAGTTTATACCACACCCTCCTAGATATATAATTTTAGCTCATTTGGAAACCTCTAACCTATATAAAATATGATTACAAAACCTCAACATTTCTCGAACCGTTAGATTTTTTTTCTTAAAGATGATGACATCAATTTTTATCTAGGTTAGAGGTTTCCAAATGAGTTGAAATTTTGTGGAGATGATCTTTATGGTGAATATATCATATCTACAAAATATTACATTTGAATTCATTGTCTAAGTGAAGTTTTACTTACCTATATATATATATATATATATATATATATATATATATATATATATATATATATATATATATATATATATATATATATATATATATATATATATATATATATATATATATATATATATAATAATAATAATAATAATAAGGTTAGGCAAATCCTCACCTGCATTAAAACCTAATGTAAATCATTCGATTAATTTTGTTTTTGTTACAATATCAATTAGACTTTTATCCAATGGAGGAATGAAAACCTTTATTGAATGAGATAAGCTAGCCATTACATCGAGTGCACCATTTACTTCTCGGTACACATGGTTGTATTTCGAGAGTTTGATCTCTGTAGATATTTTTATGGGCTGCAAGCAAGTTTCTATAGTGCCATGGTGCGTCCTCTAGCCCTTTGAGATTTTGAATTTTCTTAAGAGAGTTTGAACAGACAGACTTTATTGATGCTTTGCTACCCACATAGATTTTAAATCCTATCTCCGATCACATACTGTGGCCGGACTTGCTACATTGACAGTTGATAGCTAATGACTCAAAAACCCAAAGTCCACTTGAATAAATAATATATGTATTGATATCTACTCATTTTAAAGCCCAAAGTCTTCTTAAATTGGGATTCGTAGACGTCGATCCAAACTTCTCTCAGTGCTCGGACAAAATTATACAATAAGAAGAGCATCCAACAGAGAAAATAAAATCCAAACGTATTGGCTTCAATTAGATTGTGATGAACTAATTCTATATAGTGTTACATAATCATCCAGTCAACTCAATTAATTTAATTTAACGTTAAACCCATCTTTAAAATGCTCAATAAAATAAATTCAATAACACAAAACCTATACTTCAATTATCCAATATACCCAATTTAAATTGAAAACAATACCCAAAATGCATTACAGTAAAAAGTTCAATACTCAATATATGAAAATAATCAAATGAATCTAATAATTAAAAGGGTGTATCTGGTTAATGACCAACAAGTTCTTGGGCATGTGTAAGATGACGATGACGATGACGATGTTCTTTAGGAAGAGCAACAAAGAGAAAATCATCCTACCGAAACAAACATGGAAAATAGACTCCTTAAAAACAAAACAAAAAAAATGTTTGTTTGGTTTCTTCACCACATATCTACTTTGATAATAGCTTCGCAAACAAAAGACTGCCCTCAACCTTCAATCCAATCTAGTTCATAGCCTCTTGTTTGAACAGAAATTCCCTGCCAATTTAAAATCAAATATCAAATCAAAAAATGCATCCACCGACATTTAATTTGTTAATCAAGAATGGCAATTACATTTGCCAAATTAAAAAGTGAGTGGCATCTAATCGGAGATGTTGATGACTTCCATGTGAAGGAAATCATTCTGAAGAAAGTCCATTACATTTTGAACACCTTTAGAGACCATGTGCATTCCCATTGCATCTCCAGTGTTGTAGCTGAACATCAGATAAAGATTTTTACCAGCAACAACACACTTAATACCCTGGAACCTCCCAAATCTACTGGATCTGCAAACAACAGAACACAGACAACCCCCAAAGTAAATACAACGAAATTTAACAAGAGATGGTTCATATCAAACTTCCAAAAAAGGTAAATGATATTCAAGTCAATTCCATCATAATATAGAAAAACCAAAGTGACATGAGCAATAGATTCAAAAGTTATTCAATAACTTAAACAAAACAAGAATCAAATAGGAAAATGGACAAATAAAATATCAAAGCAAAGCTTAAAAAAAAAATAAAAATAAAAATAATAATAATACATTAGAAGTGGACGATATACATAAAATGGAAGACCCTCGCAAAAGAAAGAGATGGGAGAGTTAATGATGTAAAGAAGAAAGACTGCGATTAACTCTCAGTCTTTAAAATTTATTACTATTTGCAAAATTTCTCTGATAGTTTAGAAAATTTTTACTTGAAAGACAACTAAATTTCTAAAGTTTTATTACTGTAGGAGAAGGTCAGATGATGTATGACTCTATAATGATTTTAAACACAAATGACTTAGCTACTGAAAACAGAATCACCTGCACTTGATGGAGGAATATAGTTAAAACTTAGTTTAATTTACCCTTCAATACTAACTAAAAATGTAAAAGAAAAAAAATATGTAATGGTGTTAATCAAGGAGCATATTACTAAGGGAAATTTGTTTGAAATACAATGCTATTGTTCATATGTAAGTTGAATACTTGAATACATAGTACATGAATTACCTTGAATATTTCATGTAGCCTTTATTATGATATATACATTTAATCATGCGAAAAGATTATGTGGTTGAAAAATTAATTTGTGAATGTAAATATCAAGACAGAGTTGTAATCCAGATACCTGCCACATCCAAGGATTTGTCTCCCCATTGGCATAAGGTGTGTTGATTTGCTTACATAGCCAGTTGTTAGTGTAAACCAATGATTTTTCTACGACGATGAAGAATAATGTGCTGAGAAATCTGCTTGAAATGTAAGAAAGTTTAATTAGAGTGGGATATGTCATCGAATAACTAAGCACATAAAACCTGAACTAAGTTGCCAACTTTTATATAATAATTGTAAGTTGATGGAAATTTCAATGAAGCAAACCGTGGGGGTGGTTCTTCGGTGAGGGAATTCAAGTTTCACCTTCCTTCTTCCCCACCTCCAGAGAGCTACTTTCCTTATTGTAAATCACTCCTTGCCGTTTCTACCTAGCAGAACTCCTAAACCAATCAACTACAATTCACATTCTTCAAAAGAATTGAAACAACGAAAATAAAGTATACTATATCATAAACACAAATGCTAAATGGACTTAAAAGCTTAAAATGGACTTAAAATTGATATAACAGCTCAACCTGCTATATAGCTCCACCTTCTCATGGATCTAGTGTTAAAAACCAATCTAATTTTCTTCTTGCAAATTTTGTCACCCCTGGAAGCAATTAATAGATATTTAATTGATATATTCCAAGTCGTGGATCATAAACTAAAATCATAATCAGTCAATCATGATAATCATTAGAGTCAACCTCACAACCTGAAATATGGCAATGGTTAGTTGGAAATAAAATGTAACATAAATAACGCAATTGATTAGATCTGTAAGTAACAAAATATTATCTACTAAATACAACATTCAAGCTACCAATCATAGCGAAACATTGAAAAAATCCCTGCAAATCCAGTATACTTGCAAGTAAGACCACCATATCAATCACTCATTATTAAAGACAAACAATAAGTACCTAAGCCAGATCAAGAGTCATTATGAAGTTTAGAAGCTAAGGGTAATTTTTCAGCGGCAAACACATAATAACCCAAAAATCATCCCCTTCTACAATCCTTAAGGAGTAGACTTTGAAGGAGTGTGGATTTGAAACCATTTTCTTGAGATTTGGAAGCTCGTCAAATATGTATTCAACTACTTGTATAAGATTACTATTAACATGGTGTGATACAGGGTATATGCAAACATGTTGTGATGGTGTGATCATGAGGGTATTCAAATATGGTAAAGCCTAAGCCTAAGCTATGTAATAACCAAACCCTAAGTAACTTAGCATGGCATGTGCCACATATCAGTATTCAAAGTATACAAAAAAAGATAAATTGATTATCAAATTGAGGAACATGTAATGCATTAGTTTCATTCAAAAACCATGTAATAGGCCATGTATATGAACGTATTGGAAAGCCCAAAAGCAGACTGGTTCAAAAGAAAGAAGTTGGTGCAAGCAGTTAACCTTACCACTCAAAACTGAAGTAGGTGAACGGTAAAAACCTATAGTCTTCCAATCCAATGGGACTGATGTAGTTTGATTTGGGGTTTCATACATAATAATATAAGAAATTGTCCTCCTTTACAATTAAGAAGTGTCATTGTTTAAAGTTATGCTCTCTAATATCACTTATAAGCATTCTCACCAACTCATGAGAAGAATAAGACCAAAGTACCTACCTCTGTGTTGCTAATAGAAAGTGAATGGGTAATGTTTGGCTATTATAGTGGTAAGTGAAATTATTTCATCATGTGCAATTGGAATCATCTTATAACCAATAATTTCATGAAAACCGCTGTCTTGAAAACCCTGTTAGCCATATTAACTCTCCCCAACCTACCAAGTACACTCATCATCCTAAATTGTGTAGGTTGGGTTGTTCAATGTATCCTAAATTATATAAGTGTTTAACAACTATAAAATTAAGCTAAAGATGCACCAACTGAAAAACAATGAACACAACAAATCTGCTATCCTCAGTGGAAAAACATAAAGGAATAAAGAGATATCAGGATGTATAATACTTTTATATTTGTTTATTTTTCTTTACACTGTGATGTTGCGAAATTGACACCCGAGCATCAAAGTAGAACAAACCCACTAAAATTCAAAACCAATAATAAAATCCTTGTTGAATTTACCCGGTGAAATGCGTACCACACTTCCATTGTCACCAGAATTTTTGGCAATTAGCTTTAGTGGATAGCTCAGGGCCCTTTTAACAATAACTGCCCCAACCTGCCATCCACCCATGATAATGAACACTGTGCAAAGTAATATAACAAAACAATGCATAATTCCTTCACAAAGAAAGAAAAAGTAAACTAAATTTATTCAAGTTCAAAAGAAGTATATGTCGACATATACCTTTTGCTCCTTGTTATCAAGAGTATCCCTGATAGCATCAACCTTTGTTGCAAGTCTCAACAGGGTGCACCCTCCACTAACTACAATGCCTTCCTTAACAGCTGCCTGAAAAATCATTGACAACACCAAATTGAGTTCAAAGAATAACCTGTGGAGCAGCCAACTCAAGAGTCCTAGGGACTGTTATACTTGGACCTGCATTATGTCAACCAAAAGATAGATGGATAAATTGAAATTAATCGAGCAACTATCTCTGAAAGTGCCACTACTATTTTCTTCTTTCTAACCCTATGAGGACTTGTAAATAATAACCAAGCACATCACACTACTTGCCATTTTCTTCTTGTGAATTTCTTGAAATGTGTGGAAAATCAAGAATCTATATAGGGAATTGAGATGAAATTCTATATACGAAAACTATTTAGCTTGAAATATATAGACTTTGTTTCAACCAAATATGATCAAAACACTAAGTGGTGACGAAAGAGATGAATAACGTAGAAAAGTAATGAAAAAAGTGATAGTGATTGAGAGAATGATGAGATTGTACCTTTCGGTTGCCTACGTACCCAAATTATCGATGAGATCAAGTCTCAAGAACGTAGTTCTGTATGAAAAATAGTTTTGTATTTATATAATTAGAGTAGAGACTCCTTGTAGCTCAAGTATTCTTGTAGCTTGAGTAATTGTAATTGAATATAACTCTCAACTGATAATTATCTCTTTGATAAGAAATGAATCTAGACAAAAATTAATGTACGTTAGTGGCAAGTCATGTGGCTAAGGTTCATCCTTAGACACATGAGTTAATGGGCCTGTACATTAATCCATGGTATTGCAAATTGGGTTTTAGCCCTGTCGATTAAACGAATAAAATGGAGACCCCTACTAATAGACGTTTGCCACGAAGGTGGGGGTCGAAACACCGCCCCCTCTTTGGCATGCGAACAAAGTTCATATGGTAAAGAAAACAAGAAAAATGAAGGAAAAAATGGAATAAGAAAAGAGTGATCGGAATGTAAAACAAAGTGTCGTGTGAAAAAAATTCGTGAATTATTGTGAACGAAATAATGTCAAACTAACGTATATGGGATGTAATGTAGTTAAATGAAAGATGGCTGAAGTGAGAATTGAAATGGGTGGCACACAAAAAAAAAAATCAAAAGAAATTGATGGCAAAACCTGTACCGAAATAATTACGTAATAATAATAAAATTAATTTTGACTATTCATGCCAGTGGAAGATTTATATTAGGATTAGACAGTTAAAATTAAATGTATGGGCAGTTTAGTAATAATATGAAGAAAAAGAAGTTAAATACTAATTGGATTCGAAGGTGAAGACTTTAGCGACTAAAACTGGATGCCAACTTCGGATTAGATAAGAATGTGGATTAGATAAGAATTTGGATTAGATAAGAGTTTGGATTAGATATTAGATAAGAATCCAACCAGCAATGTAAAACTAGATCGAAGAAATATTATATAAGTGACAAAACAATAGACGGAAAAAAACTAAGTAGAGAAAGATATACAAGGGTGAGGAAATCAAGTTTTGAATCGGTGGAGACGTTTAGGCACAGACAGCAAAACGGAAAACGTTAGTATAACAATCTGATCGATTGACAAGGTGTATTCTTCTTCTTGTTCACAACAAGTAAATGTGTTAAAAAGTTTGTTCAGTGTGTTGCTTTGTTTAATGTTGGGTACTTTAATCTACACGCTTTGCATTGATGGTCTTCCTTTCCGCAAAGAGCTTTTAACTCCGTAAGTAGTTTATTCTGACTTCGCTTCAAAATTTTAATATTTATTCATTTTAATGATAGCCCATCTCGTTTTTTTTCTTTTGATTATGTTGGGGTCGATTATTTTATTGAATTGTGGGGTTTTTTTTTTTTTTTTTGTTGTGATGAATGTGAAGAACCATGAATGCAGTGTTGATTTAGATATTTATCCATATTCCAAATGAAGAAGCCCATCAAGCAATGTATGGAGGTTTTGAATTATGTTTGGGTAATGTAAGAAATTTTAGAGTGTTTATTATGTAGGACTTGTTTTCCCTGTTGGGACTATTAGTGTGTTAGTAATTGGAGAGTGGGCGAGAACCGGAAGGAGTGGTTTACTATATTATTTACTTTTTGTTCATCAAATGTAGTGTCAAACAAGAAGTTAAGTCTGTTAGAGAATTTTATATCATCAAAAGGATAGTTGATGTACAAATTCTTCTGTTTCTTTAATCTATGGTCCCTTTCAAAGAAGACAGTTTCATTACCCGATTGGAATTATTGAACTCTGTCTGTTTTTATTTCAGGGGTAATAAACTTGGGAAACAATATCTCTACTAACACCGAACATTTAAATGGTGGGGCTTTGGAATTGAATTGCCAGAAATTAAGGCCATGAATTATATGGAGCATGTGAACAAGGAATAATGATTTAGGGCAAGTGGAGCATATTAACAAGAACAGTGAAAGAAATTCGTGGATGAACGTGAATTTTTTTTGTAAGTGTGATGCCCAAACTACGAAAAATCGCATAGATTATGACAAAGTGGTGTCAATGACTTCTGATAGCCATATAAGGAGTAAGTCAATATTTGTTACTAGTTATTTTAAAATTTGGTTAAGTCAAAAAGACTGACGAAAAGTTTATTCTTGTCGTCGCAAGTAGAAATGGAGGAATTACGAGCAAAATATATTGATGAAAAATTTCGAGCAGAAAGATTTCAATGCCTTAGAAAAAATAAAGAAGCTGAAAAAAGGTGTTGCTCAGGGTGATCACGCCGCAATGCCGTAGAATAAATAAAGAAGCCGGAGAAAATTTTCGCTCAGAAAAATCGACGAAAAGTCTCTCAGAATTATCAGCCCAATGACTTGGAAAAAATAATGAAGCTGACGGAAAGTTTCACTCGGAAAATTCACTAAAAAAGATTGGCTTAATGCCTTAGAAAAAATAATAAAGCTGTCGGAAAGTTTCGCTCAGAAAGTTCGGCTTAATGCCTTAGAAAAAATAATGAAGCTGTCAAAAAAATTCGCTCAGAAAATTTCTCTTAGAAAGATCGGCATAATGCCTTAGAAAAAATAAAGAAACTGGAGAAAGTTTTCGCTAAGAAAGTTGACGTAATGCGAATTTTTGCCGCATGGAGAAACAACTATATTACGAGTAAATTATATTCACAAAGAGTCGACGGAGAAAAGTTTCACACAGAAAGGTGTCAATTAATGCCGTAGAAGAATTAAAGAAGTTGACAGAAGTTTTGTTGAGAAAGAGCGGCGCAATGCCTTAGAAAAAATAATGAATGCAGAAGATAGTTAATCGAAAGTGTTAAGCGAAGCGAATACATATTTCAAAGAAGAAAATGAAGATTTAATTGAACGACCGTAAGACAATTGGCAGAGACAATTGATTAGGTAATTGTGTGAATGTAATACCATAGAGCTAAAACTTCTTTTGATGAAAAATAAAAATAAAGTATGGGTTTCCTATTGAATATTGTTGTTGTGTTAGATAACATACCTGCGGAAAACTGATAATGTTGTTGATTTATGTAGTTGAAATGAAATAGAACGAGACGCCCCCATGTAGAGAAAAACGCCCCCAATACTAACTTAACTTGGCAAAACTAAACAAAGCGAGAGTAAAAACATTCAAACTTAGACTGACGAAGCTAAACGTGGTAACTTCGTCAGATTTTGTCGTGACGATAGAAAGGTACTAAGCGAGCGTAAAAACGGTCAAACTTAGACTGACGAAGCTAAACGTGATAACTTCGTCAGATTGTGTCGTAGCGATAGTAACGTATTAAGCGAGTGTAAAAGCGTTCAAACTTAGACTAACGAAGCTAAACGTGGTAACTACGTCAGATTTTGTCGTAGCGAAAATAATGAACTAAGCGAGCGTAAAAGCATTCAAACTTAGACTGACGAAGTTAAACATGGTAACTTCGTCAGATTTTGTCGTAGTGAAAGTAACAAACTAAGCGAGCGTAAAAACGTTCAAACTTAGACTGACGAAGCTAAACGCGGTAACTTCATCAGATTTTGTCGTAGCGATAGTAACGTACTAAGCGGCGTAAAATGTTCAAACTTAGACCAAGAAGCTAAACGTGGTAACCGTCCGGATTTTGTCGTAGCGATAGTAACGCATTTAAGCGGTAAAAAAAGCGTTCAAACTTAGACTAACGGTTAAACTTGGTAACTTCGCCAGATTTTGTCGTAGCGATAGTAACATACTAAGCGAGCATAAAAGCGTTCAAAAAGTTAAATTAACGAAAACTAAACGTGGTAACCGTCGCCGATTTTGTCGTGAGCGATAGTAACGCGTACTTAAAGCGTAAAAAGCGTTCAAACTTAGATCGACAAAGCTAAACGCGTGGTAACCGTCGATTTTGTTGGAACGATAGTAACAAACTAAGCAAGCGTAAAAGCGTTCAAACTTAGACTGACAAAGCTAAACGTGGTAACTTCGTAAGATTTTGTCGTAGCGAAAGTAACAAACTAAGCGAGTGTAAAAGCGTTCAAACTTGAACCGACGAAGCTAAACGTGGTAACTTCGTCAGATTTTGTCGTAGCGATAATAACGTACTAAGCGAGCGTAAAAGTGTTCAAACTTAGATTGATGAAGCTAAACGTGGTAACTTTTTCAGATTTTGTTGTAGCGATAGTAACAATTAAAAGCGGCGAAAAGCGTTCAAACTTAGGATCGACGGCTAAACGTGGTAACCGTCGATTTTGTCGTAGTAATAGTAATGAACTAAGCGAGCATAAAAGTGTTCAAACTTAGATTGACGAAGCTAAACATGGTAAATTCGTCAGATTTTGTCGTAGCGATAATAATGAACTAAGCAAGCGTAAAAGTGTTCAAATTTAGACTGACGAAGCTAAACGTGGTAACTTGGTCAGATTTTGTCGTAGCGATAATAATGTTGCGATAGAAACAAAATTATACCATTAGAACTGAAGTGAAAGAAATACTTCTTTATTGATCACCAAATCTTGAAAATTGCAAAGATAATAACGGAAAAGAAACTATTGAACTGGAAACAGACTAACAAATTTTTGTCTGGTTTTTCGTTCAACTTGTCTATTTTGTCCGCTCACTTAGTAAAATAATTTGTTACGACGAGCAAGAAACGAACACTGCCAGGGGCTGTTGGAAATAAACTAACAATGTCAAGACCCCATTTAGCAAATGACCAAGGGTTATGGATTGGATGGCGCTTCATCGCGGGAAGTTTGATCCATATCAACATGTTTTTAACAAGGCATACACTTCTCGGATAGGCGTTTAACATCCTGTTGCATGTATAACCACCAATACCATTTGGTCATTGCTCTGTGAGCGAGACTCTGCCCCCGGGAGTGATGCTCACATAGTCCTGAATGAATTTCCTTAAGGCCTAGTAAATCATTAGTTCTGCCCAAACAACGAAGGATATAATTGAGACTTGTGCCTTTGCAATAGAGTTTTTGGTCATTAGGAATTCCAGAGCATTGTCAGCTGCATGATCGTCGTCGGTAGCCACGGTAGATACCGAGACATTATCAGTACTAAGCTCGTTGGGATCATTTGACATCATAAGTTGTTGATCCAGTGTTGTCTTGGTAGCGATGACTTGATTTTCACAGATAAATATGCAATAGAATCAGGATGCCTCACATCATAACGCGAACACTACACAATATAATACTGATAGATGTAAAATTTCATGCAATTCGTTGCATTAAGTTTAAATAAACGACCATTCTATCATCACGAGCTGCATATTATCATTCAAAGTGGGTAGCGACTAACTTAGAATAATTAATCGTAACTTAGTCGCCCCCAACTGAAGAGTTGTGCGCATACCGCAAATGACACTGTCGTACCCGGCCACATTATTTGAAGTGGCAAAACCTAAATGTAGAGACCTTTCAATTATGTCTGCATTCAGCTTCAAGATGACAAAACCAAGACCAGAGCCAGACTTATTGTGTGAACCATCGGTGTAAATCTAGCAATCAGCTGATACATCTGATAAGTATTTCAAGTCATCACCCCTGGGAGATAATGACAATTAGGAATCGACTTTTTCCTAATCGAGTAATACGTTTGACATAAGAATATCATTAATAATAAAAAAAACTTATGCAGCGGATATTCAGTATAAATTTCGACTATTCCTTCTTGGAAATAAGCTTAAGATATCTGGCAGTATGAAACAAGGCTAATGCAATTTTCTCAATGCAAGAATGTCTCGATTAAACGGATATAAAAGTCTTGCTAATAAAGAATATGAGACGACCATTAGCATTATCAAACGATAATAGACAAATATGAATTCAAAATATTTTGTGAAGATTTGTGAAAAGTAACCAGTGCGAAGTCTGTATTTATCATCTTGAACTCGTGGGTAACTATTGTGAACAATGAGAATCTAATCATCATCACGTAAACGCTCCCACACGCAACTATGTCGTTGGCATGTGTTACGTTGTGGTGTGACAGATACAACACCATTTTTGAGAACTCGTGGATGACTGTTGTGAACAGCGGGAATCTCATCCTTACCCCGTAAACGATCCCACGCGATATGATGTTGTTGGCGTGTTGTCACACACCGAATTTCGACAGAATTCAGAAAAAACAACATTATATCCCGACTCTTCGATCTTCGAGGTGTGATGCACTCTCCACTTCCAAAAACCCATAAACAGTTTAAATATGCGGATAATTAAAAACCAATAAAATTTTTAACTTAAACAAAAGTCCTCTTCATTAAAAAAAATTCGCAAATAAGATTAGGTTACAAATCTCCTTTCAACAACTCTTTAATTTTACATTGTCTAGACTAAAAATCTATATCACCTCAAGGGAAAACAAAACATATCGTGAAATGCAATGCTAACGCAAACCACAAGCATCAACCAACCTTCTTCAACACTAAACCTGTCAAGACTTATCAACTATGTTCATTTAATGAACACACCCGATAAGCAAACATGCAAATCGGGTTAGCATTATAACAATGCTGGTGTGAGTAACCCTAAAATAAAACATATACTTATACATATATATACACAATCCATAAGGCAGTTAGTTCCTCCACCGAGACGCCTTAACTTCTAACAACTAATACAACATCCTTAAGTACAATAATTAAGGCAGGTAGTTCCTCCACTGAGGCGCCTTAGCTTCCCAACAATAATACAACGGTATGTAGTTCCTCCACCGAGGCGCCTTAGGTTCTAACTAAACTACTAACCAGCCAAACATATTTTATACTTACTGTATTTCATGCTCAATTACAAAGTGGGTCGTCTCTGCACAAGTAATTAGTTTGACCCACCCTTCTGCAAAACCATATACAATCATCTATCTAAAGGTATATCAATAACCCACATATTACCATAATTATATTATTTAAGGCTTTCTTTTCGTGTCCCTAAAATCACGTCAGATCTATGTCTTACCTAGTTTCTCTGGCTACCACAATCGCTTCCCAACGCCGACATGTACATCCACATGCCTCCCCTTACATAATGAACCACTCGCGCGTAACTACCCGAACGGGATGCCGCGACACCGTAACCCTCACACGAAAGCCATTATGTAAGTACTGCCATTATTCGACATAAAATATCGCGCATCTCGTTCTAATTTTGCTAACGGAATAATCAAGCCACCATTCGGCTATGCGGAAAGGGCCATTCAATTCCGACCAAACGCCAGAAGGGCCAATCACATTACTTACGCCAGAAGGGCCATTCAGATTCACTGAAACGCCAGAAAGGCCAATCATATCACATACACCCATCACAAGGGCCAAATCACATGAGTTGTGGTAGCTAGGTTTTAGGATTTTCGTTACGTAATTTATTCCAGTGTCATACATTTATGACTCATAATAATTCCACTATATCACATGCAGGTCAAATACCTTATTGCACTAAGCCACAATATTTAGAAATATCTCAATTATATCTCATAACTACTTTCATTCTTTCACGTGTCAATATATTATTGCACTACGCCACACTCCCGTGGGAAATATCTACAAATACTCTACTACCTTCTAGTAGCATCTCACAGATAAAATAATGGAGCGTTTATACATTTATTTCTCCAAAACTATTGCATTTAATATATATATCCCAACATATTATATAATGTCACAATTGCTTCAAACGTATCGCATACATTTTTATAGCGTTTTAGGAATATTATATCTCCTAAAGTTTCTATCTCATCACGTGTCAAAATATACACATTATCAACGTCAAATCTTTCCTAGATACTGACAACCAAATTTATACAAGCTTCGATAATATTTTATTACTACATTTGTCCATATTCTTAAATATGTGAACAACTGGAAAAATCAACATTCCACAGTCAACGGTCAAAGGTCAAAGTCAACGCATCATTGTCCAAGTCAAATTGTCGTTTCCATATTCAACAGGTTCAGGATCATAGCCATGGTTCATGGCTAAGGGCAAATGTGTATGGTTCATGGGCTCATGACTAAGGTAATGGTTCGGACCCAACTAGCCGAGCCCAAACCCCAAACCTTAGAACCCAAAAGTCTAAATGTTGAAAGACCCATTTGGATCTCTATTAAGTCCTATGGACTGGCCCCAAACAATATTAGAAACTGGCCCAAAATAGTTAAGTGGTTCGGCCCAAAGAAAGAAAAATAGAATTGGCCTAAAACTTTACTTGGTTCGGCCCAAAGAAATAAAGGAAAATTGGCCCAAAGACTAAAAATGAAAATAGCCCAAAACAACTAAACTAGAATCCGGCCCAACCAAACAAAACCAAAAGGCTTTGGCCCAATGCCCAAGCCCAGCCGGTCATCTCCCTCACCAACTCTCTTCCTCCACCACACCAGCTCACGCTGGCCACCACCATCTCCCATTTCAACCAACCGAAACTACTCCTAAACACAAACCCTACAACTTTAATAAAATCCAAAAACTCAATTCTTGAATTTAAAATCTTCAACCAAAACTGGATCTGGAAGCTTCTCGCCGCCATTAACGATTTCTCCAAGTTCCCAACCGCCCCCAACAGCACTCAAACCCCTCACCACAAGTCTACAACCCATCATCAGTCCACAACAAAACAAAAACAACAATAACCCACCAAAACAAAACAACATAATTTAAGGGCAGTAAGATTCATGGGTTGGCGCCTCCATGAATGCCTGTTCATAGCTTCAATAGTCTACCCAATTTCAATCCAGACGTCCAACCAACACACCACATACAAAACATAATAATAAAAAGGTTCAAATAGAAATACTAGCGATTTCTTCTTGTCATTGGACTCGCTGACGCCGCCGATTGACGCTCCTTTGAGCTTACAGACAAAGACAATAACTTTTGTTTTCAATACTCTAATAACAACTAACCATATATACAGAACTCAGTTTAACACTAACGACACACGACGAGGAAGAGCAAACAGTAAAAATGAGTGAAAAACATTAGACTGTAGAACTGTTTCGGTATATCGGTGAAGTAGAAAAACTAACTACTCACCTGTATTAAAACTCGACGAATCTCTCATCGTCCGAACCGTCACGCTCCCACGCTCTAGCAATCCAGCTTCTATCTCTGCCTCCATTTTTATTTTATTTTATTCTCTAAAAACCCTATTCTCTAGAACAATGTGATTATATACTTGGGTTTGAAACCCAAACCCAACACAGACTCGGGCCCAGAAACAAGGCCCACATATCCCAAATCCAATCCAGCGAATTTTAAATAAATAAATAAATAAATTAATTAATAAATTAATAACTAAATACGTATTTTAAATACGGGCGTTACACGTGTGTTATGGTGTGGTGTGATAGATTTCACATCATCTTCAAGAGGAATGGTTTGTTTCTGATGACGCTTGTAGTAATTGTTCTATTTTCGTACACGCTTGAACTTTCAAGGAAGTGCTTCTCGAAACATTGAACGTATATTATTAGCATCAGATGGCGAAGAATCTTCAGAGGCAATAACTTCGCGCTGAATACTTTGGTGCATCGGTGGAACGGTCATAGGGTCACGTGCAACCTGGTGTTGAAAAAGAGTATCAGGAATTAGTTCGTGCCAGGTTGACCTTGAACATCATGTTCGTGATGATCATCAGTAAGTGTATCAGGAACTTGAGCTCTTCTAGTATTCGTCATAACTTATGTAGAACGTGATCAAGGGTGTTGAATAAGAACCGCAGACGGCGCCAATTATGTTTCGACCAAATCTGATCAAAACACTAAGTGGTGATGAAAGAGATGAATATCGTAGAAAAGTAATGGAAAAAGTAATGGTGATTGAGAGAATGATGAGACTGTACCTTTCGGTTGCCTACGTACCCAAATTATTGATGGGATCAAGTCTCAAGATCGTAGTTCTCTATGAAAAATAGTTTTGTATTTATATAGGTAGAGTAGAGACTCCTTGTAGCTCAAGTATTCTTGTAGCTTAAGTAATTGTAATTGTAATTGAATATAACTCTCAACTGATAATTATTTCTTTGATAAGAAATGAATATGGACATAAATTAATTTACGTTAGTGGCAAGTCATGTGGCTAAAGTTCATCCTTAGACACATGAGTTAATGGACCTGTACATTGATCCATGGTATTGCAAATTAGGTTTTAGCCCTGTCGATTAAACGAATAAAATGGAGATCCCTACTAATAGACGTTTGCCACGTAGGTGGGGTCAAAACAGACTTCTAACATGATTAGTGGTATTTATTTGTTCAATATATTCCATCAACTCATATACAATCTCACTTAGTTAATAGTTTTCTTTGCAAATGCATTGCTCTGGTCAGTATTAGCTCATATTTTAAAGAAAAAAAGCACTTAGGCAAAAGTTATCACTAAGCACATTATTACACGCATATGCAATAAAGAAAGTACTTAGGTTTACACACTATCGAAGCCATATCATTATTAACCCAACGGTACATATATATGAAATAAAATACCTTTACTGTAGTCATAAACTTGTTAAACCCTTGACCCATGTAACATAAACTACTAAAGTATATTCAAACCAAAGACAAAAAATGGCTCACCATCACCAATACCCTTACGGTTCTCTTGTATGTATCACACATTCATGTATTTTACAAAGAAAAAAAAAATCACATCACTCCTCGTCCTACCAAACATCTATGCCACCACTCTCTAAGTCTTAATCTATGAACATTATATCTCCCTACATTCATCTATTCTTTGACATAGAATGATGTAGTGCATCTCTCTTAGTAGAAATTTACATGTCATAATCTCATTATAATCATATAGTAATAGACTGGACTGTTAGAGTAATATTGAAGAACCTAGCTTGTTGTCTCAAATATAATAATCAGTTCATTGTCGTAAGATAAACATGCAATCAACCACTTAGGCCCAAAATCACTTCTTTATATAAGCTAAGTACCAATATAAGCTTAAAAAATTGCACTTACCGTAGGTAAACTTAAGATTCCTTTGCCCATTTTGTTTGTTTTTCAGCGACAGTCTTTCTTTTTTATTTTAACTTGAAAATGCAAACATTGAAAACAGTGATGATCTCAAACTCTTTCATAATCTTACGACCTGAAAATGCAAACAATGAAAATAATGATGATCTCAAACACTGAAAACCGCCAATTTCACTTGATTGCTTTGAGAGAGGAGTATTTTTAGTTTGAGGAGGAAATGGAATACTTTTGTTTATTTGCCTTCAAAGTTCACTTGAATTTCTTTTTAACCAATCTGTGTTTCCAATATTGCCTACAATGGGAAAGGCAATATGTAATCACAAAGTATTCCATTTCTACTTACATAAAAAGAAAAAAGTCGTATATATAAAACAGCTGATGCAATAATTTGATATGAAACATTTCAGACTATTCAGTTTAATATCAATTTTTTCTTCCTCCGATAACAGAGCATAAGACCATCAATCAACATGGAAAAACAATCATACTTATAACTCATTTTTTAGGAATACAATATTCTACGATATCAAGAAGTCAACTTACTGGTTATGGTATTAACTTCTGCCTTTTTCAGAGCGACTATAAATTGTCTTCTCTTAGTTTCGTCACTATCTTTCATCCTGCAAATGTAATCCATGTTTCTCAATGACTTTCACATACAAAACTGTTAAGTGAGTTATTATAACACCCCGTGTTTTTATTCGTTTATTTTCCTAATAATAATATTAATAGATAATGGATTAAATAAAATAGGATAAGTGTTAGTGGAAATAGGAGACGTGGGTTTATGGGATAAAACTTCTTCCCTATTTCGGGGGTTTTGTTTTTAACAGAAAGGAAACAGAATAGAGTTGGTCAAAAACACAGCGAGGGTTTTAGAAAAAAATGGGAGTTTTAATCGACAGCCAGAAAAAAGAAGTTTTTGGTAGGCTGGTTGATAGTCGGAGCGCTAAAGGTGAGTATAGAATACCTCAATTCATTTAAACATGAAATTTCTTACTCTTACAACATGTTTTGGGTTTCTTCGACAAAGTTATCTTTGCTATCGGTTTTACGCTTTCTTGCTCATGGTAAGTTTACGTGTTTTACTCCCTCTGTATCTATGTAGAGGAATTGGAGAATATCTATTGTGTTCACATGATAAATTTTATATGGTTTAACCACTGTTATCGTTGGTTGAGATTGTCGACATTGTCGACAGAAAATCTGCCCCAATCCTTTGAAATAAAACGAATACATAATTTGTTTATGATTACTTGTAAGTGGAACTAGATAAGTATCTATCGCGTTTGATTGGTATTGACGACAATTTGTTGGTGTCGTGCGATTGACTTGTTGAAGCTTCGGGAGGAGCAAGAATCCGTTTAAAAAAAAAAAAAAAACCCCAAATCGTCATGATTTTGTTGATTGTTTGAATAATTGGTTTGGTTGTGTAATGGAGGTTGAGAGGGGTTGTTGAAGCTTAGAAGCCGGTTGTTAATGGCGGCAACAAAGAAATTTCGCATGAGGTTATGTGAACATTTGTTGCTTTGGTTTTGATGCATACTAGAATGATAATGGATGTCGGGAATTAAAGGTTTGATGGTTGGGTTAATGTGTGGTGGTTGGGGATTTGAAGAAGCTTTAGAAAGGGGTTTTCGTAATGGCGTCGACCTCGATTTTGTCAAGATAAGGAAATCACGTTTTGAGGGTATCGGTGGATTGGGTTTTTGAGAGGAGTCAAACCGCGGGCTTTAAATTGTAGATAGGATGGTGGGTGGTGGTGGTTGATTGGTGGAAGCGGCGAGCTGGTGAGGGAGGAGGAAGATGAACAGTGTCATTTTTTTTGTTGGGCTTGGGTGTTTAATTTGTTTGAAATTCAATTTGGATTTTTAGTTTAGACTATGGGCTTTAGGCTTTGGGCTTTTGGGGTTAGATAAGTTTAGACTGGTTGACTGCTGTTGACCCTTGGCAGGTCGACTTTGACTTTGACTTTGACCAGGATTGACTTTGACTAGAGTTGACTTTGACCAGTTGACCCAATTTGACCTTTTTACTCAGATTATGATTTGGGCTATTAGGATAGGTCTAGGGCTATTACCCTGTTTGGCTTAGGCTAAGACTTTTCTAAATATACTTGTGTACGTGTATTAAATACTATGTGATATTTCAGTTTTATGATATACAACGTTATGACACTTAGACATCAATCTAATTAATCACGCGTAAACAAAAAATACATGAATCAAGATACTACTTCGTTCTCGAAAATAATACATGCAATACGGTTCAATAATGTGTAAACAAATTTACCACCCTCTTTTAAAACTCTCCACGCCTCAAGTTTTGGAATTGAGTTTTATGATTGTTGATGTCATATATTAGGTGGGCATTTATTGAATGTGCCATAAATGACCCGTTAGTGTTATATAGGGGTATTCATTGAATGTGCCATGAATGACCCGGGTATTCATTGAATGTGCCATGAATGACCAGATTGTTTGGACTACCCTAAAGAGGAACTAAGGTATTCGCCTTACGGGTTAGTTGTATTCCTTGAGTGTACGAGAATGTAGGATTGGGTATTCCTTGAATGTGGCAGGAATGACCCAGGGTATTCATTGAATGTGCCATGAATGACCAGATTATTTGGACTGCCCTAGAGAGGAACTAAGGTATTCGCCTTGCGGGTTAGTTGTATTCTTTGATTATACGAGTATTTGGGTTTACTTTTGAATACCTAATATAATATCTACATATGTTATATAGAAGTTCTAACTTTCTTTTGCAGGAGGGTAGGACTTAATAACATTTTGTGCAGGGATGCGCGGTCCTACCCTTATACAGCAGTGGATATCGGTAAGTTTTAATTCAATGGTTTGGATATTAAAACGAGTTATTAGAATGAGTTAATATAATGGAAGTTTTGCTTGGGAAGAAATTATGCCGGTTAAAATGACGGAACTACCTGTCTTCCAAGC
Source organism: Coptis chinensis (assembly GCF_015680905.1). NCBI lineage: Eukaryota > Viridiplantae > Streptophyta > Magnoliopsida > Ranunculales > Ranunculaceae > Coptis > Coptis chinensis. Next base: position 45,408,058 of record NC_141457.1, read on the forward strand.
TGTGAATGATTAAGTTATGGGATAATATAAAGTGATTGTTTGAATAATTAAAGTATGATAATGGTCTTATGTGGTTAGTCTACTCATACCAAAGAAATTTCATTTTGTGACCCATGTTTGCTTTGTTTTGGCAACGTGGGTGTGTTCTTGGGAACATAGGTGGAAGGCAGTGGAACCGCGGCGTGTGATTTGGATTCTCGCCTGGAGCAGTCTGGGAGTTTAATTTATTAGGTCTGATCTTTTGGAAGGATGTAATAACGTAGGTTACATTTTTTTATATGACATGAGAATCTGATGTTGGAAATTGTTATTCTTAAAGTTTGTTTATGTTTGTATTGGGATGGAAGAAAGTTTCTAATAAAGTGATAGTTGAGGAATTTGGAGATTTTTGTTGTTAAGTTGATCCTGTTGTGATGTGGGTTTTAGGTTTTGACATGTGTTGTATCCCCCGTCATAGCCCTGGTTTTTAGACAATTGAACCAAGTGATGGTTGAGATATTTATATTTCAATTATTCATTTTTTGTAATTGTTTAGAAATTCGGGCTGTGACAGTTATGTTATTGCAACATGCACCAACAGGGACCAATACTCTGCAACATTGCAATGCAAAGATATATAGAGATAAAATATGGAGGCGGTTTTGCCCATACAACATGTTCCTCCCATGGAAAGGTAGGCTTATCAGAAATAATTCGCAGATAGAAAATACCTTAGAGTAACCACTTTCAACAATCAATCAAAACATAAAAAGGCTTTTAAGATAGTGTCGTGATTCATATAGGTGATATACTTAATATAATGCACATATTGGCTGAGATGGTGTCTCATATGCAGTGTATACTGATAACAATCCCCATTGTAACTGCAAATGTTGAGGATGAGAAGGACACATAGTCCAGAAGCATAAGCTAGAATAAATCTACTTTGTTCTTTGAAACAGAATTTCATATTGTACCTCTCCAACCAATTCAAGCCACCCATTAATAAGTTTACTTGGAAATGAGATGTAACTGTGGATGACTAACATACCTTATTTAGCTCCGCCTTCACTTTTCTTAGCTTAATCTTTAACTCCTCAATATCCCTGGCCAGCTTGGATTCCCCCTTAGCCTCATCTACTCTCCCATCATCCACATCCTTAGTTATGTTCAACTCTTTGACATCCTATTTCAACTCCTGCACATCCTTGAGTACTTTCATGTCCATAGCAACCTACCAAAAGGAAAAACCCAACTTCTATATAATGATTTCCTATAAGAGATATTAGTACTCTAATATATTATGTATTACAAAATAAAAAAATCACGGGATGTTAGTCATACTGGAGAATGGGATCGACTGAGGAAAACGACTCTCAGTTTGCTCTCTTCGATGTGTCTTTCATTATCTTTCATGAATTGTTAAAAAAAATGTGAAAACAGTAAGAGCAATGAAACAAACCAAAACCTGAGAACTTTTCATACTCACCAAGCTATTCCTCCTCTTTTGTCCCAGAGAAGACTCTGATACTAATCAAAAGCCCTTAGTCCTGACAAACCCCTTCTACTGAACATGCATCCAATCTACTATATTACTCAAACAAAGTGAAACCAAAGAAAATAAAATAATAATTATATAATATTGAAACACTAAAGGAAAGAGAAAGGAATAAGAGCCACATAGTTATATATAAGAATTGATGAAACCAACCTGAGAATTACGAGAGCAATGATTGAATGGTTTCTTCTGGTTTTACCACATCAAAAGACTTGGCTGTAGATAATTGAAAGCAAAACAGAGTTTCAAAATAACGTATTTAAAACAAACTCAGTGAGACATTCTAACAATCACTTAAGATGTAGTAACACACTCAAGCGCTACTAAGCTAAAGATCTTTTCGAGATACATAGAACCATAAGATGGATCAAGTCCAACAAAAAGCCTTTTCTACAAACAAAAAGTACTAATAAAGTAAAGTCTAGGTATGCTGTTTTATTTCTTCTAAACATGCTACTTTTCAAACCCATTGTTGAGTAGCTTATTGATGTGGTAACCACACTGAAAAACATTTCTAATAATGCATGCTTTCTATAGAAACCAACATACAAAGATTTTTTTTAATATTCAAAAACAAATATTTTGATAATTTCATGGTGACAATGATTATTATTAATTGTAATACCTTAATATCTTATTGATGATAATTTGTTCAAGATTTGGATAACCAAACCAATCACTGATACTACACCTTACACATGACAATATAATCTTCTTAAATTCACACAACTTACGATTTTCATTACTAACAATATCACAGCCATCAAGTACTGTTAACTCTATATGCAACTTACCCTAGGTACTCACCCATCCTAAAACTTGGGTGGTAAAGTTCACCCCCACTTTTCTGTAAAACATGGTGATCTGATGACTACAACATAATAGTACAACAAACAGTGCTCCTCAACCAAACATACTACTACATAGACATGCAACAACATTAACTGCCCAACAGACAACTCATAATCAACTGACCCGCCAACTATTGAAACAAACCAAAACCACATAGACAATCCATTTAAAAATGAGAAGGTACCTCACATGTTGCGTGATATTCGCACCTTTGCGTGTGTTGGAGATTTGTTTTATCTACTATGTTCGGTGTAAACTCAATTTTTTCCTTACTCACATGATTTTCATTCGTTTAGCTCGAGTAGGAATTTGTTCCACCTAAAGTCTAGGACAACTTACAACTTGATTATGCTCTTAGGGAACTAGTGAGTAAGTTATTTATTGGGATTGTTTTATACTAAAACTACTTAGCTATTTTTTTTTAGATTCTTTAAAGTTACGTAACATGCACACTAAAACAGAGTAAAAATCGATTTATAGAAAGGTGTGGAGAGTTAGTTCTCCTAATGTGAAAACAACCTCTATTGTTTGACTCTAGTTTATTGCATCTTACATTCTTTTAGAATTCATAGACAAATCCTAATAAGATTGTATTTTTGATCTCTAACAATACAACTTATCTCTAAGATTATATTGCTAGCATGAGAAACCAAGGAAATGACTTATCTCTAAATCATCAACTTAATTCCTAACTAGACTCTACACCACTACCATTTTGGGGTAGGATATAAAGTCTAGTTTGTTTTTCCTAAACAACTAACTAGAAAATCAATACAAAAGGGGTTCCTCACATGCATAGTAGGTAGAGTTGTTATATTTATTTTCAATCAGTAACTTAATCCTTAAATTAAAATGTTAATAGATCTTCTCGGTTAGAAGCTAACTAATTTTCTCTCTATGTTGAATGGTTAGCTGATTTTCTCTGTGTTCACAATGAAGACATTGACAAGTAGTGCACCATCAACCTCATGGAAGACAAAAGCCAATAAAATAATAGGTATTTGATTCTGAGACTTCTTATTAGGTGAAGCATTGATTTTGGTTAAATTTAAGATTTTTTGGGGTCAATTGGTTTGTAATCGACAAAGAATTACCCAATACTAGATTTAGAAGTTACTGGGAAGATGATTACTAGTAGTTGAGATTAAGATTAAGTGACATGAGCATTCTTGAACATTGTGATTTATTTTCTTCAGGGGATTGTTGAGAATCAACCAAAGATGCCAAAAAAGTCATTGCATGTTTTACGATCCATCAATGGTACCTTCTCATTTTGGAGCAATTTGAGAGACGATAAACACACTGTTTTGGATCAAATTGATTGGCGCAATGATAAGCACCCAAAACTGTAATATTAAACCCCATTGAGACATATCAATTTGGTTAATTATGTTTTTAATAATCATGAAATAATTATATTTTTGTACTTTTGCAGGTTTTCGCAGTAGACATGAAAATATTGGTTAAACTTACGTTAAAGCACGGGAATGATGTATATCTAAAGTCCTCCAAATCAGCCGTGGGAAGCTCAATGAAGACGGGGAAGAAAAGCATCAACTTTCGGAGCTCATATCTCTTGAACCTGGCGGCAAATAAGATGTCCAGATGATCAGCACGACTAACTCTATCTCAGGCTAGAAATTGCAAAAATTGATGTCCGGGCCCACCAATTGACACAACAAATGGACCCACCTTCCGGGCTCACAAGAAGAGATGAGTCATCAATCATGGAGCATGTCAAGACAAAAGTGCCAAATTATTGGCACAAATGGACACCTTGTATGTGGTTAAATGATGTTTATCCAAAATAGTGAAATTTTGGCATGATTTGGTTTTTAAGATAAGTTTGTAATAAATGTAATAAAGAGGGGGAGGTGATTTCACGTGGGAAGGAAAGGAGAGAAAACTTAAGTGTGGGCTAATTTTTGGAGTAGTTAGCTATCTTATTCTTCTTCTTGCTCCCTCTTACCTTAGCATGATACTTATCCCATGATCATGAGCTAGACTCTCCATTTATAGAGGGTTAATGATGCTCATATATACAACTCCACCTGCTCACGGATAATATGTTTTTCTCATGGTTATCCAGCTTCTCATATTAATCTCTTATACAACTCAACCTGCAATAGACAACCTAACACATTATCATAAGGATACACAACATAATCATGCACCTTAGAGTTCGAACTCGATATCAGATAATAATATTTAGTGAAAGTTCTCAATACATTGTGATGTCAACATTAATGGCAATTTTATAGTTTTTAGATTTCTTAACATATACTTGTCTTTTTTAATGAAAACATTATGATGAAAATACATTATTTCATATCATCATTGGTGTTTATTATATACCCGGATTACATTGATTATAAAAATCTTGAGAATCTACAAAACCAAAGCCAAATTCAAATGAAAATTTTCTAAATTATACTTCGTGTAATTAGATTACTTTCCTAGTTTAAGATTCAAGTAAATATCATTCTCAATAGCCTGCAAGATATTTCAATGCAACTCTCAATAACATTAATCAAAATGTAATGGTTTTGCAACAAAAATCAAGATATTACTTTGTATTTGCCTGAACCAAAGTGTCTTTGAATGGTTTTTTTATTTTGGTTTGGATTGCATGCGTATTGAACAGCTCAAATGGAACATTCGTAGGACCCTACAGTTTTAACTCTTTCAAAAATTATCAACTGCACATAGGTTTCAAACTTTCAGTATAGTTGTCAAATTACTCACCAAGACTCAGGACTCCAATTCTACACATTGCTAATTAAAAAAATTATTCAAGCTTCAAAAAGAGCCAAGCTAGCCTATTACATTTTCAACAGCAAGCAACAACTTGTGAAGAGTCTAAATTTGATTGAGTTGCGAGGACCCCAAGTAATTAAATGCTTTGGGAAAATTATAAAAGAAAGAAGAATTATTAGTTACCAGGCAGGCATGCAAAATGAGAGATGGGATGACAGAGAGTGGTACCTTTTGGGGCTGGGGAATAGAGGAACGGAGCTTTTGGATGTTGGAATTGATGGAGAGGGCACGCTGACAGAGCGATTGTTCTTCTGCTGTGGATTTGGAGATGAAGCTGCAGGCTGACTCTTGCAACTCCTTTGCCAGCTCCCCCAATATGTTTTCAGAGTGGACGCCATGTTGTCATATATCAGAAGATGCAGACTCTTTTCAGAATTTGTGTACAAATATAAGTTTATAAGAGTCAGCACATTTGCATTCTCAGCATGACACTTATTTGCACTGTCTATATCGTTGTTACAGATAAATGGAGTCAAAACCATTCTACTTCACTATTGTGTTTTATATCCTATCAAGATTAACATATTTAATGCTTTCTTTTCAGTATGTTCAATAATTGGATTAGTACCTGAGAGGTCCCACATGATCAGTGCTAGTTAACGAATGAATTATTGTTTTCTCTAGCAAAGGTGGTGACATCTGCGATACAATATGAGTTGAATCTTCAAATGACACTCCTGGAGCCTCAGGATCCAACACATCCACAGTGGAGTGGGGAACAACCATGTGGAAAGGATCCTGTCCAACTTGAACATCTGCTTCCTTACTCACTGAACTCTTATCTTCAAATTCAGTATGTGATAAAGATGAAACCGAGCCGTAAGGAACATCCTTAGTCACCGATGGCTTTAATCGGAGCATATAGATCAAAGATCATTCGATTATCGCCCGAAAAACTCAGTTCTTATAACATCACTCACTAATTGTGGCTAATTCTCTAGATTTAAATTCATTCTCCTCAATTTCATGCAAAAGTGATGATGCAACGCAAACCCCATCACTGCCAGAGGCAGTCTCCTCACGTATGCAACCTTTGGGCAGTTCTTCTTCAAATAAGTTCAAACCAACGCACGTACACACACTCTTACTATAGATTTTTTTCGGTTTTGTTGTTAATGGAGAAGTTTTGGTTGTGAAGAATGGAGGCGAGAATTAAGAAAACCCAATTCATGAAACCCCATCTCTTGATTTACTCGAATCTTTCACTCTTCTGAGAGAAAAACGCAATAGAGGATGGCTACTTCTACAATCGCAGCTTCAGGAAAAAAGTTAGGTTTTCGGTAGAATTTGTATAAGGTTTATTTAATTTGTTATTTATTTTTTTAATTTGAGGAGGCCATAGAAAATTAAGAATAGATTAGGGGGATTTAAACAAACCTGGGAAGGTGTTTCAAATTATTAGGACCTCATCTTTTTTAGGAACCACTAATATTGCTTGGGTAAGAAAATAGAGCGATATGGTGAGGAGAGAGAATGTGCGCTATATATATATATATATATATATATATATATATATACCACTATTTTTTCGTGACACTCTAGCAGAATAACATCTGCAAATTGTGTTTGGTACTTTAATTGTATGAAAAAAAAAAAAAAAAAAAAAAAAAAAAAAAAAAAAAAAAAAAAAAAAACATATCTTGAGATAACTAAAACTTTTGATACTCCTAAAAAAAGGTAGTATCATGGGGGGAGAGTTCCATATCTCTTGGGTGTATTTTCCTTAGTGGTTCCACATTGCAATTTGTAAGGAGTCTGTGGTTTAGGAAATATAATCCAAGTAGAGAAAAAAAAAATGCATGATAAACAAATGTTTTTGGTTTTCCATACTACGAGTCCATGATTACAGAGAACTACAACACTCTGTGCCCAAACCTTTTCTCAACATACCAAACCTGAAAGATAGACATAAACATAATATTAAACACAAAAAAACCTAGTTTTTTTTTCTTCGATAATAAAAAACCTAGCTTTCATAACATACTAACATGCAAATATAAGTATAAAAAAAGCTAAAAGAAACAAGCATATATCAATGTCCTTTTTAGAAGGACCTTGATATATGTTTGTCTCTTTTGCACTTATATTTGCATATTGTGCAAATATATCATTTTTGTACTTGAGAAAGATAGCTAAATAACAGCGCACTTCTCCAATAAAGATATTGTACTATCAAATATTACACCCTCTAAGATCACTAGTCTTATTTTATTCTCTCTCTCTTTCTCTTCTCTCGTTTTTTTTTGTTTGTTTTTTGTTTTTGTTTTTTTGTTTGTTTTTTTGTTTTTGTTTTTCTTCTCCTCTTCTTTATAACTTCCTTTCTCTCATTTTCTAACCTCCTCTTGTGGTTCGTTGATCTCTATTTCATCCAGCGTTCTCTCTCCCTCCATGTGTCGCGACGGTTTCCTTGCAGTTAGGGTTCTGCAGATTTGATCCACTGCAGCATGTCTTTTCTTTCCTATACCGCATCCGGCCCACTTGCCACCAATAACCTCTCATGTCATGAATATGTCCTATATAGATATTAAATCAAATACCATTAATACTGAACAGCCGAGAATGCTCCCAATGAAACACGTCAGCCCCTTTTTTCTCTTAGATAGACACCTCAGTTTTTACAATGATTCGGCAGGAAAAAAAAAAAAAAAAAAAACACGCCCAGGTTTGGAAACTGTTCGGGTAATAATCCGAAATAAAATAAAAAGATAAATAAATTTAATAAATCTTTTGTCAAAATAAAAAACCTCCCGAGTTCGCTTCCATTCTCAACAAAACCCTTCCACCTACCAACCTAAAAAAAAAAGGCAAAAGACTCTTCGTCAAAATCCCACCCAATCAATTATATATATATAAACCCTTTCAACTTTTCTTTGTCATCAAAACGCAAATAAATTATTACGTACAAAGGTGAGAAATTGGAAGGAGCAGAGATTGATGAATTGATTACCTCTGTTCAACCAAAAGTTTAACAAAAAAAAAAAATGAAAGAGTTGAATCCTCTTTCCTCTTCCATTATTACTACAGTTGGTGGACTCTCTCGCTCTTTTCTCTCTCACACATCAAGCCCTCAAAACCAACCAGGTATATTTCTCTCTCCCACTATAAGATCTATCTCATCATTTCATCACTTCAATTTCTAATCAAATTATTGTTTTTTGTAATGAGTAGAATAATTGGTGGTGATGGGGGACTTAAAATTTTGTTGAGAAAGAGAATGGTTGGTTTAAAATCACGAGTAGTTTCAGATTGTATGGGTAAAGAATGCCTGAACTGCGTTAGTGGAGTACGTAAAGGTCGTGCTCAAATTCTAGATCAACAACCACGTAAGCAGCCCAAAGGTCAAGGAGGGGCAGCGGCCGTTGCGACGAAGAATAAGAAGCCACAAGTTTTAGTTAGTAATTGTGTTAGAACTAGAGATGCAATTGCTAAAGAGACAGCTGCAGGGAAAGGGAAATGGAAAGTGGTAGTTGGAATTGAGATAAAGAAGTATAAGAAGAAGAGTTGTAGTAAGAAGAAGATTAGTGGTGTGAGAGCTAGGACTAGATTGGCTACTGCTGCTAAGGCTGCTACTATTATTATGATTTCTGAGGAGGAGGAGGAGGAGAGTGAATTGCGTGGTCGGATTGGAGAAGGTGGTGGTGGGAGTGATACTAATTCAAGGGAAAAGGTTGAGAGTTACGAGAAAGTCATGGTGGCGGAAGATTGTGGTGGTTTGAGTGCTAATAAAGCCGCTGGGCAAGAAGAAGAAGGCAATACTACTCCTTTTCCTGACAAGGTAATCTATGTTTGACATTTCCATTCAAGTGTGTGCTTAGCTGTAGCTTGGTATCATGGAAGCTCTGCAATTTTTGCCATATTGACATTGATGCTGGAACATGCTTAATATGTTTTTTATAACCTGCAATTGAATGATTGATGTGGAAATAACTAAATTCTCTATCCATTCTTCACGACTTCACAATTTGAATCGATCAATTAAAAAGATTTAATCTTTTATTGGTTGGCAGAGTATGCATTTGAGGCGGTAAAGTCGGCTGGTATAAGTCTATCTCACCAGCTCTACCGTCCTTATATGACTTGACATGCAATGGTTCTTTAGGTTGTCCGCATCACTCGCTATGTGTAGTTATGTTTTTCATTTTTTTATATATTTTAAGATTTATGTTATGTTAAGTCAATCCATATTACTGAATAAATTAGTTTGTTGTTTGGATTTAATAAGTGTTAGTGAGATAATTTAGTTTTTTCTTTGGATTTGATTGGTGTTAGTAGGACGATGGCCGCGTTAAAGGAACCAGTGTATTGATTGGTGATATTACAATCACTTTCATTACGGGAATTGTACTTGATTAATTGTTGTGTGTCTTATAGGATTTGAAAGAAGGAATTGTGAAAGGGGCTGTTAAAACTTGGCCTTTTTTATAGAACATGAGAAAATTCTTACTGGAATGAATGGAGCAATTAATTGTCGAGTTTAAAGTTGTCGATGAACCTGCTATGGTCTTCACGGTTCACACATGAAAGAGAAAACACAGATAATTAATTTCCAGGTATGAACTAAACATGTCTCATTAACTTACTAAGTTTTATTTGAAATAATCTACTACATCAATCAAAACCTCCCGAGTTCGCTTCCATTCTCAACATAACCCTTCCTTAAACCTATCAACCCAAAAAAAAAGAAAAAAAAGAAAGAGCAAAAGACTCTTCGTCAAAATCCCACCCAATCAATTCTATTTTTTTTTAAACCCTCTCAATTTTTCTTTGTCATCAAAACACAAATAAATTATTGCGCACAAAGGTGAGAAATTGGAAGGAGCAGAGATTGATGAATTGATTACCTTTGATCAACCAAAAAAATTGGAAGAAACTCGAAGGTTTTCAACTCTATATATCGAGGAGAACTCCTAAAACCTGCAAGGTATGCTGATTCATGGATCACACGTTCAATGTTGAGTGACTTCGGTGTGAAAGAAATCCTTTTGTAAGTTCGATGGTATTTTTATGTTTCTTATCTATCTCATCAATTGTTTTCTTCTTCGTATTCAAACAGTGAATTCTGATTAAAATTACTTAAATTATCTCACCATCATTTTATTACTTTGTGCTTCTTTTTTTCAACTAAGAATCAAAGTTTTGTTTCGCCTATTTTATTGCATTCAAAAGGAGCTTCTATTTGAGGTCCCGAACATACTAGCTTAATGTCTCTTATTTGAATTTTAACTTGGTGTACATGTATACATATTGATAAGCTCACATGATATGATTTTGTTAAGCAAGTACAAGTGATTGTTCATTTACTTGAGACCAACCATTTGAGAATGTGATGCTTGAAGATTGACCTGATGATATTCAGTGGAAAAGACTCCCAAGTAGATGAAGCTATGCAAGAAATAAACATAGTTCTCAGGTACATTTAGAGTCATATTTGTGATAAATTGCTAAAACACCCAATGCGTCAGATTTTGAATTGCAGGTAAACACCATTAACTGTAAAAGTTCTATCACTAATAGGTCTATAAATTATCCAAAGTTCAACACTATCATCCCAACCCAAGAACTTAAAAACAAACCGGCGGCCGCGACGGGAGTTCGATCAACTGAAGTTTTTGACATGATGCTATTGCTAAACGGTTTTCATAGAAAAAAATACTGTAATCTAACGAGTAGCATTAAAAGAGGTTTAGAAGGTGGGAAAGTTTTGAAGATTTTAGTCTCAATTTTGGCTTTGAGAAGATAAAAAGATGGAAGCCACTATAGGTCTAACCAGGTGCTCAAGTTAAAAGGTTTTATGCTGGCTTTGTCCTGTTTATGTTTTAATTACTTTCTAATTACAGATTCTAAACATGTGGCTAGGATTAGTGCACACTGAAATGCATTTAAATAGGTGCGCATTGTAGATTTGGTATTCTTGAAATTAAGGACTGAAGCTGAAAAATTATGAGTGTAGTCATTAGTCGTTTATAAGAACTGAATCCTGAGAGATACATTGGTTCCTCTTGATTGGTTTAGGAGTTTACATGGTATTCATACATTGCTTTGTTCAGTTTCCATGTGTGTGTTGTGTGCTTGAATTTCTGACCATGGAACTTTTTGACGACCTATATGATACCTCAGTCGCTTTAAAAGTTTCATAATATTGGCATCTCATATGCTACTTGGTTTTTTCTTATAGAATTCTTTGTGATTCTAGTGATAAGTGACTAAGCATCATCATACAACACTTAAAAATGAAGAGGGGTGGTCTCAAAATTGCTAATATGTCATCAATGGGGGTTCAAACGATTTTAGCAAGCCTCAAGGTATGCTCTTTGCCACCTTTATTTTTGATTCATTTGAAATTTGGCAATTTTCTTATTAGCTTTTCTTTACTGAAAGATGGTTTTTTTTGGCAATTTGAATCAATTTTTGTGCCCAATAGATGTTGTGTTTTTATCTTTTTTCTCCAATGAAACCAACGGATATCCAAGATGGAAGAAAGATGGAGGTCTAACCGATTGCTTACTTAAGTGGATGAACAAATGGAAAACGGTAATTTCTTTATTCACGTTAAAACATGATTACTTTACCATGATTATTTCTTACCATGTCATTATTGAATTTAGCAATTTGCTTACAATAATGTTATTATTGAATTCTCAAATACATCTCTTTAACTTAAGTTTTGATTGCGTCTCTAAGTGGTTAGACAATTAACGTGGCTGCATAAGTACTTTTGGATGGAAACGAATCACTACCTTTTTAATCTATATTAAACTTTGATTAGAGTGGGTAGTATTGAACACTGAAAGTGTTTTAATCTTGTGTTCCATGTGGTTGTAAAAGCTGTGTTAAGGCCTTGACCACAAGTTTTGGAGGTGTATGAATTTTGGGTTCCATGTGTTTGTAAAAGTTGTGATTCCTTTTTTCATATTTCTCTTAAATTTTCATTCTTTCTTTTCAAGCATTGGATAACATGATCCACAATATTAAAAACTATTAATGTAACAATTTAATAGAATTGTTCTATACGACAATCTAATTGAGCCCCCTTCCCAACCTTACAAAGCTTCATTGGTATTCTCATATAATGTACCACGTGATTTCTTTTGTTGTTGTCAAACTTTTTGTTCTATGTCACCCCCGTTTATTGAGCTCAAAAACTGATGATTAGCAGTTGAGCTTTGTTTAGAAAATTCTTTGGGTGGTAATTTCTAATGTCATTATTTGTACTTTTTCTTTATGTGCTTATATTTTGCTTTTTCTGTCGTATCTTTATTGTTTTTTAGTTCTTCCAATTAACTTGCCTTGTAGTTCTTTAATGTTGTGGTATCGGTTTTGGCATTTCGTTTACCAATTTACATTCGACACATACTTTGGAATCTACTTCCTCTAAGTAGCTTCTTTCCAATCGCAATATGGTAATCTCTCTAATTTCATTTTCCAGGCTAGTTGATTTCTTAAACTTCAATTAGATTTAAGAAAAGCCCAAAGTCCAAATAAGAAACCTACCTTCGTTGGAAACCTTATAAGTTATAACCAAAAGAAAAAAAGAAAATAAAAACTCTTCATCAAAACTAATCCCAAAACCAAAATCTAAAATTTCTCTTTCCAGACACTCAATCGATCTTCTCCTCGCCTCTCCACACTAGCACACTCTCATAAACAATAGGTTTGGTTTGGTTTGGTTTGGTTTTGACATTTGGTACTCAGATAGCAATCATCAAGGTTTTCTTTTTATTTTATTGTTTTGGATTAGTTGTGCTCAAGTCTTTTATTTTGATTGTTGGCTTGATATGAATGATTTGATTGTCACATGGAAACCTTGAACACACACTCTCTAGCTCAATGATTAGATTGTATACACAATCTCCATTACCGAACTCAATGATTTATAGCACAAAAAGGATAAGATTCTGCTAATCATTTGTTGGAGTAATTTAGACATGTTTAAACAATGATGGAGTTTGTGTAGCATGTCACTGAGATGCACCCTTGGCAGATATGCTATTATTTGCAAGACAGGTGTATATATGTGTAAGCACCTCTGTCACTAAATTGCATCATAGTCTTTTATCTAAATCTCCGTACATCAACACATGCAAATAAGTATCAGCACCTGAACGAGCCACAATGTAGAAATAACCTCTTAAATTTAGTCTGCGATAAAGGTTTTCCTTCTTTCGACATGAAACATGTAGGAAGGATGGCAAGAGAATTTGGTAAACCAAGGTCCGACCCATTTGAGGTAAGGAATGGCGAGAAACTTCCCAGCTATCAGGGGGACAATATCAATAGTGATGCCTTCAATGAGAAATCTAGAACACCTGATCCCCAAAGGCTGTTTTGAGCCAATCTTTTAATCAGGTATGAAACATGGTTTATAATAGTTGAAATATAGATTAGCGTATCACTTTATCTTCCATTTCTTTTTCCTTATGGTATGGTTTGAATTGACTCTTCAAGTAAAGCAACATACAAATTATTAGCATAAGGTAAGAATGTAAGATGTCTTTTCTCCAGGAGAGATCGAAGGTACAGTCTCTTGCAATCAATAAATATTTATTGTGTATTACCTTTTTAACTTGGTTATCTTGCAAATTAGCATCTTAATTATTTAGCTCAATGGAAGAGCACTTGGATGTGAAATACATCCTAAGAGACGGTGGTTCAAATCCACCAAGGTCATGTCCATAATTTGAGATGGACATACATGTCGCTCTAGATGAAATGAAGTCTATGGAGGTACATGCTAAAATCAAGTTCTCTGATTTTTTTAGTGTTTCTTTTTTTTTTTTTTTTTTTTTTTTTTTTTTTTTTTTCACATCAAAGAAGAAGTTGTTATCTTATGTCGTGAACCACTGCTCTTTAATCTACCAATAGAAGCATATTTTCTTAAGTTGATCATGCATGTTAGTTTCTTCGTCTTCTTTTTGTCTGTCATCCAAATTAGTGTGCTGCTAGAATAATTTTTCTATGGGCAAAATCTAATAATTTGGTTTTAACTGTACTTTTAATGTCCTTTTGTTTGGTCTAATTGGGGCACGTCTTATTTATTACAAAAGCTTAACATGCTTAAGATTTAGGTCATTATGAATTGCCAAGAAATATGTTTCCTAATATGAATCAAATTCCCTTGGAAGGATTTGTTAGATTGAAACACAAAAACTAGGGGAGTTAGTTCCAAAGCTTTTGCTCGGAAAAATAGCTATATATGTGCTTTCTTTATGATTGTGAGAGTATCAGACGCTCCATTGTTTGTCATATAATCGATTTCAGTGTGAGAGACTATGGGCACTGACATTATGATGTTCATGCTCATTCATCTTCTTCTTAAACCAATAAACCTTTGACACCATGTTTTTTTCTTTTTAATTCTCTATTAATTGCATTGAGTCCTACACATAATCGTTACCTGTAATCGATACGTAGATTACATTAATGTAGCACATGAAGATTTAGCATGGAGCTCCCTAGCACTAGCAACTAACTATTTTTTTTCATCCACAACTTATTGAATTGAATCAAATATCTTGAAATAAAAAATGTTCTATATGAGCTAGATAAAGAAGCGTGTCACATGCAACATTTGCTGAATACTCATCTTTCCCAATAGGCTATGGTCTTCAAGTCACAAATGTTAATATACACTAACAGTGGCAAGCCTATATGTTATATGATTAGAAATTTGTTTGAATCTATATGATCTTGAAGTGAAAGGTTAGTTAAGCATCTTAGATACTGACACATTGAGAAGTATTGGAAAAGATGCATTGTCACACATTTTTTTTAATTAGCTGAATGTACTGTATATTCATTGTTTATGTTGTTTGATATCGATTTTGTGTGTGAATTTCATGTAATTGTTTCACGTCGTTGTAATTAAGTCAACATATATCTTTTGTGATTACATGCTCAAGAAAGTTTTGGTTACATATCGATTTTGGTTGTAGGATTACATAACGATTTTGGTTGATAGTTCACTATTCCAAGAGTTAATGGAGCTTGATGGTATTCAAGTTTTGTTGATGGATGTCAAATATTTGACCATTGGCAATCAAAACTTGCATTAGCAAGGAAGGGAGGACACTCTAATCATATAATTCATAATGCCGAGATGATTAGAACCCTATTCTCTAGGGATAAGTGTTAAAGGTTTATCGGTGTATGCTAAGAAGTTTCTAAATGTTCTTTTATCTTCTCTATTATTATCTTTTATTTACTCAGTCCATTTTTTTAATTAATATTATTATTATTATTATTTCCAGGACCCTTTTACGCTATTATCCCTACCTACCTCAGAAGCAAGGTTATCTAAGCTCAAATTAAGTAATTTCCATTGGCAGTGACGCTTTGAAATCTAAGAAGCTAATGGGATTTGGCTAGATGGTGTTACTCAAACAAGATCCAGTAAAGGAATCTATAGTCATCTTCAAGCCTTCCATGATAGTATCCTAATGTATATACATCCTCCTAGGCTTATTGGCTGTCAAGACTTCATGGAGAACAGGTAAAAATCTCTTGCTTAGATCTGATTACCTTTAGAAAGCTTCCTTTGGTCGTCCAGTTTTTTGAGTTCCCGATCTTTTCGAGAATATTTTATACCAATGAGTTTACTGTGAAGAAACACTATCTAACTTCAGGTTATTCATGTAAGTGGAGGGACACACTAATACGACACTTTAAAATGACACATGGTTTTAGGGCCCATGTAGAGAAGAATGAACTCAATTTTTGTGGGTATGACCCTCTGCGTCACGGAGATCATTTGCTTTTACATATTTTGAATTACTAAACCTGGATTTCTAGGAAGGCCGTCATTTTTCTAGACAATCATACCATTTATAGAGGACATAGAGTATTAGGTTGTGTCTAGCCACACAGATTTGCTAAAGTTAGAATTTCTAGGAAGCGATACATTGTTGGTACAGGGGTGCCCATATGTAGCTGCTGACCAGGATACTAGCTAAGCCATAACTATGTCACCAAGGTATCTTTCTTTCCAGTTGATGGAGTTAGTATAAAAAGAGTGATGTTTTGTTTGTCATTAAGCTCACTCCTCACTTGGTAGGTATTGAAAATAGTGGCAATATAAGATTTACTTCATAATAACTTTTAATATAATAAAAAAAAAATGTGAACATGCCTGACTTCTTGAGAATCCTGATTATTGCACTTTGCTTCTTGGATACCTTGAATTCATAATGTTACTTATAGCTCTGTGTAAACTGGCAATCTCAATTGTTCTTTGCTATACACTATTTGCAGTGAGATGTGTCAAGTGCATTGAAGGATGCAGGGTTGTCATAACTTACTTAGGCATCATTTGGTGTTGCTGAAAGATTAAGCTATTTTGATGCCTGCTCCCAGTTGGCAAGGAATATGAAATTGAGGTCAAAATAACAAAGTACAACATTGACAATGGAAAAGACAGCTCATTGACCGTCTCAATAGTAAATAAAATTTAAAAGGTTAGCACCAATTTTACTATTATAAGCGTCATTGAAGCTTGGACAACATTTTTGTCGGGTATTAGATTTTATAGATTTTATTGAATGTTGGTACTCGCGAACTATTATATACAGGGAGTGGCAAGATTTTACAATTCCAAGTACACACTAATGTATAGACTATGACTAACTAGAAAACTGCGAAGGGCAGTGAAGACCGACGTTAGGTCGAGGCTTTATGAAGGAAAAGAAAAATAAGAAAGAAAGAAAGTAAAAGAAAGGTGTGTGGGATTTTGGTGGTTGGTTGATAGAAAAGTAAAGAAGATGCTATTTTGATGGTTTTGGTTGAGAGAAAGATAGGGGATTTTGAGGAAGAAGATAATGAAGAAGAAAGTGGTATACCCCTAGACCCAAAATACCTCTGAATAAATTGTTCAACACTTTTTTGAAACGAGTATTGGCTCCAGAATGATTTTTTCAAGAAAATGTGCATTAGTATTCTATATCTGCTAGAAAGGAACCTATGAAGATAAGAGTCTTCTTCTTGGTCGTAATAAGCAAGTTGCAGACTTCTGATGGAAACAGACAGGATATTTGCAAAGCTTTGGCTAACTAAAATATAATGACACCATATGATCAAGACAAGGATAAGTCAAGTTATTCTAACACGCTGTGTGACATATTATTGTTTTGTTAGTGAGTCCTCATTATGTTAAACACTTAAAACCAATGGTAATGTGAGTACTAATCCAAGTCATTGTTTTTTCATTACCAAATTAATCGTTTGATGATATGCCACATGTGTAAATTAGACTATAAAGTCTAGCAATTCTAATAACCAAGTACTGGCTGGTGGTGGTTTCCTTACTTTATTGCAGGTATAAGGTACTGTAGCACGTGATGGTATCGCCAGATAGTACAAAGATTCTGTGTCTAATGCCTTCAAAACCTTACAGGGTAACAAGTACTCTTTCTATGTTAAAGTATTGATTTGCTTAATTAAAGTATTTTCTGTTCCATTTTGTGATCAAGACAAGGATAAGTTTTAGGAGCTTCCATAATCTTAGGAGCTTCTGAATGAATTAATCTAAGAATAAATAAGACTCATTGAAAGCTGATTGAGAATAGTGTGACAACCGAATAGTGTGGCAACCTGATTATGTTCTAAATCGGCGCGAACAAGTAGTTACCAGCCATTGCAAATAATAGAGCGGTAACGACATTTCTTGCTACTCAGTGCTTCAAATACATCAAATACATTCATGTAGTCAGGCATTTCTTTGAGGGGATGTATTCTTTAGTGGCCTACAATCAGTTCAAATAGTGGTATATAACTCAAAGGGAAAATACAATAAGAGAGCAGCGTTTCATATCACATTTCATCCAGTAAGAAACGGTATTATGAGACGGTGGTTTTTCTTGAAACTAAGACACTAAAACATTAGAAATGCAATTGCATTGAAAATATTGCATAAAGGGAGAGAGGAATATTTATTTTAACTTTTAGTTGCAATCCATAGTGGATTGGAATGTAGTAGAAGGTAAAAGATAACTTTTACTTGCAATCAAAATAATGAGCATTGAAAGATATCTTGATGGTTAGACTCCATTGTTTTTATATTTTTTTGCTTAAATTCAAGTGTTGTTGGATATAAAATGGTGTTAGTGGTGAAGCTATAGATATGATATTCAAGTTCCAGGGATTTTTCTCCACATTGGTTGGATTATGACTGGGTTTCATTATAAGAAAAAAAAAAAGGTTGGGAAAGGTGAAAACATATTTCGAAAATATGTTCTATTTAAGTTGTTAAATAATGGTACACACCAAAAGCTGCATGTGTTTCACCTTTTCCCACCTAGAGACAATAAGACAAATGTGAAGCACAACTATTTTGATTAAAGAAAAAACTCATCATTTTGAATCAAAAGTTCAGTATACATTTCTGTATATGAAGGTTGATTGTATACAATTAGGCTGGGGAACCATGCATGCATGATAGATTTAGATGTTAAATAGCATGATGAAAATGTAGAGTTTATTTTGATTTGTAAATACAAACATGGGAGGGGTCCTTACTGTATTGGTTATTACTGTGGAATTTTAATGATGATTTCAACATTTTGGGCTATTAAGCAGACAAAATAAATGCACAAAAAAAAAAGCCCAAATCAAATTTAATAACTCAAACTAATAGGTTTTGGCATTTTATTTACTGCTCCAAGTTATCTGCTTTTGCTTTTAGAATTATTTTTTAAAAAAAAAACATAAATTTAGCCCCAAACACATAAATTGACCAAGAATTTTGGTTTTAGGCCTAGATGAACAATAATTATGGTTTTAGGAGAAAAATGGGCTGACATCAGCATCTATCATTAATAATTTCGCTATAAGGACATTTTTAGGCTGACGTCAGCAAATTATTTTTTAATAATACAAATTATGACCTTTTCCGATATACATGCAAACAACACTATGCATGTATGATATGCATTGTATGTGTATACCAACATGCACACACAACTATGCATATGTATATCACACATGCAAATATCATTATGCATGTGTATAACACACTTGCAAACACTACTATACATGTGCATAACAAACATGCAAACATCATTATGCATGTGTATACCACACATGCACATATGCACATATTATTATGCATGTGTGCAATAAACATGCAAATACTACTACCACACATGCACACACCGGTATGCATATATCCAACAAACTTGCAAACACCACTATGCATGTGTACAACATGAAATAAATTAAATTTCTCATGTTAGTCGTAACATAAAGTGTGAGTGTGCTGAGGTGGTCAAAAGCAAAATTGAAAAGTCACGTGGGAGTTTTCCTCACAAGTTCGAACCCACTGGCCACAATATTTTTATTTTGATTTAACTGATAAAAACTTAAATGAAGGTAATATCGTCTTTCAACAGTGGGCAACCCGGTTTGTCCTTGAGCCATAATTATCTGCCGACCCAAACTAGAAGCTAAATTAATCCCCAATTCTGTCCTATGGGCCTGTTAAATCCATAATTTATAGTAGAGTTTGGGCTTTTAAATCAAAATCTATTAAGATATTATTTATTCAAATGGACGGGGATTTTGAATCACACTAGCTATTCTGTACCATGGAAAATTTGCTGCTGATCTGCCAAGAAAAGTGGGAACGGTAAATGAGGCGAGGGATGAAATCTGGGCATTTATTAGAGATGGACTACAGTAGTAAAATCATCATAGAATCCAACTTATTCTTTGCTATCATTTTTATCAAAGTATTGGTGCGCCAAATTGGAAGTACCAAGACTGTTAAAATCTTAAGCTGGATACATGGATTTTTATGATATAAAGGTGAAGCAAATATTGCTAAAGATTTACTACTAAGAGCATCAAATGGTCAAGATTGTGTTGTGAGGCTCAGCGTTTTTATAGAATAAGAAAAGAAGTGCATGCATGATATATACCAAGCTCTTCAAGGAGCCTGCAAATTACATACAAAACTCCAAAGGCAAGTGCTTCATGACAATGCTATGATCCAATGATATTTGCGCTTTGCGGTTATAGAGATTTGATTTCCCTACTCCGTTCGGTGTAAACTCAATCTGTCCTTACTCACGAATCTTCGTTTGTTTAGTTCGAGTAGGGATATGTTCTAACCTAAAGTCTAGGACAACACTACAACTTTATTATGCTCCTTAGGAAACTAGTGAGTAAGTTTTTATTGTTGATTTGTATGCTAGGCTTGCTTTGTTTTAAATCCTAACATACACTAAAAATGCGAGATACGAAAACATAACAACTACGATTTTTAGCAAGATTATTTAAAGAGAGAGAAGGGTCGAGGATTATGCTACTCATGCATGGTCTCATTATATTCTCTTAGAATCAGATTACCACCATCTCTAAACCATTTTGGTTTCATTATTAACCCCCAAACGGTTCGAGAATCGATCCCTAGCGAGATGAACTCATCTCTAAGTCCATATCCCTAGCAAAAGGAATTGAACTGGTATTTCATCTCTGAAATAACATCTAAAATCCTGGACTCATACAATATACTCCTGTCAAATAGAGAAATAAGAGGTCAAACAAGACTCGCGAGCGCGGCTAGCCCAGGCATGAAAAGGGTGGTGCATGCGAGTCATTCTTAACTTCCAGGCCTCAAGTTTGGCCGGACACTACCATTTAGGGGTAGGGTGCTACATGGGTCCTTAGTTCTATGCAGTGAATCTTATTTCTAAGAAACATATAAGAATCCTCGCATGAGCATCATTAACCCTCCACCTTGGAGGGTTTTAGCTCATGATCCTTGGATTATTTGAAAAACTACAAGTTATATATGCTAATAAGAGAGAGAAAGAAGAAAAGAATACTAAACACCTGATTTACCTAAGGAATTGATGAAGCTTTATTTAAAAACTAAAGATGTTCCCCATTAACACTATTATAAGCTTTCTTACATAAAAACAAAACTAAAAACTAAAATACAAAACAAGGAATGAAAAAGGAATCCAAAAAGGGAGTTAATGTTCCAAAATCAGCCCCCCTTATACATAAGAGAGCTTTCTCTCTTATCCCACGTGAAACACCCCCCTTCATTCACTTTCTTCTTATCCAAAAACTAAACCCCCTTTTGACACCTTGCATTTTTTCCATAATTATCACCTAAATCCAACTAACTCCATTAATTGCATGCAAGGTGTCCACTTTGTGCCAATTATTTGTACATTTGTCTTGACTTACATGATGACTCATCAAATCTTACGGGCCCGCATAGTGGGTCAATGTGCAGTGTCTAGTGGCGGGCTAGTCTTTTGGCATTTTTATAACTTTCCGTCTTTGCGTAGAGTTTGTCGCACTGATCGTCTGAGCAGCTCACTTGTCGCATTCGGAGTCCTGGTTCAAGAGATATGAACTTCGGAAGTTTGATGCTTCTGTGCACGTAATCCCGTTTCTGGCTTTAGTCCGGATTTGTTGGGCTTCACATGGGCTTAATCAGAAAGCTTATGTATACTCCCTATTCCGTGCTTAAATACTGGCTTTATCATCATTTTTACGTTAGTTGCTCCAACCTACAAAAGTACAAAAATGCGATTATTTTCTGATTATTAAATACATAATTAACCAAATTGCTATGTCTATATGAGGTATAATATTACAGTTTTAGGTGCTTATCATCCAACAACATGCATAGTCAAGTAAAGAATGAGGCCTACAAATTTACTACATGTTCGTTTTTCGTTTCTAAAGAAAGTGTGTTATTAGAATCCCACTGAGAATATGCTAATAAAGCCATTTAAGTTTTGTTCAATAGATGGTATGGTATGCATGGAAAACCTAATAGATTAGGTACTACTCATGATGTGTCTGATTGCATAGCATGCTACTATAGAAATTTGTAATAATATTTTGCGATTATTTTAAAAATATTAGAGTGTTATTTGCAGAAATGTGTATCAATTCAATAGTTTGGGTCTTTGGGATATGCAATTAAATAGGCTTTGGAACATTTCACAAGGGGTGTTACATAGTCATAAACCCAACTCGGGGGAGGACTGATCGATTGTCTGATTCCAATATATCTATTAGCCCACTTAGTCAGGTCGTGGGCCTCCTGGCTTGTTGGACCTACTTCTAAGCCAGATTTTTTTTACACCGAAGCTCTGTATACAACTTTGAAAATGACTAACAATTTCCTTTAAGTGATTCTCCAGTTGCCAACCCAAGCTATCTGATCTTCCAGCAAGAGCTTGAGCTTCCATCAGACTTTGATTATCTCCAATGACCACTAGGGTTGGAAATGGAGTGGGTTTGGGTCGGATTTTCACTCAAAACTCTTTACCATATCTGGATTTGGATATCCATATCTATTAGAAAACACTAAAAAATATATTATTTGAATGATTTTCATATATAAATGTAAGATATAAACTAATTTTTAGGCTTCAAAATATGAATTTTGTTAAAATGGTTTGGGTTTCGGATATTCGGGTCAAATAAATTGGATTCGGTATGGTCGATTCGGATTCGGGTTGAACCCGTATCATTCCCAGCCCTAATGACCTCTGACGGTCCTAACTGTAGCCTCTGAATCAGGTTTGCCGCAATTTCTGCCAATGAACAATACTCTTATGCTATAAAAAGGTTTTGAAAGTAACCCGACCTAAAACAGCAAGTGCAACAACACATTCAACACAATTAGCAGTATGTTTGACAAAAATAACTGTGAATTCAAACATACTATTCTTTGTACAAGCAGGCAACAAACTAATTCTAAAGCCTAATACACTTGATAAAACACTTAAACCAATTTTTTTTTCTTTTAAAACTTTTGTCATCAACTATTAATGCAATGGCCGGGTTAATTAGCTAGTAAATGAGTATAAAATTCGAGTCTTACAATTATCAAGGCTCTCTATTTGGAATAAAAAGGAATATAGAGCACCAAATTTAATGTTTCCAATACGGAAGAGAGGCTCAAGGAATCCAAACTAGTTTGATGGGCTTCAAACCAAGCCCATGAAAATGCTTAAGCCACTCTACAGTCTACAGTGGTTTCAGGCAATGGCTTGTTTAACAATGGCGAAAACACATGCAGCAACTTTGAACACCGCCTCATTTCCTCCTATTCAAGAAACCACCTTTTCTCCCCTTCCTCTTAATTCAAAGCTTCCCTTTTCCAACTTGAACAAATCCCACTTCTCCGTCGTGAAGTTAAAACCGCAAACTAGAAATGTATCACTTGTTCCTGTCATAAGAGCTCAAATCACCCCAGGTAAAACTAATAGCTTATTGGGTCTGATTTTTTTATATGAAATAATTCCTTTTGATGATTCTTTGTAGATTATTTTCCTGACTCGAAATTTTACAAAATTGAAGCGATTCTAAGGTGTGTGTGTTACTCTTCTTTGTGTTTTTATGCTTGTTTTATGTGCATGTTGATGTTAAGTGAAGAGGATTTTGGTTTAGTTGCTTATTTTTTTTTTTTTTGCTATTTATGTTGTGGTGGTGATTGGTGAATTGGAACAATTAAGGCCATGGCGAGTTCAACAAGTATCTTCGGTAAGATATTAGTAGCACTGTTATTGTTATGTTGTATGCGTTGATACATTTATGCTATATCTGGTTGCTAAATTAAGTTGCATGAATATAAGCTTATTGAGAAATTTGTAAAACTAGAGATGACCAATTTGTGTCTCGGCAGGCCAATGAAGGCAATGCCTAAGGCATAATCTCCACGCCCATTTGTCTTGTTTGAGATTTCTACTTGAGAATTGAGATCTTTCCTAAAATGTAAGATTTGTCAGAAACCATTTGGCTGATACTTGAATTTTCAAATCTATAAAGTACGATACGATCTCACTTTTCCAAGTGTGCACTACTCTTCTCACCCACATACCTTTTTTGCCTCCTTTTCTCGTTGGCCTTACACTTGCCATCTACATGGCATTCTCATCCTGTTGGTAGTCTTTATTACTAGCAGGGACATGGAACAACCCAATTAGGCCTTTCCTACAAAGCACAAAAAGTAATTGCTCTGTTTTTAGGAACTTTCATATTCCATATTCATCACCAATATCGGTCTCATATTGAGCTTCTCAAAACGCAAGTTTTTTCGAAAACCGACATGCGGATCAAAAGTTTGACATTTTGAATTTCGGAAATTAAAAAGTACAACTAGTTCTATTTTGCAACGTGTTTACCATCTTTTCTTCCACATGGACACTTTGCTTCTTTCATCTTTGCACGTTCACATGTTATGCATTTATGCACCACTGCATCACCACCCTAACCAATCCTACGCAATTAGTGCATTTTCAGAAATATCGACCACTTTTTGTAGGCTTTACAGTTTTCCCTTCCAAACTTTCCTCGCTGGTTATTAGCATATAGCTATGTGCCTATATTGTACATTCTTTTCTTCATTTATTATTTTCGGAGCCATACATTTATTAGTTAATACCATTTAGCGATAAGTATAGACTTGAATAAGAAACTTGATTAATAAATTGGAAAAGGGGTAAGCAATTATTAGTAGTGAAAATAATAACAAAAATGCCGTAGCCGGACTACTAATCCAACTATGCCGCAAAGTAATGTCATTATTGTTGCAACTTTAATGGTTCTTCCCAAGTAAAGGGTGTGGATGCTCTGTGCCGCCATCCCTCACAATTTCCAAAGGGTTAAAGTGTCTAAGCTGGTGCATCTAAATGAAACTTTTTGAGTTGGCATTGGTGTCTTTGTTACAAGGACAGTCGTAATATCTCTGGCAGGCTTTAGTTTGAGTAATTATTACTGAAAGTCATTTGTCTTCTTTGGACAATCACCAAATAAAAGAAATGGGGTGTTATGGTTTTTCCTTTTGTTTTGAAAAGAAAGAGGGGAGGTGTTCCCTTTCTAAGTCCTTGACAATTGCCCACATTAGATGATTAACTTGTCTTGTGGTTTTGTGTATTCTGTTCTATTCACACCAAAGGTCTTGTCCGACACTGTTAGTTTGCAACTCTACCTCATTATAATCAAGCCTTTTATATTCTGAATTATTCAACTACCTTAGAGGCGACTAGCTTCTTTCCTTAACCTAAATGAATTTAGTAGAGGCAATCCTATTGAAATAAAAGACATGGTTGTTGCAATTATGTGACAAAAAGAATATTAAGAAACTTGAAAAATGTTTCAGAAATCTACTCTTGGTCATTAATATGTAAAAGCATCTTATGCTGTAAGTAAATGTACCACTTATCTAATATTAAACATAATACCTTCACATTTTTCCCAATACCAATTTTTTTGTCTTCAGTTCCTCTTCTTTTGGACTTTAGGTAGTGGCCCATTCTTATTTCTGATAATGATGTAAAAGCAACCTTGCATATTCTATTTGGTATTAGATAGTCAACCATATCAATTGCATGTCTCTTACTTTAATAACGAGTGAAAAAACTTGGAATACATGCGTAGCTTGATATATGAAAGAATTGTAAGAAAACATTAGATTCGCAGTTGTAACATCGAATTTCATAGAAAGTCTCATCAATGCATGTAGACATTTCTGTTTTACTTTTGGAAGAGTATATCCTTTCTGGTCTAGATCTCCCTACTTGAAGATTGCTTGATTCAACTGAAAAATGATATGACTTGGAAAGACAGGGAAGAAGTGAAAAGTGTGTCATTTGAACCCAAATGGTTATTGTTACTTGTAACAAGACACCTACAATTGCAGTATTTGCATATAAGCGTATTAATCTCAATAGGTTGATACGATTTTCCTAGATCACGTGATTAACTGAACTAATGAGGCTTGTATAGAATGGTAAACCTGGTTCCTAATGCTTTTCTTATCTAATATATTATCTGATTGTCGCGCTTTTCCCATTAAATTGTTGGTTCCCATTTAGGCATTTACCATATCTGGTGAAGCTACCATTGCGTTGAATGTTTCTGTCCAGCTGATAGATGTTATTCTGTTTTATTTATTTATTTTTCTGAACAAATTTCTCAAAAAACAAAGTGCCATCTGTACCTCATGTATGTGGTAAAATTGAATGGATGGGTGAGAGCTTAGACTAGTTAGACAAGACAATGAAGACGGAGGGGTGAGAGCTAGATTAGTTGGACAAGAGAATGAAGACGGAGGATCAAGAAAAGGTGACTTGGTGAAAGGAAAATTCACCTGAGAGACAAGGATTGGAAGAGAAGGCTTGATATGATTTCTGTTGCTAAAATTAAAATCATTTATTATTATTGCCTTCTATTTATAGTGTAGGTTTGGGTCCTTTTGCTAATTAGGCATGTAACGGTTGTGTATATGCTCGTGTCTCGCACCTGTGGTATGAAATGCAGACCATGCATCTTCACATGCACATCCTTGTCTTTTACTGATGTTTTGTCGGGTGTGGGCGTCAGGTATACAGGGGCGTTGCTGTCAACTTGTGCCTTGGCGAAGTATGTGAACGTCTATATTTCCTTCGATAATTTCGAAGTTTATATCTTGCAATTTAGTCCTTTAGTTGTATTCCACCAGCACCTCTATTAATAATGTCCTTTTAGACCTCACAACTTTATATTACTAAATAAGTTTTGTGAGTAATTTTAGACTTCTCCCAATAAGCTACCCTAGTTTCTATCTTCTTATAGATATATTTTTGCAGAAAATTTTATATTAAGTATATTTTTTGTTTAAGAATCAATAGATTTCTAGCCAGTTGATCTCTTGATGTATAGGATTCTCAAATTCTATGGTTTAACATGTTTTTTTTTTCTGTAAACAAAGGCATTTATCTATTCTAATAATTGTTTTTCTCGTGCTAATGCGGTTTCCTCTCAAATTCTTTGGACTCTTAACCTCTCTCTCTCTCTCTCTCTCTCTCCCTCCCTTTCGCACAAAAATATAGGGTCTTTTGAAGATGGGCATACGTGGTGTTACAGTGTCTGACGTAAGAGGCTTTGGTGCCCAGGGCGGGTCAACAGAACGGCAGGCTGGTAAGTTTTGTTTTGTTCATTTCCTAATTGTTTTTCCCTATTTAAAATTCTTGAAGCTCATATTGTTCTTTGGTAATTTTTTCATTCATTTTAATCAAAGAACTGTTTTGTCATGTTTCGAGGTTGAAAGTCGAAACTCTTGTTTTTGGCGTCGATTTAATTTTCATTAGTTTGTGTTCGTTGATCCTACTTAAGCAAACAGAAAACATATCTTATAGTTTGTTTTCATTGCAAGCAGTCAAAAGGTTGGCAAATGTTAATTAGAGTTGACAATCTTGATGGCGAATCGTCTCTCCTTTGGCAGTCTTGCTTATTAATACTTCTCAGTTATCACACATGTTTCTTCTTTATGCTTAGGAAAGTATAACTCTAGTTTTTCTTTTCCTGTTTTCCGTAGGTTCTGAGTTTTCTGAAGACAAGTTCGTAGCTAAAGTGAAGATGGAGGTTGTGGTTAGCAAGGAGCAGGTTTGTAATCTCGCAAGCGAAACTGATCAATACTATGAATTAGTAAATATGTATTTTTGCTTTTGTGTTTTTGGAGTATGCTTTATGACAACCAAATGTTATATATTTTGTTTTTTATTTAGGTTGAATTAGTGATTGAGAAGATAATTGAGGAGGCCAGAACAGGGGAGATTGGTGACGGCAAGATTTTCTGTAAGATTTTAGGCTAAGTTCCCATAAACTGATGTATCTAACTACACTTTCGCATTTTGTATTGATGCCTTAACTCGATGTTTTTAGTAAGGCCTAAACCAATATTTTTGTAGAAACTGCACAACTTGGGCTCGAGTCGAGTAACATTTATTTCTATATTAAGTAAAAATTATAGTAATTAATGCTCCATAGAACTAAAATTGCTCAACTGGAGCTCATTGAAGAGTTGGATGGATTCTGGATTGAATTTCTAACCAGAACTTTCTTTTGTGCAGTGATACCTGTTTCAGATGTAATAAGGGTTCGAACAGGTATGCCTATTCCAGTGAACTGTATTTTCTCTAATTTTATATTTATACTTTATGTTGGTGCTGAGTAGGATATACTTTCTTACTTGGATATATTGCACTCATCAGGAGAGCGTGGAGAGAAGGCTGAGCGAATGACAGGTGGACGCTCTGATTTGATCTCTACACCTGTTTGAGTTGCATCTATTCCAATTAATGCTCCGGATATCGGGTATCATGGTGCCATTTCTACCTTGTGTCAAATATCAGGTAGTATAATATGAATAACAAGTGAAAGGTGACAGTGTGATGCCCTTAAATTAGTGATAGCTGTAGTTTTTCTATGCAAACTTTTTGAGTGGCATGTTAGCCCGCTTGCATGTAAACACATAGATGTCGTTCAGGGTAAAAACATCTTGTGCACATTCAGTTCAAACTATCTTGAGCACTGATGTTCCCCATCTGACCATCTCTAATCTCTGGCTGAAACTCCCCTAGTTCTTGAGGATCAGCCTGTTCCATGTTGTGACTGACTGACTGACTGGTGAGGCTGATTGCTTCACACGGGATCGGCATTGTGGTTCCCACCCATAGAGAGCCCAAAACTACCTATTATTAATATAAATAATGCAACTGTGCCTCCAGCACTGAGCTAGTTTGAGGCAAATGGAGGCTCAAAAATTGAATGATAGTGACGTTAGAGTCATTTCGGAAGGTCACATAGGTGGGTTTCCAAGAGCATATGACGGTGACTGTATTCAACTGCAAAGGCCCATATAAATAAGCACACCAGAATTTTGGGCTTCATTTCCTAAAAGAAAAAAGAAATTTGGGTTTAACGATGGAAGCTAATGAAGCCCTTACTATCGTGAAGCCCAAATATCTTTTTCTTTTGGTAAAGGAAGCCTAAAGTTCTGCTTTGCTGGTGAACACAGTTGAAAGTCAGCTACTAGTAGCGTGCCTTGGCCCCAACCCCAACCCCAACCCCAACCCCAACCCATGTAATATTATCTTTTCTCATCTGGAAATTAAATGAATTGAAACATTTAAGCCCAACACAACTGTATGGCTTGAAAATATGTTTAAAGTATCCCATACATGCGCCTTTTTGCTTCAAGACAAACCTTTAGAGCATCCCAATGGTTGTGTCAAATCTTATATTTAACACAACCATTTTAAAAGTGTGCCCCAATGGTTGTGTCAAATGATAAAAATGCCATGTATGTCGCTTTTGCGGCTAAATTTGGCCCAAGAAAAAAAAAACGATCATTTTCAATTCATGAGAAAAGAGACACTACTCCATGAGTTGGGTTTGAGGCGCGGGTTCAAAACTAGAAGTTGAGATTTTCAATTGTGTTGAAAGCATGTTTGGTTGTGGCGAGCCCAACACAACCATATGGCTTCAAACGGTCACATAGGATGTGGTGTTACCGCATAGAATAACAACAAAAGTATCAAACTTGTAATTCATCGAAAAAGAAAGTATCAAATTTGTAACGTCAAAAATTTTATGCGCAACAAAGACAACAATAAAGACAACAATGTATCCCTATAGATAACAATAAAAATTTGTGAATACATTATTGTTTTTGTTGCGCATAAAATTGTAGACGTTACAAATTTGATGTTTTCTTTTTCGATGTAATATACAAATTTGATGCTTTGTTAATATTCTTTGCTGGTACAGAGGCAGTCTTGAGTTCTTGGTTTCCTGGCCTAGCTCTTAGTGTGTGGCCCTCCTATCATGGAGATTTTAACTAAAAAATAAACTATATATAGAGAGTTGATTTGGCGATAAAAGGAGGAGATTAACAAAGATTATTGGCCATAAAAAGTAGGGGTGTCTCTTTTTGCCGAATTTCCGATTTTTCCGAAATCCGACCCGAAATTGGTCTGGCTCTGGGTGTAGTTTTCATGGGCCGATTTTCCGATTTTCCAATTTCCGAAAATTCCGAAAAAAAATTGGATCGGATTTGGATATAATTCTAAAATCCGATCCGATCCGAAAATTCCGAAATTTCCGATATTATTGCCAATTTATTCCGAAAATATATACTTCTCTCACTATCCACTTGATTAGATCTCGACCGTTCATTCATTTTCTAGTTTTTACTTCCAAAACAAAACAAAACATAACCTACCGCTACTTCCCTACTTGAATTGGACCACTCTACTGTCATTACACCGTCTGCCATAACAACAATGATATGAAAAAAAAATGTCATTGAGTCATACAATGACTTCCAGACCAATCCAAAAGCCAAATTCCAATAGATAGAATATTATGTAAAACTACTTTGTAGTCCAAGACCATAATCCATTATTTATCGCAGATACTTCACGCTTCAATTTCCACACGAAAAAGATTGAAACATTACAAATACCCGGACCTCAAATGAATGCAATACTTTGCTATTGGTGGTCGCGGGTTTTTTTTTTTTTTTTTTCTTGGATCACTTGTTTGAATGAAAATGGGTTTTCTCGGTAAACAAGTGTGTATTATTGTTGGTACATTTGTGTTTGTGAACATGGTTTTCTCTCCTTACAATGAACATTGGCGTATGATATTCCAAAAAATAATTGAAAGTAAAGAGATCTTTGAAAATTTACCAATTATTCCGAAATTTCCGAAGTTATTCGAAATTTCCGAAAGTTCAAATTGGAAATATATTTTGAATCCGAAAAAAAAATGGATCGGATTTGGCTAGCATATTAGGTTCCGAAAAAAATTTGGAAAAATTCCGAAGGAGGTTAATCCGATCCGATCCGATCCGAAGTCACCCCTAATAAAAAGAGAAGAATTGATAATTTGGAGAAGAAGAAAGTGGCTTTGTGGTGTCCTCTTTCTGTTTTGTGAGCAAGCCAGTGTTTTTATTTCTTTTTGAATTTTAGTTGAAAATGAGAAAATGTTAGAAGTGGAGTAATAAACTAATAATCATCACTAAATTGGGGACCATGGTTTTGGGCTAAAACTTTGGGGCTCTAGCTGCCCGCTTATCTTGGCTATCCTCAGGACCGCCCCCCCTGCTGGTACCTGTACATCACTAATTCCGCATGCATACAAAAAAAAAATTCGATGGTACCGTATGCCTACAAATGGGTAAGCAGGCTTATAAACGTGATAGATTGGAATGTTATGAGGATCATAAAAGCTGGTTTACAGGCACAAACAGACACAGCATATATCTTTACATCCCTTTTCCTTTAGTTTAGTGAAACACACCACTAGCAGCCATAACACTATTGCGCACTTCAGGGAGTCTGGATCAACTCGGAGAACATTTGCTTTCTACGAAGAAGTTAAAGAGAATTAATTAAAATCATATTGATTGTCTGTTTATAAAAGTGTTGACATCAAATATTTGCATCAATCACTAAATTTACAAGTCCCATAACTTGACTCTGTTTATAGCAAATCAAATAATTCTCATTTCAGCTAATTCTATGCTTATTATCTAACTAAGTTACTCAAAAGAGGACATAAAACTTTTCTGAAGATACTGCCAATCAACTTTGTGTAAACGGTTTTTTCGTTTTTTAGTTACTTTTAGTATGAAAACGTCCGCATGGTGTGATCTTTCACCTTGGTATAGCGTTACATGAATGTGAATAATCCACAAATACTGCATCAATGCAGAATATCTTTGTTAACAAAAGCTGAAAGAACAATAAAATATCTCTTCAGAGCATGATTTAGAGAATGAAAGTTGTTTCGTTTTCGTACGCAATTTTACGATCTATTGATTTGTATGTATGTGCAGGATTGAGCAGCCCATTTTAGGAGTTTGTATCTCTGCAATTTTGGCTAAAACTTCTTATGGAACTCGTATTTTACAAATTAACTCAGTGTCCAAACACATACGTAGGCACGTAGCACGTAAATTTGCTAATACACAAATTATCATCTTTAAACCTTGTTGCTTACTAGTTATTAGGTGTTAAGCAATAGAGTACACAGATCGAATGCCCAAATTAGATCGAACTAGTCTTAATAATTTTGGTTGGATATAAACTTTTAATTGGGAAGCAGGACGCCCATGAACTCAACTTGCCAAATGAGCCTCAAGGGGCTATATGGGCATTCCTCCCAGGCTGTTAGTTTACTCTAATTAACTGGTAGTTTAATTTGTTAACGGAAAAGGAATTCTGCTTATACAGTTGGTTTATAAAACGGTGTTATACGTACTCTGATAGTCTGATTAACAATATTGTCCTAGCCATCAAATTAATTGCGTGTTATGATCACCAAACAGCCAAAAACACCTTGAATATTGACCTAATTCAGTTGATAGAAGAAGAGAAACATGTAGAAGCAATGACAATGAAAAGGCGCAGCGCATTCATTAGTAAGAGGATATTAATACCATCATTTGTAACATTCATTCAATAATTTGGTGTACGTTTGTGCTTTCTTATTATTTAGGTCATTATCAGTGATCAACAACTGCAAGTACGCAGCACAAACACTGAAACACGTACTCCAACTTGAGCTATGCACCTATGCCTCAAATCCCCTCAATGTACAGACATACATCAAAAAAAAAAAAGTTCCAAAAAGCGTTTGTAAAACCAGACCAGCTGGGTGATCTTTCCTTGCGACGACCGTGATATCATGCGAATGTTTTTACCCTTTTTTTTCATGCAATAGTAAGTCAAACAATTAATCTGATCTGTTTTGATCTTTTTTATTTGTGATTTTATCATGTTTTTTTGCTAGGTATGTTCTACTATAAATGAAGTCCATCGATCTACTCTCTCTCTATACTAGGATGAGGGATCTGTGGGATTCAGGTTTAATTGAACTAAGATCACTAGAAACCTCATTGCGTGCCCCAAGGTTACAACTAGGTGACTTTGCAAACAAATCCTAAACAACAAGGACTGATTCAATTTAGAACGTTCATTTTATTGATGTCAGCGTCTTCAATTCTATCTTCTTGTCAACATCGTCATGTTTTAAAGTTGATGAGCTTCAATCAATAAACTCTAATGATTTAGGAGATATTTAGTGACATGGCTATTGAGGGAAAAAATGACATGCATAATACGTACATTTCTTCGTCTGATATAGCACATACCAAATTCCCAATACATGGCCGGGCACTTTATTTAATGTACCCTACTAATACAATCCCTTAACATTTTTCTCTAAATTAATTAATTAATCAATCTTTAGTTAATGTGTTCATTCTAATTTTGCTGTTTCTAGCGGTGTTTGAGGTGTATAGAAGTCTATATTCATGTGCAGACAAGCTACCTTCCAATCACATGAATTTACAATGACAATGTTAAAACCCAAAAAATCTGATGGTTCTAAAATCCCAATCTAGATTTTGGAGTACATGTTTATCACAAAGTTATGTTCAATCATATCTCTAGACGGTAAAATTAATACTAGGAAAATAGTTTTGATAAATAATTCTTTTAAATATATTTAACCATCTATGAAAAATTTCCCACAAGAATCTTGAGCTGCACACAATTGCATTCCTTTTCTTGTAACTGGATTCGTTTTCAATCTTATATTTTGCGGTAAATCACGAGGTCCCTCTCTTATGCTTTGTCTAGTT
This sequence comes from Coptis chinensis, assembly GCF_015680905.1. Lineage (NCBI taxonomy): Eukaryota > Viridiplantae > Streptophyta > Magnoliopsida > Ranunculales > Ranunculaceae > Coptis > Coptis chinensis. The sequence goes on from NC_141457.1 coordinate 45,441,699, forward strand.
TCAAATAAACCGGATTTTCAGTGACACACAAATTATGCAAAACGTTGTGTGAAACTGTGAATTTGTGATCATCAAAAGTGAAATGTGATAAGATAGTGTGAGCAGTTCATGGTGTGAACTATATGTAGGATTATGGATGACAACCCAGTTAGAGTTGCTGGCAAATCAATGAAATCAAATTGCAAAACGGCAAGCAAGCTCCAAACAACAATGCAATAAGCCAATAACTATATCTACATATCAAATTCCTTTTTGAGAGTTCATTAGTGGGTCATACCTTGAATATATCAGATTGCCCACCTACTTTCAGGTAATCGAACAGAGAACATGCATGTCTATAACCATATGTACGTGTTCGAAATCCAAATAATTAGTATCATAGAATGGAGTTTTTGTCAGAAATTTCCAAGGAAATTTGAATTTTTCAAAAACTTGGTCCACGATATTCACCATCTTCAGAAACAGTAAACATCTAGGTTTTGCTCGATTTATATAATTAGGACAACTACTTACACTAGTGTAGTCATGATTTCCATAAAAGAAGTAACAAATCAAATGGCTTATGCCTTTTCACTTTTTCAGTATACACCTCGTGTATATACCTTCTATACACCCTCATGTAGTCATATTTCTTCAAAGAAGCCCAACAATGCCGAATGGTCTCAGTATGTATCATGTTATTATCCATTCTAATTTACAGGCGTTGATACTTGATATGTAGAATTACCGCCTAACACTCGATCTAGAAAGGCTCGAATTTGGTAATATTGTTACGTACAAATACAACATATAGGCATCTTCAGCAAGGGTATTAAAAGCTGCAATGCTTGTTATCATTCCCCTAGAAAACCAAGTAAATGATATACATATATTTTTTAACATGTGATGGAAATTTCTTCTTTTAATACAAAAAACAAATGAAGTGACGGAAATGACCGCAGGTCATTCAAATTCGATTGTTTGAAAAATGAAAACAAATAGGGGCATTGTTGGAAAGTTAAAGAGCAAATACAAGGAATGCAGATCAACACAAAAAGAGATTTGTCCCATGCATAGAAACCAAGGTAGTGCAAGAAACCTGCACTGACGGTTTCGTGATCTCTAATGGAAAGCAAATTTGGACTTTCTGTTTCTCCAACAAGGCTATGCGTCACTTCAATTCTCTTTCCCTCTCTTTTTCATTTCCATTCTGCACTTCATGTCTTTATATCGATCAGCTATTCACCCCTATATAAACCCCACCCATATTGTTTCTCTTGTTCTTATGCTCTCTTCATCTCTCTCTACGAGTCTAGCTTCTTGTTTTCCTGTTTCTCTTTGAAGCGTATATAAGAATAAAGAGAGAAAGAAAGAAGAGAAGAAATGGGGGGAGCTGCAGATTTGTTACCATGCTTGTCAATGATACTAGTTCAAGTAGGTTATGCAGGAATGAGCATTATATCAAAGCTAGCTTTGGATTCTGGCATGAACCCGTATGTCATGGTGGCTTATAGACAAATCTTTGCTACCATTGTTATCATCCCCTTTGTTTATCTCTTGGAATGGTAACTTCTTCTTCTTCTTGGTTCTCGTGTTTTCTTGAACACCATAACTTAGCTAGCTAGCTATCGAGGTTATTTCATGCACAAGTATAGTTGTGCACTATTGCAAAATAGATCGATTCTTGTTTTCTTTCAGTTTTCGATCTCATCAAGTACTCTGCAAATGAGTGATATTTTATTAATAATATATACTACTATACTAGTATACGGTAGCTAACACGAGTGCCATGAAGTAGTGCACTTAAACCTTAACAGGAGATGATGAAGTAGTGCACTGAAGTCTTGACATGTTCGTCTGGGCGCCCTGTTATGATATTGGTCATCAAATTTTAGTGATATATTTGGTGGAAACAATTACCATGTTTCATATTTCCTATTTTTCCGGAATCTTCTACTAGCATATTTTATAGATCATATACTTAATTATTACCTTGAATGATTATACTAAGTTGAACTACAATATTTTGCTAAATTGCATTATTAAGCAGATGATCCTTGACCAGGAGTTCTGGCGCAGGAGGCCGGTCTTTAATTTACCTAACATTTCTTAATGAAAGAATTCAATCAATTGCATTTAAATGATTGTATTTTTGGATCAGGCTAGCTATTATTTATCTGTTTGCTTGTTTTTGGTTTTTATTTTTGGTTTTATTATTATTCTATTGTTATTTTTGGTTTTATTTTTTTTTACTCCTAGTACCTAGGCTTGGTTAGGACTTAGGACATAGCAGTTTTTTTTTTTTTTTTTAATCATGTTATTTTCGTAATTTTCACTTCCTTTAAAGATTTTCAACCTTCACCTTTTTCCTTTAACAAAAAGAGCGAAAAGAAATGGAGTTAGTGGTCCTGTTCAATGTAGGATTTTTGACTATTTATGTAACAAACATTTGCAGGAAAACAATGCCAAGGATCACCAAGCGTATTCTCTTCCAGATTTTTCTGTCTTCCATACTAGGGTGAGTTCATAGTTTGCCGATTTCTTTCTTAACTGTATCTTCCAAAGGATTCTCTAGTACTGAATCTGCTCTCATGCACAAGAAGCATTCTCAGTGATCCTTAACTCTAGTAAATATGCATGGTAGAATATGCAGGGCTACGGTTTCTATCAAAATGAATATAATGTTTCTGTATTGAATGTGCAGGGCTACCTTAAACCAATGCTTATATTTGGTTGGTCTACAATATTCGACTCCAACTATCGCCTGTGCATTGAACAATTTATTACCAGCAGTTACTTTTGTTATGGCCCTTCCCTTCCGGTAACCCAATTCTCCACTCTTAAGAATAGTTTTCATCTAAAATTATTTTAATGTTTCATGGATAGCTAAATATGAACTGATGTTGTAGGATGGAGACTGTGGGGATAAAGAGAAGGTCAGGGCAGGCTAAGGTTGTAGGGACAATACTGTGTGTTGGTGGTGCCATGCTAATGTCTTTCTACAAAGGCAACCTTATTAAAATAGGGGAATCAAGTATAAATTGGAGGTATGCAGAGAATATGACACAGAGGAATTCAAGTAATGCAGAAAATACTTTTTTAGGCCCTCTACTTGTTGTTGGAAGTTGCATTGCCTGGTCAGGATGGTTTATAATTCAAGTAAGCATTAAGTTCATTCTTTCTTTAAGTAAACAGTTTGGGGTAAAATGCTGTCAAACAAATTTAGTTCAATGGATATAAATTGTTATATTAAGTATTCACACTTTGTACTTCTTATTTGATGATCTTATAGACCAAAATGAGCAAGGGATTTGCTGCCCCTTATTCGAGCTCTGCTTTAATGTGTTTCATGGCAAGCATTCAGTGTACAATCATTGGAGCATTTGCAGAACCTAACATCAAAGAATGGTTTTTGACTTCCAACATAAGACTTGTTGCAGCTGTATATAGTGTAAGCTCCATTACCTTCTACTTCATATAAACATGCAAGGATACGGCATTAGAGATATCATATAAACATGATAGTGAATTGTCACTCTCAGCTAATCATTCCAGTAACAAACAGACTCATAAGACTTATATGTTGTGCATATGGTACGTGACGTAGTTTCTTCTAGCTATTCCAAAGAGCTAACTAAGTTACATTTGGACTTCTTTGATGGAAACTCAGGGAGCCGTGGGATCTGCGCTTGCGTTTTGCCTAATGTCATGGTGCATCCAGAAGAGAGGACCTCTGTATGTGTCTATGTTCAGCCCACTAATGCTTGTAATAGTAGCTGTAGCTAGTTGGGCATTATTAGATGAGAAAGTATACGAAGGAACGTAAGTTAATCAATTAATTGTCATCTTCTTCTAGCTTTCATTTGAGTGCAACACGTTAATTGACTTTAAATAATTCAATATGGTTGTCGTTGTTGATTCAGTGCTGTGGGATCCGGCTTGATAGTTGTTGGTCTTTATGCTGTTCTATGGGGCAAAGAGAAGGAGATGGAACAGATAACAAGAGCAGATGAGATGAGCTCGGAAGAAGTAATGGAAAATGAGGATAAATGTGACATGGAGTTGCCAGTGTATTCCAAATGCACTCTTCACAATGCAAGCTAGATAAGTTCATCAAGATATGGAAATAAGAAGACTACACCGAGGGATAGAGAAAATTGCCTGCTAAACTAGTTTCTTTTTCCATTTACGTAGACGAGAGCAAAACAAGATATCATATATGACAGTGTTGATGTAATATTCGTCTGGTTGCTTTTCAATCTCCTAATGAAAATTAGTGTTTCTTGTAACATTAGGAATTGTTTCACGACTCCTCTGCACTAGAGAGCTGAGGTTAAATCTCTGCCCCTTCTCATCTTTAAATAGACTATCATTTTGAAATGGACTCAAATTCTAACTAGAAAATAGCTTTCATTACATATTTACATCAGTGGAACAACTGTCTGAGTTGTACATATTACGGCTTGTTCGCATATTATCCGCACAACAACGACATCAAGTAAAACAAACCTTTTGATGAAGGCTTCCCAGTTGTAGGATCGTCGATCTTTTTTATACTTAAAAGTGCCCAATCTCCTGATTTTAACACGCTTTTCTGGAACCGTTTGTCACAACTTTACTTCATGTCTTCATATCTCCCTCGTACTTGACCAACTACTGCATAGCCTAGCCTTTCCTCTTGTTGATCAGCGATCTTACCCTAGCCAAGATTCTCTCATTGGTCTGAGTCTCTAAATTGTAAACCAATGAGAAGGGAGAAACTAGTCGATGTACTGGATTAGCGTGATAAGCCCACAGCACAGCAGGCTAACTGATGTACTGGATTAGCGTGATAAGTCTGTAAAGGATCTGATGTCAATGTATTCCAAGCGAAGCTAGTATAGTAGAGGTCGGAGAGGTGAACTTTTGATCCACAATTTTCGGTTTTGGATATATAAATCACAGTAGGCAACAAAAGCGATTTATATGCACACAATCAACGGAAAATAGTAAATTCAGTCGTAGCCAGTAGGTGCTGTTACGTACACATCATCATCATCCTAGTCCTCGTTATGTCACAAGTGCGGCTTTGTGTTAGTAAATAGAGTATGTTTGCAGTCCTGGTGGCAGTAATGAATGGACAAATATGCAAAATGCATTTACACTCCCACTGGGTCATAGATGCAACTTTACTTCCCGTCTTAGTGGCTACCTCTTTTGAAAGGTCAAGACCATTTTTCATTTTAGAACCGCTCTACTTTTGTGCAAAGCATGGAGATCAAATTAGAAACAAAGGAAACTTGGAAGTACACCAGGAGAAAGAAAGGGACCTTCGAACTTGCTCGAATTTGGAGACAAAGAAACATATAAAAACAAAGTATACTTGCATGAAACAGTTGGACTGCAGAAGTTCACCTGTAGTTAATGAACTCCTGATATTTCAGTTTAAAACACCTGATGTTTAAATTTTAAATGACACATCCCAATAACATTCAATTGAACGGACAAGGAAAACTTGGTTTGAGCTGGTTCGTAACTTAATGCGTATGACTGACAACAGGTTTGATTATGTCCATCATAAAAAATGGTCACCAATCTGGTTCATATGTATCCAGTCAGCAAATGATTTAGACAGCTTAATGGAAAAAGATGAAAGGTTCGTATAGCATGAATATCAGAATATGTGTTTAATGTTAAGAAGATACAGCATTTTTGTCTTTCCTCCAACAAAAGGTTTCTATGTTAGATAAGTAAATATAGTCTTCAATGGATGAATGCTTTTCTTCTAATATTTACACCTAATCCACCTTGAAAAATTGGACTTGAATTGTGTCACCAGATAGTAAACATGGTAAAATCACTATTACACCCTTTCAGGTGATTCCGAAGGAGAAGAATCTGCATAAATGAATGAAACTTTACCTTTAGTCTCCAGTATGCTAAGACAGTGAGATATAAGACCATCTGATTGCAAGTCATGCTTCCTTCACAGATAATCGCTCTACCAAAACAGCAAGAAAGAAATTTGTCAAAAGTTAAAACCAATCAGATAAAATGTGCCCGACAAGGAAAATAACAGATTGTTGACTACAGTATGGCAAAAGATTTATAAGCACAAAATCAGAAGAATAGACAAACTATCAATGTCTTTAGAAGATCTGAAGCAAATTAAATATACATTTTGACAGAAGTCTCTTATTTGATTTGAGAACATTGAAGGGTAAATGCAATCTTACGTTTGAAACTCTTTTTCTTGCCTAGACTTAAATGTGTTTCAGAGAGAGACAGAGAGAGAAATATACTTATCAGTTCGTAGGTAACAATCATTGAAGTGCCATAGAGTGACATGTTTAAGAAACGAGGTCCAAATCCTCTATATAAGCCTCTCCACCCTTCTTCTGCAAGCAGTGTCTTTGCCGTACTCATAACAGATGGTCTACCAACGCCATAATCATCCATCACCTAATATTTTTTGACAAGATCAGCAATGACCGATGACAATGAAAAGATTAAAATTTTATCATTTGAGCCAAAACAGTGGCAGAGAAGAGCAATTAATTGATATACACAGTCAGGTAAAAAGAACCACCATATAAGCACTTGCATTTGAATCACAAAACAAATACCACAAATGACTGTATGGTCAAGCGATTAGCTAGTGTTGGGGACAAGTTAAATACAAACTACTACATAGACAACTTCTAATTTGGAGTGCCTTTACTTTAATGATGCGGCCATCAACATTAGTTAATCAACCACTTGGTTATCGATGAGAAAACACTAAAAATTAGTATTCACCTGAAGCCGTGTCTTTATTGTGTCTATGGGAGTAGTGATTACTGAAGAACAGGCACCAGCCGCCGTCCCTGCAGTAGCCTGAACAGTGACCATCTCAATATGAGATGGTTTACTGTCCATGTCATTTTCATAGCCCAAGCTCCTAGAATCACAAAGAATGTCTCTTTACGCTGTTAGACAGATAAATTGATATCTCTGAAACAACATAGATAAGACTGCATAGTAATTGGATATACCTCCATATGACATGTTGAGCCGCGCCATAGGCCCCCCACCAAAGTGCTGAAGCTGGGGACTGTGTCAGAGCTGTTAATCCGAAGCCTCTATACAAACCACGAATTCCCTCAGTCCTGATCACTTTGTGGATGACGTCAAATGCCCCATTGCAGACTGTGGTCCCTGGAAGTCCTTGGACCATTAACCTCTGGACAATCTGTAAAAGTGGCACACAGCACACGAATTACGTCTTAAATACTTTGAAATAGAGCACAACGTGAATATTTTCTATGACTTCAGCATAGGCATCTAAACTTGCTATAACTCCTTGGGCTTACAGAACTTGATCCAAATTTGAATTGGGAAAATGTGATTGCATTTGCATGGTAATTATTCACAGTCCTCTGTAGTGAATAATTAATTTCGCAAATATCAAATGAAGATAAAGTAGAACAATCCAGACGACTAAAATAAATACAACACTTACAACATCCAAAGGGACGCAGTACGCACAGCAAACTAGATGTGACATCAGCCCTCCCACAGCATTTGCAATACCAATGCGCGTGGCTTCAGGAATATCAAAACCCTTAGTGTACTTTAGCATCATATCTTTTGATACTTCAAGTGACGTTAAAGACACAACCCTGACCGGCATATACCCAAACGCAGCAGTACCAAATCCTCTGAATATACCGGGGACACCGTCAGTTTTTAGTATATTCTTAAACACTGACATGCCATTCATGTGCCCAAATCCTGAACCAGCTACTTGCATTCTAGTTTTTACAACTGCAGTTGGGTGCAGTATTGTTAACTGGGCAGTAAATAGTACAGCTCCAAAGACGTGGAATCTTGTCTTGTCCAACCTTATTAATTCAACAAGTAATAAATAAGATTAGTAATAAACCAAAAAACAAAAAAAACAAAAAAAAGAGTTTCACCTGTGCCAGTTGATGTCGGTTTCAGAAAGAGCAAAGCTTGGAGTCGCAGAGTCAGCAGCATCAACCGCCATAACAGGTGAGTGAATGAGTTGATTTAGTAGGAAATAAAATGAAAAGAAAAATTAGTTCCACCGCTGATAATTTTTCTATATATACACCACAACAGTCAACAGGAGGGGATCTCAGTTCAAACTTAAGGAATGCAAGGGACCCATCCTTGAAATGACTTATTAATATGTTGTTGCTTCTAGAATTTTTACCACGCCCCTCTAAACTAAGGGTAACTTGGGTATTTGACTTTTTATCGACTCCCCGGTTGCTAGGTTGTACGTGTGAATGCTAGTAGTTGTTGTTCTAAAGAGTTGAGTGGCAACCTTATTAATAATAAAATTAACTCGCACTATTGCTATTATTTAATCTGAAAACTACAAAGCGATGTTAATTTTAACTTAGTTACTAAAACCTTTGAGTGATGATACTAGAGGTCTTGGTTCGAACCCCCTACACAATATTGAGTTACTAATCTCTTTAAAAATAACCAAAGGTCTGGAGATCGAATTCCGCCAGCATCAAAAAATGACTGATCTCATTTAAAACAGGCTTGCCAATAAAAAAAAAAACTTACAAAGCGATGTTCTAATAAAAGGGAAAAAAGGCTGGTAATACCTTTGGGTGATGATACCAGAGGTCTGATCTCATTTAAAGGCTTGCCAATAAATAAAAAACTTACAAAGCAGTGTTCCAATGAAAGGGGAAAAAGGCTCATAGCAATCAGAATGCCAAATTCTGTAACAAATTAACAATGATATACCTGGGGTTGTTATTATTTGAATTATAGGCAAATGAATAATTTTTTTTATCATCAATAAAAAACATTTTGATTGATTGCTGGGGGAATCCATCCCTACTATCTCAAAACGCGATTAGAGCTGAGGAGAAAATTCTCTTCACCAGCTATGGTGGAATGGAGCCTTCCTGCTGCCCAGCCATTGTTCAATGCACGAGCGGAATTTTGGGCAGGACCACCAATCACACGGCTTCCGTCAATTTGATCTTTGAATTCGGAAAGACCACTGGCTTTCCTCTCTTTCCTCCTCTTCCTATCCTCATCCCTCTCCTTCCTTAGCCAGCACTCCACTGTTCTCTATATATCCAAAATGAGCAGATACATCAGTTGTAGAAGATGCAACTTCCAAAGGCAAATTATATATTTGCTTCCTGGCAAGTATAAGATAGCTAAACTGAAAAGAAAAACAAATGACGCTTATTCCATGAAATCCAAGAACAACCACAATCTGCATTAGATTATACAGGGATTATGTAATAAACATTTGATATGATGATACTTATGGAAGTATATATTTATGGGGAACGTTAAATTTGAATATCCCACTATGGAAACTAACCATCAGAGACAAATTGCTAATCTCCTTGACTTTATCCATTGGCATTGCTAATTGCAATTTTCCGTGTGCAACATAAACCTGAAATAAAATAACAAGTTATCACATGAAAGAGGAATCACATCAGTGACTCTTACAAAAAGCACAAATTAAAGATAGAATGTGTCTTACGATATGCGATGGCCAATTCTCAAGACCATCAAAAATGTGGGTAGCATATATAATTGTGGCACCTCGCTCTTGGCACTCTTTTTTAAGGAAATTCAGGAGGTCAGCCCTAGCAAGGACATCAAGGTCAACAGTGATCTCATCGAGGAGAAGAACCTACATGAATAGATAATGCAGGAGTAGGTTAAAAGTGACTGAAATATCTTCAATCAAAAAGGGAAAACTGGATGCTAAGAAGACACTTTAAGAGTAAAAGAAAAATAAAATAAAAACCTTAAATGGCTTAAGAAGACCCATACAAATTTGAACTCTTCTTCGCTGACCGTCGGATACCTTGTGCATTCTCCATGACAGATCAATATCTAGCACCTATCACCGCAAACCAAAATACAGTTGTTGTAGATATGACATTTAAAATCAAAATTTAAACTACAAAAAATAATTCAATCATTTTATAAGCAAATTATTTTTTAGAAAGTTGGCATAAATACATGTTGGACATCCTTTGACCTGCACATTAAAACAGAGCGTTCATTTATGTTTAATCATTTGGCTCAACAGTGTCCTTAATTATCAAACAAATATATGTAAAACCTAGAGCAATAGCTATAATCTTTTTCTCTTTTACTTCCCAACATCTAGAGATATAACCACATATCTGGTCAATTGTTGGAAAAGGAAAACCAAGTTGCTTGGTAGATGGTATGGTGAAATCTTTAATCAGTAGCTTCTTAAGCTTCCACTTTTAAATAAAGTAATAGGTCTTGTTGGTCTTGTTGACCTAAATCAAAATAGTATTCCTGCCAAAGAACACACTTGAATGAAGAAGTTTCAGGTAATCTCATTAAGTCCCTAGCAAGTATTCCTCTTGTAGTTTGGAACAACAACAACAACACTAATGATAATAATAACTGCGGTTATTCTTTCAATCACACTTGACCCACACAAAAGAAAACAATACTTCAAGCTCTTGCATTGCCTCTTTTTTCAACAGTAAGTTCAAAATGTCTAGTTGGCCACAAGGATCCATATTACGATACTGCTTCTCATTATGGAACTCTTATGACGACTGAGTAGGCACACTGAGTTCCATTTGGGGTCGCATCACCTCTGATTTTCTCTCTCTTCTAAAGTTATATGTGAAGTACATGATGCACAAGATAAAAATCTACTACGTTAATAGTCAATGCTTGCATCTACCAAGTGATTAAGTAATCTAATGATGACTTCATTATGATTAAGTAAGAATATTTGTTCCAATGAATTACAGTATAATTTACCTTTATGAGCTCAGTTCTCCTTTGTGGATCAATACCTGAGACTCCAAATATCATTTTTTCAGCAGCAATGTCCATTTGAATTGGAATGTCAAAACCAGCAAAAGCAACATCTCTCCTCCACTGCAGAGGAGCAACTTTTATTAGTAAGATATGATTATAAATACAACTTAACAGCCATGAGTACGTCTGAATTGCCCACACTTAAACAACCTTTTAAATAGGCTAGTCAGCACCTGATATATTTTTGAAAGCCAAGCATGAACATCCTAGCAACTTTACAGATTTTGCTAAATGTTTAGCTTTAGATGTATAAAAGAAAGATTGAATGATGAATGGGAATAGGAATAGGAACCACATAACTAATTAAGACATCTCATATAGGATGGAAATTCTTAAACCCGCAACAATAAACAATTTCCACTTTACATATCCGAAAGAGGATATGACCGGCAGTAAGAGCAGAATAATCAGATGACTAACCTATAAAGAGAAGCTGCATGATAGATGTCCGCATAAACTACAAAGAAAGCTGCATTCATTCACTTAATCAGGGTGGCAATTAACTCGGCAAAGTTTGTTTAGAATGTACAATAATGATAAGCTGCATGCACTCTTTTTCTTTCTTTCGTTCTTTCCTTTTTTAAAAAAAATTAAAAAAAATAAAAGATATCCAATTAATTTAATCAATAAAATCACATCAACACCGTGATGAGTAGCCAGAAACTAATCTCCAAGGACCAAGAACCATATAGCCCAGTACACCCATGAAGCCCTATTACCATACACAAACCTATCCTCCCAGGAAAAGGAGCTAACATGCAAAAGTGAGATAAAACCAAAGAAGAAACAAAAAAGAACAAAACGAAGCCAAGGTATCAGGCCAATGCCAAGGCCGTGCAAATGAACAACCACTGCTGCCAAACCCCTCCCCCACCCTCCTCCTTCCTTCCATTCCTTCTCACCCACATCAGTCGAAATATAGTCACTTGCAATTTTTTGGGTGAGACAGGAACTTTTCTGCGGTGCTCTCCCAGGTCAATTTTTGTTAACAACGTTACACACTGGTGGATAGACACATACTCCCAAAAATCTTTCATATGGTTGGAAGGACAACTGAAGCTCTCAATATTGTTCATATAAATCTGTGTCCTCTATACGATATATTAGTAGGAAGGCTACAATTCTTTATCACATTTTCAGATGATTGCTCTCGAATCTGTACTGTCTATGTATTGCAAAGTAAAGATGAAGCACTCAATATATTTATCATGCTGCTTGCTTCCTACATATAACTAGTTATTAAATCAGGAAATAACATGATACTATGATAGCTATAAATACAACTCATAAATCTAGGAATTTTCAAACATTCTGAAGATAAATTGCCTTTGAAGAGCAAAAGTGAAGAGAAACGACAGCCTTCTCTACAAATGTGGCATCCAAGAAAGCTCTTCTTCAAAAGAAGGGGTAAGAATAGAACTCAGGAGAGGTAAAATGACTGGAATACGTACAAGGTTTGTGACACAATCAACGATGATGGATGCTATATTGGGCTAGCTGGAGGAAACCCGAACCTCCTGTATTATTGAGGAACTAATGACCTCCGAATTCACACAACAATGCAAACAATTAAACGACATTCTTCTTTTTCTTTTTTGCCTTTCTCCCCTCCCCCCCCTCTCAAACATTTAAACAATATTCAATTTTTTCCATAATTCTTCGTTATAGAACCTTTTATAACCAAACACCATTACACCATGCAACCACTAACTTACATAAAAATGCCTAAGAATAAGGAAACTAACAGCTTAATCTATAGACCTCTCCAACAATTGATCCTACTGATCCACTACTCTACTAAACGTATTACATCACGCAACATAATAACAACATTATAAACTAACCCCATTTACACATGTATACCCATGATCCCATCATAAGTGGGCACAAGACTGTTGTAGAAGATTTGCATTAAGCTGATGCTTAGTAACAATGTTCTGGAAATGGTTGGTGCACCTCGCCACCTCCGAGATGCAAAACTTCAGGTTGCAACAGATTTTGAATAGTAACTTACAGTCAATGGCTCAAGTGACACATACAAGGCTCTAGAAGTACTTAATGGCTAACAGATAATGTGATATTCTCCTGTGTCCAGGTTTACTCATATTAAAAATTGATTGCTATTATTTCCACCTTAAAAATCATAAGCTCATCCATCCTACAATTCCAAAATGGCTATCTGGAGCTTAATCTCAGACGATTGTGGCTTTATCTCCTAGAGGAGAAGTTCCAACTAGACATCCTCTGGCGACCGATCCTAACAAAATAATGCCTAAAAAGTCGAGATCTAAGTCCGAAAACTCCAAGACCCTTCACTAACGAACTAAAAATTAAGTAAGTTTTGTATTAAGCACGTAGTAAATAAAAACAAAAAACTGAGCAACCTCTCCACCAAGGTAACAAAGAACGCCAGAAGAAATCAAGGCAGTGTGATGAAAAGCAGACCGTCCGAAAACTCTAACCATATGTGGGTCCACCATATGTTTCCCTCCCAATATTTTCAGTATCGTCGTCTTTCCAGCTCCATTCGATCCAACGAGTAGACAACGCTCTCCAGCATTAAGAGACAGTGAGAAATTCTCGATCAGTGGAGTGGACCCAGGTGGTGGATGTCCGTCTATTCCGGGATACGTGAATCTCAAGTTATCTATCACAATTGTCATCTCTTTCTCACCCATTTCTTATTGTTCTTGTTTCTTCGCTGCACCTACTACTCTTGTTCTTCATCATTGTCTTTTCGACACGTGCTTCGGTTTAATGTGTTACACGTTTTATAAGATATATATATAAAAGCAAGTCCAATAATAAGGGGCTAAATTTTGGTTCAAATGTTCCAAGTGCATTCCAGGTTGTTAATGGGCTGGGCTAGGCCCGAACTCGATAGACTTGGGTCCAATAACTTAAAATGTTAAGTCCTCACGATAGAAAAAGTTACACAACCTTACCCGCCCCTCATCAGGGCTGAGCTTGAGGGACACGTTAAATTTTTTTCACTTATATTTTGATTTTAGGCATTTTGTTTTTCACATTTTCAACTTTCAAGAAATTGGGTGAGGGAGCCTCTTTTAGAAAAGTTTACACTTAAAAGACCGAGAAATATTGTATTATAGATTTATTACTACTTACCTTTTTAATATAGTGAAAACTACTTGTAGAAGAAAAAAAAAACAAGATTCAAATGTGTTATCTATAACTACCTACGTCTTTTTTGGAAGTGGAGAATTTAGTTATTGAGATTTGTAACCATTTTATTCTCTTTTTTACCCTTATATAACTACTAAATTAAATATTTTTACTAAAAACAATATAATTCAATTATAACCCCCTATTTTGCATTTTATTATTTAGTAGTTTCAATCAACTACTATGAAATACAATGAGTTGGTTTAGGGTTTAGGCTTAGGGGTCTAGTTTATAGGGGTTTAGGATTCGGTGTCTTGAGATTTAGGGTTTACACACTTAGGGTTTAGTGTCTATAGGTTTTTAGGGTTCACGCTTAGGGTCTAGTTTATTGGGGTTTAAAGTTTATTCTTAGAGTCTAGTTTATAGGGATTTAGGGTTTAGGGTCTAGTGTCGACAAGTTAATTTGTTATACACCATATGCATTTTAAAATGCAAAGTAGGTGGTTGGTTATATGTTGTTTTAATACAGTGGTGAGTATTGAAGTTGGGAGTTTGATTGAAGTTCATTTTAAATCTTGAGTTGAGAGGAATGGTGATGAATAAAAACAATAACTTTTTAACCTTTCTTATTCATTTTTTCTTCTATTTCTAATGAGTATTGAAAGACTAGTGTTTAAGAGAGGAAAACATTGAAAACATGGAGTTTTATAGGATTAAAACATGAAAGAAAGAAGAGGAAATGAGATAACTTTATTACCAAGTTACACTCATTAATGACTTCAATGAGTGCAACTAGTGTTTTTGAGATTGAATGACAAGAAATGTAGAGACAAGTTGATTGGAATGAAAATATTGAAAACAACAAGTATTGAAACTAAGTATTAAATGTAATGAAAACAAGAAAGCAAATAGATTGAAATAAAGAAATAACAAAACAATAAAATAAACTGCAATAATGTAAATCAACCTAAGAAAGCATGATAAAATTGATCTCAATTTTTGGCTTGTCAAACTAAAAATTGGATAATGCTTTCTCTTCCTACTTTTGCTTTGATACTCATACTTTTACAATAACTGATTTGCCCTCTCCCTCTACAATTAAGACACCTCACTCCTTTGTTTTTTACTGTTCCTTTTTCCTTTATTATGCATTTGTTTTTTCTCTTTCTTCTTAAGCAAACTAGGTTTTGAGCAAGGCTTCTTTTGTGACAAGGCCATCCATCTCCAATCTTCTGAGTTAATGACATGATTTTCAGTCTTCTGGGTTTGAGTCCTTGACCTTTGACTTTGATTTTTTCAATATTTTTTTTATAGAAGCGTTAATCGAGCTCCTTTTGGCGCTAAAATGTATCTTTTATGATAAGTGGTGTGAAATGACATGTAACCTGCAAAAAGCAATAAAAGTTATGAGTTGTCTATATATTATGCGTAAGAAAGACTGTAATGCAATAATGTAAAGGTAATAAAATGCACATTTGGGAGCTTATCAACAACCCCCAAACAACATTTTGCTTGTACGTCCTCAAGCAAATATGAGAGAGAAAACTAAGATCACAAATGTGTGATTAATTATTATCTAAATCTCGTTTCGCGGAGTGCGATTGCATTGACCATATGCAATAAGGCCTTAAACCACTAGGAATTCCCTAATAGACGAGCTTAAGCCTCGTGAGAGTTTCCTAGATAAGGTACTCACAAACTTCCTCTATCTAGTATGAAGGGTCTTGTCTCCTTATTTATTCTCAAAAGTCTATACATCTCTTTAGCGGGGAATAAGGACAAACTTCTTTGAACTTAGAATAACATATATACATTAATTAAATCATCTAAAGATAAATGCGCAAACATGAGCAATGAATATGCAAAAGCAGAGTCATTTTCGAAACTTTTGGAGAGCGTCCTTAAGGTGGGTTCTCACAAGGATGTGTTAAAACACAAACTCTCTGATAGATTCACTCAAGTTTCGTTCTCTCACATGCAATGGGCATTTATATTCTTCACATACACGAATGACGTCCAAAGGAAATCGGGGTCGATTGATCATAATTGCTACTTACTATCATACCATCCTATTTCTAATCGAGCTAGAGGTCTTTTATTAGAAGTTATGGGGCTAGGGTGATGGTTTAGAAAGAAAAAAAAAAAGAAGGGAAAACAAATCTGATAAGTTGAGAAATTGGGTCTTCAAGATACTTGTAACTAGAGAAGAACCTAGTTTTGTTCTTTGCTTTCGAATTGTAATTCATTATTTGCCCTTTGGGTTTGTGACTCCATATGATTTTGATTTTTTGAAGTTCTAACTTTGCTTTTGTTTTTTGATATCGACTCCTTTTAATTTTGAACTTTTGGGAGATTTAATTTTTTACTCCTTTGATTTTTGTGGAGTTTTGGTTTTTGATGGGTCTTTCTTTTCTTTTCTTTCTTTTCGAAGCAACTAATTGTTCTGTTTTTGTACAAAGTCTTCTATTCTCTTTTTCTGATACTCATCCAATTCTCAACTCATCAGCTGGGTAAACTTTTTATTGTGTGTTGTAACGGGTCAGA
The DNA here is from genome assembly GCF_015680905.1 of Coptis chinensis. Classification (NCBI taxonomy): domain Eukaryota; kingdom Viridiplantae; phylum Streptophyta; class Magnoliopsida; order Ranunculales; family Ranunculaceae; genus Coptis; species Coptis chinensis. The sequence continues at coordinate 45,458,193 of NC_141457.1, forward strand.
GATTGTTGGTGAAGAATAAAAAAACTTTCAGAATTTTTTTTTTGGAAGGCTAAAAACGGGGTAACTAGAAAAAAAATTTATGGGCTTTTTAGACTTTGGTCCTACGCATAGTTGGTTTATTAGACTTTGGTCTAGAAAAGCTTGAATATTAGACTTTAGTCCTAGTTCTGTTTGTTCACCGTTAGTCAACTCAGTTGACCACGTTGATTGTTAGTCAATTGAGTTGACTAACGGTGAACAAACAGAACTAGGACTAAAGTCTAATATTCAAGCTTTTCTGGACCAAAGTCTAATAAACCAACTATACGTAGGACCAAAGTCTAAAAAACCCAAAATTTATCTATTTGGGGTTTTAACATTTATTTGGCTATATCGATCCAAAAATGACATAAATTTTCTTATAGGATATGGTGTGGTGATCAAGCAAGTGGACGTGTAGTCTTTCTATCCGGACATCCTTTGTGTCATCACTCAATAATCATTCAGATGAGGCTTTTGGCTAGATTCTCACAGGATATATGGAGATTAATTGTTCTAACCTTGGTCTCGGAAACTCACTGCTATATACAATTAAATGCTTATGCATGTCATTCATGAAAAGATGCAAAAATTATTGTACGTATATTAGTCTAAGTTCGAAGAACGAATCCTTACTTTATTGCTATAATGAGACTTCTAGACTATTTATTCATCATAAGTTTCGACCCCCACTTACGTGGCAAACGTCCACTAGTAGGGGTCTCCACTTTATTCTTTTAATCGACAGGGGTAAAGCCCAATTTGCAATATTATAGATCAATGTACATGCCCATTAACTCATGTGTCTAGGGTTGAACCCTAGCCACATGGCTTGCCATTTATATACATTAGTTTATGTCTAGATTCATTTCATATCAAAGAGATAATCATCAATTAAGAATTAGGTTCAATTACAATTACTTGAGCTACAAGAAATCTCTACTCTACAGATATAAATACCAAACTATTTTTCATAAAGAACTACGTTCTTGAGACTTGATCCCATCGATAATTTGGGTACGTAGGCAACCGAAAGGTACAGTCTCATCATTATCTCAATCACCATAACTTTTCTCACTACTTTTCTACGTTATTCATATCATTCGTCACCACTTAGTATTTTGATCATATTTGGTCGAAACATAATTGGCACCGTCTACGATTCTTATTCAAAACCGACGATCACGTTCTACAAATGTTATGACAAATACTCAACGAGCCTAAGTTCTCGATGCACTTACTGACGATTATCGCGAATGTGAGGGTCAAGGTCAACTTGGCGGTATTAGATTACTCCCTCCTATTCCTTTTCATCGCCCGATTGCATGCGACCCGGCTACCGTTCCACCAATGAGCCAAATTATTCGGCACGAAGTTATTGCCTCTGACGATTCTTCGTCATCTGTTGCGGATAATGTCAGTCATATGTCTCGAGAAACACTTCTTCAAAATTAAGTGCACGAGTGTACGACAAACATAACAACTACTACAAACGTCGTCTAAAACAAACCATTCCTCTTTAAGATGGTGTTGTATTTGTCACACCACAACGTAACACACGCCAACAACATAGTTGCGTGTGGGACCGTTTAAGTGGTGATGATTAGATTCTCGTTGTTCGCAATGGTTACCCACGAGTTCAAGACACTAAATACGGACTTCGCAATGGTTACTTTTCACAAATCTCAGCAAAGCGTATCTAATTCATATTTGTCCATTGTCGTTTGATAGTGACGATGGTCGTTGATAAAAGGTAAAATGATAGTTTTACTTACGAATAAGCAACGAGACTCAAACGTAAGTAAAACTAAAGCTAATCTTAGCTTAATATTATCAAAGTTTTCTACTCTCGATGCTATTGCAATAAGTGGAGTAGAGAATTCGTTCCACTCCTAGTTCTTTAGAATTCACGTTAACTAAGATTATCAGTTCTATCAAAGTCGATGAGAGTAATAATGGAAATTATACTAATCAAGATGCGATAATTCAAAATACGTAAATACTAAATGGGATGAATTCAAAATACGGAAATACTAAATTGACTATATGATAATAAATTAGGGGAATTTGATTCCACCTTGATTCGACTTAATAAACTAACGAAGAAATGTCGTAATCCGAATTGAAATGCTTTCGCATAACAATTGGGTGTTCTAATCCCTAATTGTTCATGGTAATCTCTACCAACTAACAACTAGCATGTGAAACAATCAAACACATTCTCATGGTGAACTAATTACTTTCTAGAATAGAATAGATTTTTACAACCAATTTCTACGCTAACAACAATCAAGTTTCATCAAGGCTTCCTCAAACCCCTCTAATGGAGGTTTTAGCCTTGAATCATCATACTATCATTTTTAAACCAAAAACAATCAAAACAAGTCATTATTGAATAACTAAGTAACTTTCTTAATCTAATTTAACGATAGTCTAAGATTCAAAATGGATTATAACTGAAATTCAAACTAATCTAGAACTAAAATTATGAATACTAATTATCAATTTAAAATAACTAAATCTATGAATGCAAGATTGAATTCGAAATTAAAGATTGAAATATAAACTAAATATTTTATTCTAAGATTCAAAACTTGTTCTAACAACTAATAGAATTGACAACTAATTATATTAAAAATATATAAACTAATTTAATGAATTAAAACTAAGTATTTGGATCATTCACTAATTCAAAGCTAACTAGAAAAATGAATTACTAAGTAAAAACTAAGTTTAAAACTAATTTTTTTGATATAGATCTAACTATCCTTAAGAGTTAAGTTTTTGTTTCTTAAATGGAGGAGACCAAATCCACAAAATCGTGTATGGGCCGAGGAGCCTGTTTTGGGCCGGAAAATTGAGCCCAAAACCTCAGTACTTCAGTCCACAAAGGGCTTTTTCAGCTGGATTTAACTTCAACAGCTTTTTCGTCAACTTCTACTCCTCTGATTGGGTCAAGGTTGGGACCATTGGAATTCTCTTTCTAAGCTGGTCATTTTGACATAAGGTAGGCCCAATTCCGAGGTCTGAGTCCAAAGATACGGCCTTAGGAAGTTCTGCTGACTTTTGTGTGCTGTTTCTGCCCGCATTGACTTTGACTTTTCAGCTTTGATCAGGCTTTAAAAAGACTTTGGAATAGCGTCCTTAAGTAGTAACAGGTCCGTTTATGAAACTTTGTTTTTGTTTTGACATATATACAGTGAGCAATGCTATGAAATGCAGTAACAGATCCGTTTATGAAACTTTGGAATAACGTCCTTAAGTAGGTCCTCACATAAATGTCAAGATAAAAACACTTTGATTTTTCCGCTCAAGTTTTTATTACTCCGATTAATGCGATGGGCACACTTTACCTTACAATCTCAATGACACACAATGAAGCCAAAGTCGATCAAACACATCTGCTACTTACTATCATACTAGCCTATTCCTAATTGAGCTAGAGGTCTTTATTAGGTGTTGCGGGGATTAGGTGATGGTTTAAGAATGAAGAAAATTGATATTAAAAAAGAACCAGTCTGAGATAATAGAATCTTCATATTCTGTAACTAGAGAAAACCTTGTTCTTTTGTTTCTACACTTTGTTTCCATCCTTAGCCTTTTTATTTTGGCTTTTTGACTCATTTTATTCTATTTTTGGAGTCTTTATTTTATTTTTATTTATATTTATATTTTTCTTTTCTTTTCTTTTCTTTGGATGGAAACATCTTTTCTTTTTCTTTTCGGAAGCAACTAACTAATTTTTGTTTACACAGGTTTTTCTCTTTTCTTTTCTTCACTCATCTTATTCTCAGACTCGTTCTAAAATGGGTAGGTTGATTTTTTATTTTGTTTTGTTTTGTAAAAGGGTAAAGGAATTGTGGTTTATGAAAGGCTAAAGAAAGGCTCAGGAGGGGCTTAACTAGCGAAAATAATTCATAGGTTTGAATTTTTGGCTATATCGATCCAAAGAGGGCCTAAATTCTCGCTTAGGATATGGTATAATAATCAAGCAAGTGGACGTGTGATTTCTCTATCCGGAATTTACTTCTCCCTTATGTCATTTATCAAATATTTCACTCATATAAAGCTTTAGACTATATTCTCACAGGATTTGTAGAATAAGTACTCTAGCCTAGATTTCAGAAACTTACTGCTAAACAATCATAGATACTCATGTAATATATTTATAGAAAGATGCAAAGATTATTACCTATATATTACCTTAAGTTTCTAAAAACTATTCTAACGCAAAAGCTAACGTGAAACTTCTAGACTATTAAGAGCATAGAGAAAAAAAATAATACCAATATTCCTAAGTGTATAACATAAACTTTTTATTTATTATTATTTTTATTTTTTATATTATTTTTTTTTGAATTTTTGAACTTTTTACTAGAAAACAAGTGCATATTGTACATATCTATATCTTAACAGGTGCCTTAAATTATGCATATTTCTATGCCACCCCCAAACAAGAAGCATGCTTTGTCATCAAAGTATTGAAATAAAAAGGGTAGAAAAATACCATTGAAACGCGTGAAATTTTGGAACATCTGCAAAACAAAGTTAAAACATACTAATATAGAAAAATAAAAACAGACGCAACTCTATATGAGTTCCACCCGTTATGGGGATAACAAGAATCAAATTGCTTGGGACATAACCAGACACCAACAAAAATAAAAACTTACCTTATCTCCATCGTTTAAGCGTCATTCTCCTCCTCTTCATAGGACCAAGGCTCTTTTGCGTCCTGCCACGCTATGATAATTTGCCAAGCCCTTCGCCATGTATCATCAACTTATGCTAACCTGTTAAGTGTTACTCGGTCTGATGGGGTGTAAGGAGCAACCAAATGAGGTTGCACCTACCATCCCGGCCAAGTCATAACTCGAAATGAACGAACCCGCAATTGGTGGTCTCATGATTTCAACCCTAACCCAATCCGTGAACTGGGTACAAAATTCAGGTAAACAACCGCGCATGATGCGGCAAACCAAAATAGGCATAAGAAGATATTTATGCCTCATGCTATGGGCTCTCTTTAGACTAGTCACTAAAACTCTGGGAATGTCAAATAGGCGACGTCCCTTCAAAAAAGCAAGGAAAAAAACGTCACCAGCGGTACTATTTGCGTATAAACCGCCACTCTCCTAAAAATATTCATCGGGATGAATAACATGGTGGTGCCTTACATTCGAGGACCACTACCAGGGGCTATGTTATATCGCCTTTGGTCCATTACCGCTAAACACCCCTCCCCCATAATACTTTCGTGGAAATACGATAGTTATAGAGGTATGCATTATCGGTCATATATCCCCTCGTGTTAGTAGGATTAGGCAAATGTAATCCCGAAATGAACGCTACCAAATTCTTACTGAATTCCATTATCGTGTCATTAACTACGACAGAGAATTTTTATTCTCCATCAGGTTGACAAAAGAAATTAATATTATTGTAGAAATATGCAGTAAGCTGAGGTGAATATGAGTCGTCATTACTTACCAGTAGATGTTGCCATCCTAACTGCAAGATCCTGTCACGGAACCAACCTCCATAGGTCTCGCTTCCCAACAAGTCTTCGAAAGATTGCTCAGGTATGACTGTAGGAGATGCCATCACAATAACTACTCTCTAGAAGAGCTGCAAATGACCCTGGAAAACTCTAAAAAAATCAGAAAATTTTAGGGTTTGCGAAGGTCGTGGTTTAGCGCTCACGAAATGGCCTTTTGAGGGCTGGTCGCTCAAGTTCAAATCGAGGAGTTAGGCGTTTCAGCTAAGCTGGCGCTTCGAAATGGTCTTGGTAGGGCGCTATCCCAGGTGTGTGAAGAGCAGGATGAAGTGAAAAATAAAAGGAAAAATGTAGAGGCTCAGGGTGAGAGATGAAAGTGAGATGTGTGGGTTTTGTGTGTAGATGAATCAAGTATATATAGGGTTTTAGTTTTTAAAACGAATCGACAAGTTGCCAAAATTTTTTAAGGCAATTGCTGGAAACAAAATATTTCCAAAGCCTAAAACGGAAACAACCCATATTCCTTATTCCAAAACAAACCTAATATCTTTTAGATTGAATTTAGAATAGCAACTTCCTAACTTATTGAAATTTCATCCTACCACAATATCTAATCATAGCCACACCAATAATAGCAATATTCTCGACCAACTCATTACAAAATTACTTCTAAAATGGTGGACCAGATAAAAGCAATGCTAACAATAAGAATACCACCCCCAAACAGTTCGGGAAGGTGGGATTTACGTAAAAATCCATCGCATGCTTAGACAAAACCTATTTTAAATTAAAATAGAAATTCAAATAACAATTAACTATAGAATTCAAATTTAACTACTGAATTTAACAACTTAACATCCAATCTACTAAAAATAATAAAAACAACATCAAAACAACAAATTTCCTAAACAACTAGCCACGAGATGAAGATGGGCCCTGGGATGAAGATGGACCCGAGCCATCCATCCTTCGGCGATGACGCTCATGCCTCACAGACTCCTCTGAGGAAGAACCCACCATGGGTGGCATGCGTTCTAGAATTTCCACTTGGAACCGGCGCTGTTGACACTGCCTCTTTTTGTGTATGTAGATGGTGTATGGACGATATAGATAGATGAGAAGGTATATGGATGATATAGATAGATGATGGTCGTTGAACAAAATAGAAGCGTATCAAAACCTAATTATCTCTCAATAAGTAAAGGATGAGTAGGGTATCGTTCCACTTTTAAGTATATGTTTATATGAAGGACAGGACTGGAAAGGGGGTTTGAGGGATTAAAAACTATTATTATATATTTTAGATTCTAATGCTAAACTAAACTAAACTAAACTAAACTATTGAGAATTTATAAGAAAGAGAATTCAAGAGATTAGAATCCACCAATACTTTTGATCTATGACCTTCTACTTCATGGTTGTTCTTACAAATAGACTACAATTAGGCAACCGAGCGAGTGCCGATGCCCTTTTGGACAAAACATCGTTAACAAATAACTCTACTTAAGGTTGTTCCTATGTTCATGTTACTAGTATCTTCTTTCCTTTTATGTGAGCTTGGGCAGCTATTCAATGAATCACCATCTAAGGCAAACACAAAGAATACTTCCCTTACTCTAAAATACTACACAACTAGAAGAAAAGTAGAGAATAATAGTATAATATTCAATTACAATAAATAAAACCCTATTCTAGCATTATATTTAATTGCAATAAATAAAAGTATGTCACTAGCAAATATTCAATTGCAATAAATAAAACTCTAAACTAGCATGATATTCGATTGCAATAAATAAAAACCTTAATCTATACTTCCATCTCTTGGTCTGGGCAATGGAACTAATAACTAAAAACATAAAGAACTAACCTGATTGAAGAACACCATGAACCAGAAGAATCATTAAACCTTAAGCACTGGCTTCATCTCATCCCTTGAAGAAGAAGATTAGCTTTCCATAAAGAAGGAAGAACACGAAGAACGAGAAGAAGAAGAGTTAAAGAACATAAGACTAGAAAGACTAATTTATTAAGACTCAGCTAGTTAAAACCGATCTTTTATTATTAATCTCTCTCTGCCTTAAGTTTTGGAGACAAGAATATAAGTGAATTGGCAAATTACATGAGGCACTTAGGTCCTCTATTTATAGAGGTTACAATGAGCTCTAGAAGCATTCTAAACCGCCATTTGTTTCCTAATACAAATAAACTTCTTTCAGAGTCCAACTTCGTCTCCAAAACTGAGAAGAAATTAGCTACAGTGTCGATCCATGCGTCTGGATGCACTATTAATGCGTCTGGACGCTCAATCCATATGTCCCAGACACGTAAGCCTATTTTGTCTCTTCTGCTCTATCCTTCTATCCTTTTTTGCGGGCTTTGGTCCAAGCAATGAATCCTTTGGCCTTGGGCTTCCAAATAGGCTTTAAAATAGGTCTAAGTCGCATATTTAATAGCTCTAATTCCTTAGCATTCTCCATGATTGTCCACGGGCTTCCCATGTGATCCTTAATGTTCTGAATTGCTCCGTTTTACCTCTTTTTCTCTAATATTCCACAAAACTCTCTCTTTCACTTGTGGAATCATAAAACATAACTTACAAATACTATTTGTCCACTAAGATGGTTAAACAAGAGGCATAACCGAGGGTTAAATTGCACTTTTTGAGCACTTATCACAACTCCCAACTAGCCTTTTGCTAGTCTCTTAGCAAATAAGATACAAATAGATAAGTGATCAAAATCACATCATAATAACAAAAATAAAATCCTAACTCACTTTTCGCTTGGCATCATCGATTGCATTTACCATATGCAACAAGGCTTTAAACCTTTAAGTTCCCCAAAAAGGACGAGTTATAGTCTCGTGAGGGTTTTCAGGTGATATACCCACAAAATCAATCAATTGCATGTTCAAGAATGATAGTATTTTTCAGAGAGAGAAATTCCTTACCAACTTAGTGCTTACTCCAATAGACGGTCTCCATTGCTAACTACATTGCTGCAAAGACTCATAGATTATGATGGAAGATAGTAAAAATTGACAAAATCCTCAATCAAGGCTTATGTGTGTACTCAGTCAATCTCCTATACTCTCCTATCCAAGAAACGGAATCCCTAATTTACCTTTAGACAGATAATCTCGACTTTCAATCCTCACCGGTCATACTCTCAGAAAAGAATCTCTCAGAAGATGGTCTACTATTTTACCTCATGTATGTGGGGAAAAGAATAATGAATACAAACATCCCACATATTACCTTGAAAAACGGACTTCTGGATGAAATTAGTCTCATGGAAAGAATGTCAATCACATATGAAGTGTCGGGTCTTTCACTTTAGCATCCTTTCACTTATTTCAGACTTCGTACCATACTGTAATGATAATTCATGGGTTGTAACTTGGCTTGGGTATTGGTTTATGAAGGAAAGGTAAAAAGGATTCTAAGGTTGTTTCTGAAAACACTAAGGGTTTTGCTTCATTCTTTGGAAGATTTCTTCAAATTCTGTATTGTAGAGAAAATTCTTCCTTTGTCTTAGCTTTTCCATCCATTCTGTTTAACTTTTTTTTTTCAGCTCAATGGTATATCCTTGATTAGTACTGGATATGCTTGTTTTCCACTAGCTTCTTTCACTTAGAACAGAATGATGGTCTTCATTGTATCTCTATGGTATTTCCTTGTAATCTTCCTTTTGTGCTCTTTCTTCCTCCTTGTTCCCTCGTATTCTCGAAACATATGGGTATGGGTGATAAAGGTTTTTGGCTATACTCCTTGTCCGAGTTAGGTAAAGGGTAAAGGGTTTTATGAAAGAAAATAGCTTATTGTAAGGCTCAAAAGGGTTTAACATGATGGTCCTACTAGGTGGGATAAAAAATTTGAATGGGTTCACTACTTGACTTATCGAGATGATACTCTGTTTGAATAGACTACAAGACCTAATGGCTATCTCCCCATTGATGTCACTTTGTGATTAACCAAATTAACAAATAATGAGACTATATTACAAGGACATAAAGAACTGAAAGATGTTGAGTCACTAAGACTTCGGATTTTTCGTAAAGAACTCTCCAAAGAATGGGTATAAAGCTCAAGTCTCACGAGCTAAGTCTAAAAATTATACTTCCAGTTTACTAGGGGTTTAAATTTCTCTTCAAAAAAGTACACAAACCCCACCAAGTATTATGGTGGTGGTGCCTTGATAAAGAATTCTATCAACAAGAACTATGTCCGAGCATAATAAATAGTGTAAGCGTAATGAAATCAATAATATCAACTATCTATCAAACTCAACACTAAGCGAAGATAGAATATATATCCCGGACTCATTATTAAAATTCATTTTTCTCATGCTATTGATATAGAAACAAAATATTTTTGTTTTGAAAACTAATTTTCAAATTCATTTCTCAAGTACACCCTCCCCAACTTAACATATGCATTGTCCTCAATGTATAGAAATTAAGTAAATGAAATGAATGAGAAAAAGGGAAGATGTTACCATTGATGCTTTGAATATCAAAATTAATCCAAAAAATAAGAACATTTCCTTTCACCAAGATTTTTTTTTTTTTTTGTTAGGTCTTTTTAAGTAAGATCCCTAATACTATATATCTTGCATTATCAATTTGGAGTGAGAAGATCAGTTTTTCTTACCCAAATCTGACGAATGTTTGGAGGACGAGGAGGTCTCACCTTGTGGGTTGTCAAAAATACTCCTTGATATGCTGGAAAGATTGCTAGTGAAGTTGCTTCTCTACCTTGAACTATTTCAGTCCGATGATTGTGTGATAGGCCTTGTGGTTCCTCTCGTAGAAGATTGACGAAAATCTTTCTTTTTAACAGACAATAGTATCTCGATATGCCTTTTACCACCACAGTGATGATAATAGATGTCCGGGCCGACCGCGGGTGGGTGGGCGGTAGGTAGACGGGTTCACATATCTTGCTCTCGTTCGACAATGATGGTGTAGAAGAGGCTTCAACAAAGGTAATGCTTCTTATCAATATGGTCCACTTTACGCCCGGAAGACTAATTTCAGTTTCTAGATTCTCGTTGTTTTTCCAAAACTTCTTTAAAAGCCGATTCTCTAGTAACCCATTTTTCCCCGGCGAAGTTTGTTGTTCATCCCGAAATGTAGAGTTCATCTTCTCAAGGTATGATACTCTCTCGCCAATTTTCCATTATGCTCACTTAAATCCTGAATTTTATGCAGAGATTCCAAGAACATGGCTAGCAATGCCTCCGTGGTTGGGTTCTCAGGTTCATCACAGTTTTCTGTAGATTGAGCACTCTCAATTGTATCTTCGAATGGGCAGAATTCTTGTATCATGCTATCAAGGAAGTACACCCCTTCACCTTTGGCGTCATCACAATCCTTATGCAACAGGTGAAAGATATTTATGTCCATGGACATCTTTCCAAAGTTGATCTTTATTTCACCGTTGTGACAATTTATCAAAGCTTTTGCGGTAGCGAGGAAAGGTCGGCCTAGAATAATTGGAATTTTATCAAAGGCCTCCTTGGTGTCTATCACAATGAAATCTATTGGATAGTAGAAATCGGCTACTTGAACAAGAACATCCTCAACTATGCCTCTGGGAATCTTGGTAGAGCGGTCCGCTAACTTCAATTTGACTTTTGTAGGCTTTAGGTTCTCCAGGCCCAATGCTTGGTACACATGATATGGCAAGAGATTAACACTAGCACCAAGTAGGGGTGGGCAATGGGCCGGGTCGGGCTAGCCCGGCCCTAAACATTTAAAGCCCTTCAAATATGGCCCGGCCCTAAAGTCGGCATAGGGCCGGGTCACAAGTCTAAACCTCAAGCCCTTACCCTACCCTAAGCCCTTTTTAAAGGCTTTAGGGGTAGGGCTTTAGGGGCGCCTATATATTTTCTTTTTTTTTTACTACATCAGTTTTAAAACTCATTTATATTACAAAATGTACAATAATCTACAAACTCAAAGTCCAACCAATCTAGTAATAATCTTGTATAAGTCCAAAATTTAAAATGCACATCCACAATCTAATGAACTCAAGTACATCGAGAGTTCGAATTTGTTCTTCCTTGTACTCAAACCTCACTAAAATTACATTTTAAATTGAAATACATAGACAAATAATTATATTATCATTTTAAAGGAAGAAGTAATAGATATAAAGAAGAAACATAATAGTTTTGGTTAAGGGTCATGGAAGTTGTTAAACTATTTGTAATATCATAAATTATTTCTATAATAGATTCAAACAAATATAATATTACCTTTCTTCTAATTTAAAAGTGATTCAAGCTTTGTATATGGAAATGAAAATATTGGCTTTTGAACAAGTGATGGAGAAAGGTTTGAGATTACAAATGTCATTTTTTTGACAAAGGTTGTTTTTTGGTTTCTATGTTACAAATGTCTGCTATGTATTTTGCTTTAATGGTGTGGAAGGAAATCTTTAGTTTTAGACTTGGCTTGGATGTGAATAAAAATATAATTTATAAGAAATAAGTGAGAAAAGAAATTGAGAATAATAAGTTATGGACTTTGACTTAATGATCAAAGGAATAAAGTCTTATTTTTTATTAGGCTAGTGCTCATTGTTCTTCATGCAGGCTGTTAAGTTGACAATTTTTTGTTATATAAGACAAGTTATTGGAAGTACCTTTAGGTGTAAGTGATAAATTACAAAGGACAATGTTATTTTAATTGAAAATATTTAACAAAGAGTTGGACAATTATGATATGTGTATTTATAGTGAAAGTGTGAAACAGGGCCGGTTAGGACTTGGTTAGGGCTTGGTTGGGGTTGGGCTAATGAGGGCTGAATTAGGGTCGGGCCTATGTTTTAGAATCTTAGCCCTAGCCCTGCCTTAGAAGGCATTAGGGCCGGGCTGGGCCGGCCCTAAACTCTGTGAGGGCTTTAGTTGTGAGGGCTTTATAGGGCTTAGGGTCGGGTCGGTCAGGGCCGGGTTAGGGTCGTTAGGGCCAAATTCCCACCCCTAGCACCAAGGTCTGATAAGCAACCAAAACTGCAATATTAAACCCCGAGAGACATAACATTTTGGTCGATTATGTGTTTAATAATCATGTAATAATTATATTTTCGTACTTTTTGCAGGTTTCGCGATTTAAAATAAATATAATGATAAAGCGTGCATCGGCACGGGAATATTGGAATATTTGAAGTTTCCCACTCAACCCCAAAATGAAGCCCAACAGAGCGACTAGAGCCGGGTTTCCAAAAGAGCGTAACCAATGCAAACGGTCCACATATAAAGAAGCAAACAAACTTCGGAAGCTCAAATCGGATAAATCGGGGTGCCGACGTTGGCTAGTTAACTGCCAGAGCGACCAGGGCGACAAACTCTACGCAAAGATAGAAAGTTGTAAAAACGCCAAAATCGGTGCCGCCACTAGACATACTAAGTGGACCCACTCGGCGGGGCCAAAAGGCATGACGAGTCAGCATAGGCAGGTGGCAAGAGATGGTCACAAAATTGTGCCACCTTGCAATGAGAGAAGACACGTACCTGTTTAAAGATGGAAATGAAATTGAGCAAAAGGACAATTACAAAGCACAAAAGGACGAAACATTAAATGAAGTTTTGTTTCGTAAACAAAACTTTGGTTTAAAGGAAGTCACGTGAAAACAAAACTTTGAATATCAAAGTTTTGAATGTCTCAAATGGAGAAACGGCCAAAACTCAATTAAAACCTTCTCTAGTCTCCAACCTATATATATGAGGGGGTAGCCTTCATATATTTTCCTTCAGCATTTTATGCTCTAGCTTCCGCTTAGCAGTAGTTAGTTTTAATTCAGCACTTACATTCCGTCATTTACATTCCAGCAGCTTAAATCTCGTAAGTCATTTTACCCTTAATAACAGTCATTTCTTTTCTAGTGTAATTCTGCCTTGCATTTATTTACTTAATGTCTACAAGTTTTATTATTCTTTCAATGACCATGAAGCTAATCCCCTCGGGGGGAGGGTTATCTTTGCTTCGTGTGAAAATCGGATTGACTTCGTTAATATTCTAGAATCACTACTTAGGAATTAGGCATAGATTAGACATCCGGTCCTAAAATGATCGAGAGGCTACAAAATTTGAGAGCCGATGCTCCATAAGATCTCGGTAGCGACCCAAAAATGTCTGTAGCGACTCTATGGTGTCGAATGACTCTCCAATTTGTCCAAATTGATGTGGAATCGAGCCGGGGAGCTGAAATGATATTCCGAGATGAAATATTAGTTCAACTCCTTATACTAGTCGCGATGCAGCTTCGAGATGTGGGCATGCGCTAGGATCAATACTCGGCGTCGTCTCCAACACCGCGACGCAATTAGAGATGTAGTGATGTGGTAATATAAACTGTTGAAAAATGATTCTTGCATGAGTATGATTAACTCTCTCCCTGTTTCTCTATTTTTGTTTACCTGCATATAATCACAGTAGTAATTTACATTATTTGCATTACCGTTAATTTAATTAAAACCAACAAAAAAACCTAAAATCCTACTCACCAAAAGTTGTAATTCCAGTTGTGAACCTTTTCCGAGCCCTAAGGTTTGGACGATCCCTTACTCGACCTATCCTATCAAACCCACGTGAGTAAGGTAACTTGACTAAAACGTACGACTATACGGACGTTGGACTTTGTACTTTGGACTTGGGTCTTTGGACTTCGGACTTTGGACTATGGACCTCGGACTTAAGAAAATAAGTATAAAATCAATAACGTGTGATTAAACATGTTTTATCAAGGTCTAAAAGAGCATTACCTGTGAATTTTTCTCATATCTTGCATGATATTGTAGGACTTCCTGGATCTTTGAGCTTGACTGGAGCTTGCTGATGGATAATAGATTTGTTTGTCCAACTAGAAATGCTCGCTTTAGAACATGAGTACTTCTCTTTATGTTGTATGCATCCTTCAAGAATTTGGCATATGATGGCAACTGCTTGATTGCTTTGAGAAAGGGGATATTGATGTTATCTTTCTCAAATGCCTCCTTCATCTCTAAAAATTGTTTGTCCTTTTTGCTTTAAGCAAAAAATATAGGAAAATGTGCCTTTGGTACAAACACATCAGCATGTGTCTGCTCTTCTTTCTCTTCGGCATTCTTGCATATCTTGTCTTGGTCATCTTGACAAATGGGAGTGGAAAGGATTTCCCCCACTTTCTTTTGAACTTCATTTGAAATCTTGACCGATTGCTCTCAAGAATGTCATCATGAGAAGGTAAGTCAACCTTGCCGCCTATATTCAATCGATCGAGAGTAGTAATCGAGCTAACATGATCATGGAGGTGATCAGTACTAGAAGTTGTCCCAATGTGGAATACATCTTTACTCTTTGATATTGGTTCCAATAAGCCAGGTTGAATGGCTTGTGTCTTTACCGACAAAGCAGTAGTGAGTTGGTCGACCTTAGCCTCTAGAGACTCCATTCTAGAACATTGACTTCCCTGGCAGCGGCGCCATTTGACACTGCCTCTTTTTGTGTATGTAGATGGTGTATGGATGATATAGATAGATGAGATGGTATATGGATGATATAGATATATGATGGTCGTTGAACAAAATAGAAGCGTATCAAAACCTAATTATCCCTCAATAAGTAAAGAATGAGTAGGGTATCGTTCCACTTTTAAGTGTATGTTTATATGAAGGACAAGACTGGAAAGGGGGTTTGAGGGATTAAAAACTATTATTATATATTTTAGATTCTAATACTAAACTAAACTATTGAGAATTTATAAGAAAGAGAATTCAAGATATTAGAATCCACCAATATTTTTGATCTATGACCTTCTACTTCATGGTTGTTCTTACAAATAGACTACAATTAGGCAACCGAGCGAGTGTCGATGCCCTCTTGGACAAAACATCGTTAACAAATAACTCTACTTAAGGTTGTTCCTATGTTCATGTTACTAGTATCTTCTTTCCTTTTATGTTAGCTTGGGCAGCTATTTAATGAATCACCATCTAAGGCAAACACAAAGAATACTTCCCTTACTCTAAAACACTACACAATTAGAAGAAAAGTGGAGAATAATAGTATAATATTCAATTACAATAAATAAAACCCTATTCTAGCATTATATTAAATTGCAATAAATAAAAGCATGTTACTAGCAAATATTCAATTGCAATAAATAAAATCCTAAACTAGCATGATATTCGATTGCAATAAATAAAAACCTTAATCTATATTTCCATCCCCTGGTCTGGGCAATGGAACTAATAACTAAAAACATAAAGAACTAACCTAATTGAAGAACACCATGAACCAGAAGAATCATTAAACCTTAAGCACTGGCTTCATCTCCTCCCTTGAAGGAGAAGATTAGCCTTCTATAAAGAAGGAAGAACACGAAGAACGAGAAGAAGAAGAGTTAAAGAACATAAGACTAGAAAGACTAATTTATTAAGACTCAGCTAGTTAAAACCGATATTTTATTATTAATCTCTCTCTGCCTCAAGTTATGGAGACAAGAATATAAGTGAATTGGCAAATTACATGAGGCACTTAGGTCCTCTATTTATAGAGGTTACAATGAGCTCTAGAAGCATTCTAAACCGCCATTTGTTTCCTAATACAAATAGACTTCTTTCAGAGTCCAACTTCGTCTCCAAAACTGAGAAGAAATTGGCTACAGTGTCGATCCATGCGTCTGGACGCACTATTCATGCGTCTTAGATGCGATCAATGTGTGTCGGGCCGCCGATCCATGTGTCCCGCATAATCGTAAGCCTATTTTGTCTCTTTTGCTCTATCCTTCTATCCTTTTTTGCGGGCTTTGGTCCAAGTAACGAATCCTTTGGCTTTGGGCTTCCAAATAGGCTTTAAAATAGGTCCAAGTCGCATCTTTAATAGCTATAATTCCTTGGCCTTCTCCATGATTGTCCACGGGCATCCCATGTGATCCTTAATGCTTCGAATTGCTCTTTTTACCCCTTTTTCTCTAATATTCCACAAAACTCTCTCTTTCACCTGTAGAATCATAAAACATAACTTACAAACACTATTAGTCCACTAAGATGGCTAAACAAGAGGCATAACCGAGGGTTAAATTGCACTTTTTGAGCACTTATCAGCTGTGCCTCCATAAATGCCTTCATCTCTACCCAACGCTCGTCTTCACGCTGTACTATAGTCTCCATGTTAGCCTGGAGATCTTTTCCACCCTTGTTGAGCAATTCAACATATGTCTTAAGATTCTTTTGGTTATTTCGAATTCTAACCTGCCTAGTCCGTACGTCTTCACAGATATTATTAATGGAACGCAAGCCACGATGCAACACTGACATACGTTCTAAATCAGAAGTACACCTCTCCAAGGCATCAGCATCAAAACATGCCTTATCCTCCTCCTCATCATCCGAATCAACCACCCCATCCTACGACAAACTCCAAGTCTTCTGGATACACTCCGTATAAATAGTTGCATTTGAATGCAACTTTAACATAATACGATCAGATTTTGTAACAACCCCAAAAGACATCATGATCTTAGTGATCAATACAGGGAAGGGTGCAATACTTTTCCTAACTCCTCTAATCATATTTAATATAAAATTGAGGATGCAAAATTTATACCTCTTCTCCTGCAATATCCGAGAAACGTCGGCATAGTTTAACCGGATGTCGCCGACTTTCTTTTCCCAATGACGCGTTTTACCAATCCATCAACTGACCCCTAGTTGGTTCGGAGAGATGACCGCCGGACACAATGTGATTTCGGATTGTACCGTCCCTCCAAGACAAGTTAATCTTTCATCAATCAGGGAACTCCAAGATAATTGGGATTCCTACAAGGTGGCTTCGAGTTTGGGTTCTGGCGTAATGCTTAAAATATCAGCCAACAACTCTCTAGAAACTTCTCTCCTCGTCCCAGCCATCTTCACAAAATTTTTTTGACCCTCCAACTCCCCCTTCTTATAAAATTGTGACACCAAATCGGAGTGGTAGAAGTTATTCTCTGAATACCACAACCTATTCCAATCCCTCCTAATCATTTCGTTACTGTAAAACAACGCAAAGTGGTCGGCTTTAAAAGCTTGTTCCGGCAAAATTCGTCGTTTTTTAGCCATTGAAGTTTGGAGTCGATTTATTGGCTTGAGTGCATTGTGGGGAGTGAGTTTGAATCAAGCTTACTCAAAAATTTTGGAGTGGGCGCGGTGGTGGTTGGAATTTGTTGGTTTTTTCTATGTTTTTGGTGGTTTAAACTATTGATAATGGTGGTGGAGATGATGTGGAGAAGTTTTGGAGTGGGGGAAACTTATTTTGCGTGGTGGTATTTGTTTTTTTTGTTTTTTTTTTAATTTATTTATTTGTTAGGGTTTGGTTTTTGTTAATGGCAGAATTGGAGAAGAAACTCGCGATCTGTTTGTGTTTTGAGGAAGGAGACGCACGTGCATGCGATTTTTGGGCCCAAGCCCAATTTGATTTTGACATTTCCAATTTTATGCGCGCAAACTTCAAACTAAAATTGCCGATTCGTTACCAGTCCGATTTTTGCGAATGAGATATGGAAATGATCAGGAGAGAATTTCCAATCCAATGATCCATAAAACACTATATTCTAACCGTGGTTGACATATAAAAAGGTGGAAAATGCTTCGAAGTGCGTGAATATCGTAAGTTATGCGAACAAATGAAATCTAAATTCATAGATAATGTCCACCCGAATCAAAATATGATTAAACGGCATACGCAACAACAATGGAAAGTTGAACAATCAAGGACGGAAATGCCAACACCCCACCCAAACAAATTTTATAGAACAGAGTTTAGAAAATTTGTTTTAAACGTGGGTCTTTTAAAGTCAGATTCCTGAGACTTCCTAGATTACTTTTTTTTTTTTTGGTTTTTTTTTTTTTTTTTTTTTTTTTATGAATTCGGATTAATATAAGGAAAACAAAAAGCAATAAAGACATAATTCACACCATAGAGAAATATGACTCAAAAATCGAGAAAACATGCAAGAGTGGAAAACGTGAATTATGTTAAACGTGGTCTTAGGATCCGGTACTTACAGCCACACACTCCATAGGGAGGGCCCGGTTACCTAAATGGTGCACTTACCAATATATGGAAGTGTAAGAAAGTACACCAAACAACAAAAGTCAGTCCTCATAGATGGGGTCCTGTAAAAGGACTTCTTCCATATCAGGGGACATTAACTCGTGAAAATGTTTTAACCGTTGGCCATTGACTTGAAAGGTACTGTTATCCTTGGAATTTACCAAGGTGATTGCCCCGTAAGGGGTGACTTCAGTAAGCAGAAAAGGACCGGACCAACGGGTTTTTAATTTCCCGAGAAAAATATGTAGACGGGAGTTGTAAAGCAAGACCTTTTGACCTACCACAAACTCTTTGCGCAAGATTTGCTTATCATGAACACGTTTCATGTTAGCTTTATAATCCTTCGCGAGATCATAAGAATCGCTACGGATTTCTTCAAGCTCATTCAATTGCAACTTGCGCTTGACACTCGCCTCATCAAAATTGAAGTTAAGGCTTTTTATTGCCCACATAACACGGTTCTCCAATTCAACGGGCAAATGACAAGGTTTCCCAAATAGAAGTCTGAAGGGAGACATACCTATAGGAGTTTCAAAAGCAGTCCTATACGCCCTTAAGGCATAAGTTAGACGTTTAGACCAATCTTTCCTATTAGGATTTACAGTTGTTTCTAAGATTTTTTTTATTTCCCTATTAGAAACTTCTACTTGGCCGCTAGTTTGTGGATGAATATGAGTTGCCACTTTATGTGTAACTCCATACTTTTTAACTAGAGATGCAATAACTCTGTTGCAAAAATGTGTTCCACCATCACTAATGATGGCTTTAGGAATGCCAAACCGACAGAAAATGTATTTCTTAACAAAAAACACAACTGTCTTATGGTCATTGCTACGGCAAGTCATGACCTTTATCCATTTAGACACGTAGTCCACGACAACTAGAATATAAATGAAACCGTAGGAAACAGGAAAAGGACCCATGAAATCAATGCCCCATACATCAAAAATTTCTACCACCATGATTGGGTTTAATGGCATCATATTACGCTTAGTGATTCGCCCAAGTTGTTGGCGACGAACACATGTCTTACAATGCACTTGGGCATCTTTAAAAAGAGTAGGCCAATAAAACCAACATTGAAGAATTTTAGCAGCTATTTCATACCAGTAAAATGGCCACCACACACTTTGTCATGGAAGAACGATAGAACCTCATTATATTCCCACTGGGGAATACAACGACGAATAATCTAATCCGCACAATACTTAAAAAGGTAGGGCTCATCCCAGTAGTATAACTTAACTTTGGCCAAGAACTTTTTACGTTCATTTCTTGATCAAACATCAGAAAGAATATCAGACACTAAATAATTCACAATGTCAGCATACCATGATGCAGAAAAAATAGCATACAGATGCTCATCAGGAAAGGAGTCAGGTATGGACTCAGAATCACTATCATCGTCATTTGTTAGTCTAGATAAGTGGTCGGCAACTATATTTTCGACCCTTCTTTTGTCATTTATTTCTAATGTGAACTCTTGCAGGAGAAGAATCTATCGGCGAGAAGGTACCTAAGGGCTGCATGGTCCGTGTAAACTAAAGTCTTAGTACCAACCAAATAAGGATGAAACTTATCTAAAGCATGAACGACATCTAAAATTCTTTTTCACTTGTTGTATAATTCCTTTGAGCATCGTTTAATATTTTACTAGCATAATAAATGACAGTGAACTTATTATCTAGTTTCTAACCTAACACAGCACCAACGACATAATCACTAGCATCACACATGAGTTCGAAAGGTTTAGACCAATCGGGAGGCTGTATAATGGGTGCAGATGTTAAGACGGCTTTTAAAGTTTCAAAAGCCTGTTTACAGTTAAAATTAAATTCAAAGATGGCATCCTTTAAAAGCAAATTAGTCAAAGGCCTAGCTATCTTTGATAAAACACCTATAAAACCCTACATGGCCTAGAAAGGCTCTAATATCATGGACAGTCCGTGGCATAGGTAAAGACGCTATCTTATCTAGTTTGGCCTTATCTACTTTGATGCCATCACTAGATACAATGTGACCTAGCACTATTCCCTTTTTCACCATGAAATGATATTTTTTCCAATTTAAAACTAGACTCTTCTTTTCACACCGTGTCAAAACCTTAGACAGGTTACACAGGTAGTCAGTGAAAGAGTCTCCATAGATAGAAAAATCATCTATGAAGACTTCCATGAAGCGCTCTACCATGTCACTAAATATATGAAGCATACATCGGTGGAAGGTATCAGGAGCATTATAAAGGCCAAAAGGCATTCGTTTATAGGCATATGTTCCAAAAGGACATGTGAAGGTAGTCTTTTCTTGGTCATCAATATCAATAATAATCTGGAAATAACCAGAGTAGCCATCTAAAAACCAATAAAAAGCATGACCAGCTAGACGTTCGAGCATCTGATCTATAAATGGTAAAGGAAAATGATCTTTTCGTGTCATGACATTTAAACGTCTGTAATCAATACAGATCCTCCATTACATAGGACCATGCGTGGAAACATAGTCACCCTTAGCGTTACGTATCATGGTAATCCCTAATTTCTTAGGAACTACATGAATGGAACTTACCCATTTGCTATCGGAGATTGGGTATATGATACCCGCATCAAGTAGCCGTAAGACTTCTTCCCTGACCACCTCTTTCATGGTAGGGTTCAAGCGATGCTGAGGTTCACGAGAGTCTTTGCGTTATCCTCCAAATGGATACGATGAGTGCAAACATTAGGGTCAATTCCCTTAATGTCGTCTAGGGACCAACCAATACGCACAACTTTTCAGCTGGGGGCGACTAAGTTACGATTAATTATTCTAAGTTAGTCGCTAGCCATTTTGAATGATAATATGTGACTCGCGATGATAGAATGAATGTTTATTTGGACTTAGTTCAACGAATTGCATGAAATTTTACACCTATCAGTATTGTACAGTATCCGCGTTATGATGTAAGGCATCCTAATTCTATCGTATACTTATCCGTGGAAAACCAAGTCGTCGTTGTCACGACAATACTGGATTAACCACTTATACTGTCAAATGATTCCAACGAGCTTGATGTTTTGACCAAATATGATCAAAACACTAAGTGGTGATGAAAGAGATGAAAAACGTAGAAAAGTAGTAAGAAAAGTGATGGTGATCGGGAGAACGATGAGACTGTACCTTGCGGTTGCCTACGTACCCAAATTATCGATGAGATCAAGTCTCAAGAACGTAGTTCTATATAAAAAATAGTTTGGTATTTATATAGGTAGAGTAATCCTTGTAGCTCAAGTATTCTTGTAGCTTAAGTAATTGTAATTGAATATAACTCTTAACTGATAATTATCTCTTTGATAAGAAACGAATCTGGACATAAATTAATGTACATTAGTGGCAAGTCATGTGGCTAAAGTTCAACCTTAGACACATGAGTTAATGGGCCTATACATTGATCCATGGTATTGCAAATTGGGTTTTTGCCCTGTTGATTAAACGAATAAAATAAAGGGACGTTTGCCACGTAG
Source organism: Coptis chinensis (assembly GCF_015680905.1). Lineage (NCBI taxonomy): Eukaryota > Viridiplantae > Streptophyta > Magnoliopsida > Ranunculales > Ranunculaceae > Coptis > Coptis chinensis. The sequence continues at coordinate 45,480,288 of NC_141457.1, forward strand.
GTGGGGGTCGAAACACCGCGCCCTCTTTGGCATGCGAACAAAGTTCATATGGCAAAGAAGAGAAGAAAAATCAAGGAAAAAACAGAATAAGAAAAGAGTGAGCGGAATGTATAACAAAGTGCCGTGTGAATGTAAACGATAGGAAAATGGACAATCGGAAAAACTTCGTGAATTATCGAGAACGAAATAATGTCAAACTAATGCATATGGGACACAATGTAGTTAAATAAAAGATGGCTGAAAATGCACAGAAAAAATTGCAAAAGAAATTAATGGCCGAAACTGTACCGAACGCATTACGTAATAATACGAAAATTGATTTCGACGACGCATGCCAGCGGAATAGTGATATTAGGATTAGACAGTTAAAATTAAATGTCGGGGCAGTTTAGTAATAATAAGAAGAAAAGGAAGTTAAATACGAATTGGATACAAAGGTTTCAGATTAAATAAGAATGTGGAGTAGATAAGAATTAAGATTAGAGATGAATTTGGATTAGAAAATAATCCCACCAGCAATGGAAAACCAGATCGAAAAAACCTTATATAAGTGCTTGCGCAGCACCATAGGGTTGAGCGATTCCGACGATAATTTGCTGGTAACAATTGCTGCAACAAGAACAAACTGTGAATAAGAAGGCTGGGTGAGGCATGAATCAAACACTTTCTTTAAGGTTGTTTTGCGTTTGTTCCTCTTTATGCAGACAAAGCGCGTTAACCTCCAGGATACAACAACTAGTTATACTCTCTTTTGTTTACTGCAGATAAACCAAAGAAGAAAAGGAAGAACCACGATACTGATCTTATGATTGCCCTAAACTTAGTATAGAGATAGTTTTTCGCATATCTAATTAGTTGCTGCTCTAGGAGTATTTATAGAGGAAAAACGTGGAGCACTTAGTAGATCCACATTGTAGGGAACTGCTTCAGTTTCCCGATAAGGATTGGATTCTACGAGTCTATCACGTTTCTATTTCCCAATCTATATCCAATTCTGTTTCCAAACTTATCCAGAAACAGTTTAAGGAAAATGGTTTACCAAAAAGAAGATAAGGGATCAAAGAGAGCCCAAGCCCAAGCCCAAGTTCACCTCTTGTTTTATTCAAAATAACACAACAATCCCTCACTTATTTTTGATAAAAACAAAATAGAAAATATACTTAAGGGCAATCAATATCAATATCAACATGTTATGCATAGATGAAGGTGTCCATGACTTAAACCTTTATGTAGTGAAAATTACTCAAAGTATAAGAGCCATAAGTGATTAAGTCTTAAACTTAGGTCTTGAGTATACAATAAGTCATAATCACGCACAACATATCCAATGTTCTCCTTTCATGTTATGCACATTAAAGGCTCTGTGCTCTCTTGGATTCGTGAATGATGTAGAGAATCAACCTTCATTCTCATAGAAAGCGGCTTCTACTTTCACATTCACTAGGTGAGTCTATCAAGAGTGCTCCTGTAGCTATGCATTCCACCCATAAGGACCATAGAACTTCATTAAGAGCTTTTCCCAGAAAACCTCAACCTTTATTTATCGCTACAGGATTTCAAACATTTTACTATCCAACTATGGGACAGATAAGTAACAATGTATGTCTCACAACCAACATTTTATGACTTGTTCTTCCCTTTGAACCTAGTTCTTGGGATCTCCAGTCACTAGGTTAGGTTACCATCATAGATGTTCATCTTTCAATTGGATTCAGTCCCATGCTAGTAGAGCAATCCACATTGTATCTCTTGTTAGAGCTTTGGTATGTGAATCTGCAAGGTTATCTTCAGATCTCACAAAATCAAAATAATATGGACTCTCCCAGTTATAGCTATAATGCTATCAACAAAGTATCATTGTAACTAATACCGTCTATCTTAGACTAGTATATGAGTAAGAAAGCCTAGTACTCAACTAACTTTTTCACTTGTACTAGCCAAAGTAATAATCTAAGACTCCATAGCATAATATGCTATTATGGTCTGTTTCTTGGACTTCCAAGATACAACACCTCCACCAATGCTAAACACATAGCCACTGGTGACCTCAGAGTTTTCTGAAAAGATGTTCCAATCCGAATCTTTTGCTTGCTAGTGTACCTGCAAATAACACCTACTGCATAGGCAATGTCAGGTATTATACAATCTGTAGTATATCTCAAACTACCAATGATACTTGCATATTCCTTTTGACTCACAGGTTCACCATTATTCGCCAATAATTTAATACAGGGATCAAAAGGAATACTCACAGTCACGCAATCGAAGTAGTTACACTTTTTCAATATAATGTGACTAATCCAACCATATGCCATCAGATGATCTTGTAATTTTGATTCCCAACATTACATCAGCCTCACCTAAGTCCTTTATATCAAAGTTAGAAGACAACAGGTTCTTGGTCTCTTTCACAACATGTAAATTGGAACCAAAGATTAGTAGATCATCAACATATAAGCATATAATAACACATATCCCATCAGAATACTTATGATAAATGCACTTGTCACTTTCATTTATCTTGAACCCACTGGTAATTATAAAGTTATCAAACTTCTCATGCCACTGTTTAGGTGCCTGTTTCAACCCATAAAATGACTAAAGCAATCTGCATACCTTTTTACCATTACTTGGTTCCACGTAACCTGTTGGCTGATCCATGTAAATCTCCTCTTCTAAATCCCCGTTTAGAAAGGTTGTCTTAACATCTATCTGATGAATAACAAGATTATGAATAACATCAATAGAAAATAATACTTTAATGGATGTTATCCTCGTAACAGGTGAATATGTGTCAAAGAAACCAAGTTCTCTCTCTGTCTAAAACCCTTGATAACAAGTCTTGCTTTAAACTTATCCACTGAACCATCGGTTTTAAACTTCCTTCTTAAAACCCATTTGATTCCTATTGTTTTACAACCAATAGGCAAATCAACAAGTTTCCAAGTTTTGTTTTCCATTAGAGAATCAATCTCACTCGCATGACTTCTCTCCAAAACTCGAAGTCAAAAGATATGAGAGCTTCTTTAATGGAGGAGAGATCTCCTTCCAAAGTATAGTGACAAAGTCGGGTCCCAAAACCTTAGTGACCCTAAGCTTTTTTATATCTTTTAGGTTCATCTTCTGTGTCCATGATTCTATCATGCAATCTAGATATGTCAGTGTCAGAAACATCAATATTAGGGGCCTTGGAGGATAATACCCCCACTAGCACCCCCCAATATTTTTAGATAAATATGGAAATCTATCTTCAAGAAACTCAATATAAGATTATCAACAAAAACATTACTCTTCATATCTAGAAAAACGTAGGCATTGCTCTCCATAGCATTGCCTAAAAAGACACACCCAAAAGCCTTACTCTCAAGCTTTGAGATTTTAGGATCATGCTTCCTTACAAAAGCCAGACATCCCCATATTCTGAAGTAACTCAAATTAGGCTTCCTGTTCTTCAATAGCTCATAAAGTGTAACCTTTGTATTAGAATTAGCAATTCTATCCAACACATATATAGCTAATAATCAAAACAGCTTCCTTCACAAATTTGAGGGTGCTCTAGAACTAAGCAACATAGCAACAATTAATCCCTTTAAGTGTTCTGTTCTTACGTTCATCTACTCCATTCATTTTAGGTGAATAAGAAGCTGTCATCTCATGAAAAATACCATGTGATTGCAAGAAAAAGATTAAAATCAACATAACCATATTCAGTACCTCAATCACTTTGAATTACTTTAATGTTCCTATCATGCTGATTTTGAACCTCAAGTACATAAGCTTTAAAAGCATAAAAAACACCACTTTTTATCTTCAACAAATAAACATATGTAAATTTCCAGCAACCATCAATGAACGTAATAAAATATCTTTTACCACCTCTAGTCAGAACACCTTCAAGCTCACAAATATCAGTGTATACCAAGTCTAGCAGATTTGTATTTCTTTCAACTGACTTGTGACTCTTCTTTGTGATTTTGGCTTTAGTGCAAGATTCACTGTGTACAAAATCATCATCATCTAAATTAGGAATTAAACTAAGTATGCTCATGTTCTTAACATATTTCCTATTAATATGATATAATCTACCATGCCAATCATTAATAGAACAAGAAATCATGTAAGTAGACGTATAAGATTATTAAGATCAACAACATCCAATTTGGTCCATACACCTAACAATCTCGACCTTGGACCGAAACTGGTCTAACTGAACCATCGGCTTTGTCCCACCAGTCAGGCATGACCAGGACCAAGCCTAGGGACCATCCATGGTACCCTCATAGATGTCTCACCTAAGACTGATATTGTCCCCAACCTTAGCCATCACTTGGCCCAATCCTCAGTTGGACCTCATCTAAGGTGTGGGGTTCTATATCAATAGAAGTGTAGCTCCATTACTACTTGATGTGTGATCAACAAACTTCAAAATCTCCTTACATGAATATCCCTTACCAACAAAGACACCAACCTTGGTGATCATATATGTACAAAAGAGAAATTAATCTCAAATAATTATATCTAGTCAATGAAAAAACTTTCAATGCATGTTAACCAACACCCAGTGCCATAACATATTGACTAGATAAATAATTAGAACATATAGACTTTGGTTTTAAATTTCCTTAAATTAAAAACCCTAGCATGTAATTTTATGTTTTAATCCATGTCACAATATAAAACAAAGAATTGCATAGATTTGGTAAGGAATATAATACCTATCCGATTGAAAAATCGGATTACCACGTTTCACTATTTGGCTGAAAATTGGCTCATAAAGAACTGTAAAACTGAATCAGCTTTGGACGAATTAGGTTTCAAGCCATACACCGTTGGAAACATCTCTGAGTTAGCTTTCTAACGCAAAACGAGGATTGTGAATCCGATCAACGAGCAAAACGTTATAGCCGTTTTCGTCAGAACTGTCCCACCATTCCGAATTTCAAACTATTTTCCCTTTTTTCGATAATCTCCCATTCTCGAAATTGTTGCGTCAAAACCACCAATATAACAGTATCTTGATGCACTGATTCCACCATCAGGTCCCTGGGACTGTTGTAATCCGAACTCAAGTAATGAAAGTAATGATTTGGACTTCTCAGCAACAAAGTGATGCCTAGCAGCATTTGTTGCAACCAGAGAAGCATAGTTGATGAGATTCACAAAAGGAGTTTCCAGCAGTTGAACCAATTGTTTCACTTCCAACACGACCCACATTTGCGGAATACATGACCACACTTCCAACTATTAATGTTGTAATGTAGATACTTTTCCCATCCTCAAGGATGTGACCCGAATCTTGCAGACCAGAAGATTCATCAACAGCACCACGTCTTTTGAATTTTACAGTGGCCATGTCGTTTAATTCCTTGTCTTATTCTAAATTCGAAGTATATGCTTCCAAGTCCAATCCCTGATTGTGTTTTAGGACTGGAGTCAAAGTTGCACAGCTACAATTAATCTACACCAATGATGCACTTTATAGCCGTGGGTCTACCAAAATACTCCCATGAGAATCCACAATCAGTTCATATTACAAAACAATAATAATTGACGTCACCTCCAAACCTGTGTTGGATTGTTTTCCAATTGAGTGTGTTGTGGCATCGTTTCCTCTGCCTTTGGAAGTTTTAGTTTGGTTTGATTCACGTCAGCTAGGATTAGTTTTTGGACCACACGAAGCAAATACAATTCTTTCCTGATGACGACCCACCTGCTAATCCTCGTAATCGCTTAACCCATAAACGAAAACTAGAAAACAAGCCTTAACCTTTCTTCATATTCATCGTCAAACAACCTTAAAATTGTTGGTAACAATTGCTGCAACAAGAACAAACTGTGAATAAGAAGGCTGGCTGAGGCACGGATCAAACACTTTCTTTAAGGTTGTTTCGTGTCTGTTCCTCTTTATGCAGACAAAGCGTGTCCACCTCCAGGATACAACAGCCAGTTATACTCTCATTTGTTTACTGTAGATAAACCAAAGAAGAAAAGGAAGAACCACGATACTGATCTTATGATTGCCCTAAACTTAGTATAGAAAATAGTTTTTCGCATATCTAATTAGCTACTGCTCTAGGAGTATTTATAGAGAAAAAACGTGGAGCACTTAGTAGATCCGGATTGTAGGGAACTGCTTCAGTTTCCCGATAAGGATTGGCTTCAACAAGTCTATCACGTTTCTGTTTCCCAATCCATATCCAATTCTATTTCCAAACTTATCTAGAAACAGTTTAAGGAAAATGGTTTACCAAAAAGAAGATAAGGGATAAAAGAGAGCCCAAGCCCAAGTTCACCTCTTGTTTTATTTAAAATAACACAACATAATTCGAAACCGGAAATCCCAATCCAAGTAAAGACATCGACGCTCATCAAACAGAACGTGGTCAAGACTCCCTGATGTCGTAGAAAGCTTGGCCTCTTCCTCAGTATCGCCAACACTGTCGCTCTAGAACTCTGTGGTTCGTCTTCGCATTGACCAGCAGGTACGTTCTCTCTCCATCAAACTCTGTTTAGATATTGTAAGTACCCTCCGTTCTACAATACAGAGCATGTGTCCATATGGCAGGACGTCTTACTTCAGCTCATCCCACAACATCAGATCGTACCAAAGACCAAGCACCCAGGTCGTCACCAGCAGCAGTTACATCCATTCATGGAAAGATATCAACTAGCACAATCTTGGAGCTCAATCAACGCCACATTAACTTTGTAACAGCACATTAATGGTGAATCACCAGGATAGCACACAAGGTGGATTTGCAATCCATAACGGTTCAAGCACATATCAATAAATAGAGAGAGATGAACTACGTAAGGCTTGATTCAAGTTTACCCCGAGAAACTTGATACGTAGGCAACTCTTATCCCAAGAAGAGTGCAACCATTCCCTATCCAACAAATCATCAGGTAGTAGTCCCAAAATAACTAACATCTACATTGGCGCCGTTTGCCGATTCGTTTCCTTAAGAAAAGAACAATTGCTATTTTCTCAAGCCCACGAAGCTGGTCAAAAAAACCACAATGGATCCCAACCTACAAGCATTGGCAGACCAGATAAAGACACTCCAAGAAGCCTTCATCACTTTGCAACAAGAAAACCAGACAATGCGAGAGCAGGCCAACTCCAACGCCAACAATGGCACCACATAAGCCGGGGAGCACAACACTGTTGCAGCCCTAACCAACACCACCAATCAGCATTTAGAAGACTTCGTGCAAAAATTAGAGAAGTCAAACGAAAGAGCCAGCGCGATCTAGATCGCTCAGAAGATGCTAAAAACATACAAAGCATCACCATTCATCCAAGATATCAGAGACAAACAGCCTTCTTCAGAGTTCATCCAACCAAAGTTTCCGTTGTATGACGATACCTCTTGCCTAGGCGAACACGTAGCTCGCTTCAGCCAAATCCTAGCACTTTACAGCCATCCTGACTACGACTACTTGAAGTGCAAACTTTTTCCAGCCAGTTTAAAGGATGGAGTAGTAGATTGGTTTTACACACTCCCTCCCGATTCGATTAACAACTTTGACAGCCTTGCTGAGACGTTTGTAGCAGAGTTCGTCCATAACAGGAAGAAGCGCGCCGACCTGGACTCCTTGTTTCAGCTCAAGCAAGCTCATGGCGAAACGATCCGAGCCTTCCTAGGACGTTTTAAGAAGGACCTCCTCTCGCTGGAATCAAGACTCAGTGACGGTTTTGCAATTTATGCGTTCACAAACGCCCTCTTGGATGACTCCGACCTAGCAGGGTCCCTCATGCGCAACAAGCTAGACACCTCAGCTGACCTGTATCATAGAGTTGACAAGTACATCAAGTACGAAGAGTGGATGGCCAAGCGCAAAGGCAAAGAGGTCCTCGTAGTTAGCAACGAGCCAGACCCCAAGGAAAGCAAGCAATATTCAACCAACAATAGCAGCAAAGATCCAGCTCCAACAAACCTTCATACACGAAGAGAGAATTCTCCAACTTCTCCAGGACGCCAAGTCAAATCCTGAAGAAAATATATACATCACCATATTTCAAACCAAACATCAACAAGGTGATAGCCATACCAGAATGTCCATACTGCCATTTCCACAAACTCCACCACCACGACACCAATGATTGCTGGAGCCTCAAGCACTACCTCCAAGACCTAGTAGAGGAAGGCAAATTAAAATAGTGTTCCTGCCAGAAAGTGACTTGAGGCACAAATTGGATGCCAAACGCCACAGAAGCAGGAGCCGCATCAATGAACGACCTACCAACAACAGAAACAGAAGCAGGAGCAGATCAACCCGATGATCTAAATCTCCAGGTCGATCAAGGCACAACAGTAGGCAGCATTCCTCCGACCAAGATGAGGACAAAGTAATCAACATGATTACAGACACCTCAAATGACGAAACCTCAGGTTGGGAGAAACGCAGAAGAATGGGAGCAATCCAAGAAATCTACCACCTCTCACACAAAGCCGAGATGATCAGCCCCACCGACCCTAAGAAGACAACAACAATTTCATTCACAGAAGAGGATCTAGACAAAGTGTGCCTACCTCACAATGATGCCCTGGTAGTGCATGTCAAAATCAACGGTTGGACAGTCAAAAGAGTCCTCATCGATCCAGGGAGCTCATGCGACATACTTTTCTATCAAACATACAAAGACATGCACCTGTCGGACTCGGTGATGATAGAGTCCAATGTACTGCTCTATGGGTTCAACGGAGATCGTACAGATGCCATTGGAGACATAATCCTACCAGTCTCCATTAGCGAAAAAGAGGACATGGTTAAAACTTCAACACGCTTCAGTGTGATCGATGTCAGGTTGTCCTACACTGCCATTCTAGGACGGCGTTGATTCACAAAATCCAAGCAATTCCATCAACCCTACACCAAGTCCTACAATATCCCAGTCCCAAAGGCATCATGGAGCTTAGAAGCAACCAACTAGAAGCTCACCGATGCAATCAGGCCAGCATTACGACCTCACCCAAGCCTCAGGTCATCGAAGCAAAGGACGTCCCAAAAAGGCAGGATCTTCAAACAGCCAGCCCTACAACAACGACATCAGAAAAGCTCAAAGGAAAACAAGCTCAAATAGAACCAGGAGAAAAAGTCAATTTGGGCAATGGCGATGACCCAAAATTTGTTTATGTAGGGGACGACTTAGACCCCAAGCTCAAGGAGCAGCTAGTCAAATTTTTATCTCTCAATAAAGATGTTTTTGCTTAGTCGTATATCGATATGCCAGGAATCGACCCTCAGGTCGCTTGCCACAAGTTAAATGTTGATCCAACCATCAAGCCTATCAAACAACAACCTAGAAAACTAGCACTCAAGTTTCAAAAAGCCATCAACGAAGAGATAGAAAAGCTCAAAAATGTTGGATTCATTAGAGAAGTCGAGTACCTTACCTGGCTTGCCAACATTGTAGCTGTTTCAAAGAAGAATGGTCAGGTACGACTCTGCATAGATTTCACCAACGTCAAACAAGCACTGCTCAAAGGACAGCTTCCCCCTACCAAGAATTGACATACTGTTAGATCAAACATGTGGCCATGAGCTCTTATCGTTTATGGACGCATACAGTAGATACAACCAAATACTACTTGCAGAAGAACACCAGGAAAAGACGTCCTTCATAACCGAGCAAGGTACATTCTGCTACAACATCCTACCTTTCGGCTTGAAGAACGCAGGAGCGACCTACCAAAGACTGGTCACCAAAATGTTCAAAGACTTGCTATGAGAAACTATGGAGGTCTACATAGACGACATGGTGGTCGAAAGCGAAAAGGCAGGTGATCACATCTCCCACCTAAAAGAAGCCTTTAAACGACTTTGCCAAAACAAGATGAAGCTCAACCCAGCCAAATGCGTATTTGGAGTAGCCTCAGGGAAATTCTTAGGTTACCTCGTCTCACAAAGACGCATTGAAGCAAACCCAGAACAGATACGAGCTCTCCTTGAAATGTCAGAACCAACGACAAAACAACAAATTCACAAGTTATATGGCATGGTTTCAGCCTTCAACAGGTTCATCTCAAGAGCATCTGACAAATGCAGACCATTCCTGCAAATACTCAAAAAGGGAGCAACGTTCACTTGGACAGACGAGTGCCATAAAGCCTTCACCGACCTGAAAGCTTATTTGTCGACTCCACCCGTCCTGTCCAAACTAGAAGAAGGAGAAACACTGGGGCTGTACCTTGCAACTACCAACTTCGCAATTAGCTCAGTTCTCTTTCGCGAGCATAATGGAGCCGAAAAGCCAGTCTACTTCACCAGCAAGACGTTGGTAGATGCAGAAAAGCACTACTCTCCGATAGAAAAAACAATGATTTCTTTACTCTACTCAGCTCGGAAGTTCCGACCTTACTTCCAATCTCACAACATCAAGGTCATCACTGATGTACCCATCAAACAGGTATTGAGTTCTAACAACAAAACAGCCCGCATGGCCAAATGGGCTGAAGAACTCGGAGAACATCACATCGAGTTCGTTTCCAGAACGTCTCGCAAAGGCTAGGTCGTTGTTGATTTCTTAGCAGATTTCCCCATCGAAGACATCAACTGGGAACCCCGAGCCAATCACTTCACTACATCAACAAGCCACCCCAGACACATGGCACCTCCACGTAGATGGCGCATGCAATAACAGTGGTAATGGATTGGGGGATGTATTAACTTCACCAGAGGGAGCCCAGCTACAGAAATCAATCAAAATCGGTTTTGCAACGTCCAACAACAAAGCAGAATACGAAGCATTGATCATAGGCCTCCGCATGGCACAACAACTACAAGTCTCAAAGCTTAAAGCTTATAGCGACTCCCAGCTAATCGTCAAACAGATCACCAAAGAATATGTCACGAACGGAGCAAACTTGGCAAAGTATGCTCAAGTCATCTATGACATAATTAGCTCATTCAAAACCTTCTCCTTAGAACATATCCCTCAAGAAGACAACAGACATGCAGACAGCTTGGCTTTTCTAGCCTCCAAAACACAAGAGGCATGTCCGACCACAGTCTAGATTGACATTCCGGAATGACCTGCTTACCAGAAAGAAGGTATCAACAACCTCACAGATTTCCAGCCCTTATCCGAAGAAGAGATCAATCAATCTTGGATGGGCCCATTCCTCAAGTTCATCTTACATGGTGAGATCCCATCAGAAACAAAGAATGCTCGTGCCATACAATTCTGAGCCCCAAGATACACAGTGATCAACGAAAGACTGTTCCACAAATCAGCAGGAGCACCCCTCCTAAGGTGCATAACCCCAAGGGAGGGACAACTCATTTTCGACAAAATCCACAAAAGGTGAATGTGACAACCACGCAGGAGCAAGATCACTGGAACACAAAGCAATAGCCCAATGGTATTATTGGCCAGGCATGCATATTGAGGCAAAAAGGTACGTTCTTAAATGCCTCCAATGTCAAACTTTTGGCCACAATCACCTAAGTCCAGCAAGGGAATTGATCAACACAGCCAGCCCATGGCCGTTCCACATGTGGATGCTAGACATCATGGGACCGTTCATCCCATAAAAGAAATCAGGGCTCAAATATGTCCTAGCAGCCATAGATTACTTCACCAAGTGGGTTGAAGCAATCCCACTAGTCTAAGTCAAGGAAGTCAACGTAATCAACTTCATCTGGACCAATATCATCACTAGATTTGGTCTACCCCACACCCTAGTCATGGACAATGGAGCCTAATTTGTTGGCACACAAATCAAGGATTTTCTACAAAAATGGTGCATCACTCAAGCATTTTCTACACCTAGATATGCACAAAGCAATGGCCAAGCAGAGGCCACCAACAAGGCCATCAAAGAAAACCTCCAAAAGAAGCTGGAGAGCAAGAAAAACCAATGGGCAGAGCAACTCAAAAACATTCTATGGGCATACAAAACAACAGCTAGATCCAGTACAAATAAGTCTCCTTTCACACTTTGCTTCAGAACGAAAGCAGTGACAACGTTTTGACATTGTTGAATCAGGAGTCAGTGACAACGTCTTGGTAAAAGAAGTTGATATACTAGAAGAGCGTAGAGAAACTGCCTCAATATCCCTAGCTCGGTACCACCAAACAATCCAACGTTCCTACAACAAGAGGGTCGTCCCAAGATCTTTCCAAGTTGGCGACCTAGTCTTCAAAAAGACTTTAGCACCAGCCAAGCTCAACCCAACATAGGAAGGCCCCTACATTGTTGACAAAGTCGTTAGAAATGGCGCATACTGGATCAAAACCCAGCTCGGTGATAGGCTTCCCCGACCTTGGAATACAGCTCTCCTTAAGCACTTCTATCAATAAGTTTTTCTCCAAGTACATAAATCAATATGAATGAAATTTCATCAACACTTTGAGTGCATCTATCATTTTTGCATTACATGAGCACCTTGCATTTCACACTACGCAACCCGACCTAAGACATCATAATGTCAGGTCGGATATCAAAGATGGAGTTTAGAACGACTCAACAACAACAACAACCACGTAGCGGTTACTTTTCAATCAATTCAAACCAAGGTCCCCTAAAAGGACCCTAAGCTAACTTAACACCAATGCCAGGGTTAAGTATAGTTCAACTGTAATTGCCACTCAGAGACCAATTATCAGACAAAATTCAATCTAGGGGACCCCCAAAAGGACCCCAAGTCAACTTACAACCTCACAAAGGGTTTAAGACAGACTCAAATATAATAGCCACTCAAAGGCTAATAATATCAATCAGAAGTTCCCCAAAAGGGAACGAATCAGGAAATACAACTGGGGATAGGACGGAGCCTAGGTGCCAACTACGCAAATACATCAGGTCGTACTCAAACGCTCTACGACCTGTTACAAAAAAAAAAGACGACCTAGCAAAGTCAAACAGTTCATCAGGACTAGTACTATGCAGCATAGGTCGTCAAACAACAAATCAGTAGCAACAAAGCAATCTCATACATACTCCAAGCCAACTTCAGCAAGTAAGTAATTTAAGTATTTCTATTTCAATACAAAATCAGTTAGATACCGAGGCCCCCAGGTTATCCCGGGAAAACGACCTTACTATCCCCATCAAAAATAATATTGTATCAGTATCAAGAACAAAGAGCTGTTTAAATATTGTTCAATGACCTCCCAACCCAAGAGTAAACACAAGACGTCCAAAGTCAATTCACACAAAGAAGATCCTCCACATTCAAAGGGTCTCCAGATCACCACCCTCTACAGTACCAGAACCAGTAGCTTGATCAACAACAACTTCAGAAACATCCGAACCAGAAACAACAGGAGGAACAGAAGGAACAGCTTGGAGCAACCGGGGGCACAATGACTTGGTCAGATGGTAGATCAGATGGTCTACTAGCATCTACACCAACATCTGCAGGAGACACTGGTGCAACCCCACTTTCAACAGACATCTTAAGGCGATCATACTTATCCAATACCTCAATATAATCATCCATCAGCACGTAAACGTTGCCACTCTCCACCATGTCCACCAAGTTATTATATGCAGTCTCAGCTCATTCAGCAACGTAACACATCCTCTTGCACTTAGCGACCCATTGTTGAACCTCCAGCTTTGTAGAATCCAGAGCGGGTTGCAACAGAGCCACTTTACCACCCAACTATTGCACTTGATCCCTCAGCCCTGCAACCTCAGTTCTCTCCACTTGCTGTTCAACCACCAGTCTGCTACAAGTTTGCTTGCTGACATCCAGCTCCTTTTTGTAATGATCAGAGATAGATGCCATGTCCTTTAGTTTCCTATACATTGCCAGAACCTAACAAACATGACAAAAAATATAGATATTAGAGTGGATCAAAATCAACAAGGCCCAAAAAAAGCAAGCTCATAACGGAAGAATACTCACATAGCATAACAACCGTTCCATCTCCACCAAATTCATTTCCAGACACTTATTATCCAGCTTGTGCTTATCCCCGTCAAGCATAATACTCTCCAACAACGCCCCATCAACCAACTTGGACTTGAAGCTACAATCACCATTCTCAACAAACTTTTTCAACCCACTATAGGGGTCCTCATACATAACCATCCTATCAAGGACAACACAGTCACTCTTCTTACTTGGGTCCGTACTTTCTGACCCTTTGCCCTGCTTAGCAACAGGCTCAGCCTCACCAACTTTCTTCTTTCCATGGGCCTCAACCACCCCAGCATCAGCAGCCAAATCAATCAGGTTCATCCTCTTCAGATGAACCCGACCTGAAGACGAACGACCTTCAACAGAACCAGGTCGGTCTTCAGACTCAGTTCAGGCCTTCTTAGCCCCCTCCGACTCAACCACTTTGGAACGCCTTTTCAGATTAGGCTTCCGAAATGAAGTGGGAGCATCACCCTCCCCACCAGCCTCGCCACCTACAAAGACTACCACCCGACTTCCAAAGACCCGCGATCTCTAGAGGAGAAGCAGTTGGATGCAGAATGATCTGCATCACCAGAGGAAAAGTGGTTGGACGCAGAGCGCCCTCCATCCCCCAACTTGGAACGTTGGGGTGCCAAACAATTTGCATCACCCAACTCCAAACGTTGGGATAACAAACGATTTGCATCACCAAACTCAGGACGTCTGGAAGGCGTCACCCCTCTAACCGTCCTCACCGCAAATTGTTCAGCGACCCCACTAGACGTCCTCACCGTACCAGAACGGTGTTCAGGGACCCCACTAGACGTCCTAGCTCCACCAGAACGGCTGTCACCAGCACCTCCACTCCTTTTCATTCCAGAAATAGGTGCTTTCTTTTGACTATCCCTCTCCATGGCAGATTCCGAGCTAGAATCAGAGATAACAACCGCAGCTTGGCAAGCCTTCGCCTTTTGCTCCAGCCTCTTACGATTGATCTTCTCTCCTCCGCTCCTCTTAAAATAATGTGCAATCTCCCCCAACAAAGCCTTCCTATCCTCCACACTCAAACAAGCAAACCTTTCAATAACACCGTTCTTCGTACGAAAACGAATTGTAATCTCTGCAAAAACAAACCAAATAAATCAGAACGTCCAAATTATAATTTACCATACACATTACGACCTACAACCAACGACCTACCAGGAAATTGTACAACACGTTTATCAATCTCCAAACCAGACGGGCAATATCTACCTACAGCCAACAACGGCTTACGTCCCCACTCCTCACTCACCCCCACAATAACAGGAGACTTCCCCTTATAAACATGAAAACTAAAGTTCATAGCACCCGACCTCCTCACAACAAAGTGCTCCGTCACATCGTTTAAACAGATGTTGTAGCCCCTGTCATTCAACAAATCCAACACATGGAGAATCCTCCAACTGTTCCCCATGAGTTGACAAGGGGCTTTCCCCAAAAAATTCAAAACCTCCACAGTAAGATGGGAAAAGGGCAGCCTCATCCCAGCCTTCAAATGCCCATAACAAACAACTACTCCTCCACCCCAAAGAACGTAGTCGTTAGTATACAAATTCTTCTCCCCAGCCAGATCGTACACAGACAGATTAGATTTCACCCAACCAAACTCCTTCCTCAAAGCGGCATAACAATCCACCGACTTAGTCTTCCTCCCATCCACCGTCTCCAACGAGGAAGACGACGAAGCCTCATCACCACCATGAACCCTCTCTTCAACTTCTTCATCACTTACCGTTCTCTCTCTCCATTTACCAACTTCAACCTCACCACTAAAACTATCACTAGTCATAGACATTGCACAATCAAAGAAAGAAGGAAAGCTCAAATTTCTAAAGTTGAAAACACGAACCTGATGGCAAGGGATGAGAAGTTTTTTTCTTTGCTTTCTTTCCTTTTCTTTCGCTCTGGATTTTTTCCTTTTTTTCCTTTGGTTGAAAAGTGAACAAACAAAAAGCTTTTACAAGTAAAAAAACCCCTCAACTGCCCAGACACCTCGAGACAATCAAAACATTTCGTGTTCCCAAAACCTAAATCATTACTCGCCCACAAATCGCCATAACTCCGGGCCCACGAATCTAGCCCAACAGTTCCCGCACATTCCCTAAAACCTAAATTCAAAAGAAAATAGCTGTCAGGCACGTACTTTCAAACTTTACTTTTTAACCATTCTCCTTCCACGCAACAGCTGTCCAATGAACGAATAAAAAATAAAGGGGGTTGTGTAAGTACCCTCCGTTCTACACTACAGAGCATGTATCCACATGGCAGAACGTCTTACTTCAGCTCGTCCCACAACATTAGATCGCACTAACAACGACCCAAAGACCAGTCGTCACCAACAAAGATTCTGACCATTCATGGAAAGATATCAACTAGCACAATCTTGGAGCTCAATTAACGCCACATTAACTTTGTAACAGCACATTAATGGCAAATCACCAAGATAGCACACAAGGTGGATCTGCAATCCATAACGGTTCAAGCACATATCTATAAATAGAGAGAGATGAACTACGTAAGGCTTGATTCAAGTTTACCCCGAGAAACATGATACGTAGGCAACTCTTATCCCAAGAAGAGTGCAGCCATTCCCTATCCAACAAATCATCAGGTCGTAGTCCTAAAATAACCAACATCTACAGATATAAACTTGTGTTGGTTTTCGATTAGGTTTAGGGGACAAGGCTGGCCGGCAAAGCAACAGGGCCTTTGGTGGCAGAGCACTCTAGTGACTCGCTTTCGTTCTTGCCCCATATCTACGTGCTCTCACCATGAAGCTTTGTTTGAATGCGGTATGCAGACGTCTTCCGCCATGAAGTTGTGTTGTGTTCATCTTGTACCAGTGTTGTCGCCATGAAGCTTTTGTCGGTTTTCGATTAGGCTTAGGGGACAAGGCTGGCCGGCAAAGCAATAGGGCCTTTGGTGGCAGAGCTCTCTAGCGACTCGCTTTCGTTCTTGCCCCATATCTATGTGCTCTCACCATGAAGCTTTGTGTGAATGCGCCGTACGTGCTGTCACCATGAAGCTTTATGTTTATGAGGACTCACGTGATTCGGATTTCAGATTTTTGCACGATCAAATATCTCATGTCTTTGCTGATTATCTTGTTTCTGATCTCAAGTCTTTGAAATCTGGTGAGTTTGGTACTATCAGTTTGGCTGCAAAGTGGTGTTTTTCTTTAGATTCAGATTCTTCTTTCAATAAGGCCACTCTTCTTTGTGAAGGCTGTGGAGGAAATGCTGTGATGGCGATAGATGATGGTGCCCTTATTCAAAACTGGTTTGAACAAACACGATATAGTGCAGCGCCAGCAAAAGAAGGGCACCATACCTGCATCGCACTGATTTGGTCCGGTGCACCCCATTTGGATAAAGTGAATCCGATTTTTGAGTTATCTGACTCGATTTTTTTTTTTTTTTTTTTTTTTGCCGCAGGTAGAAATGACCGTATTATACGGGCGAAAGATAATCAATGACGATCGTACACTTGGTGAAGTGGAAAGAAGGTGACAGATACAGTGAATACACGAAGCTGCGGCGATGGTCACTTAAGGAACTATAAAAAATATTAGTACTCGAGAGATTTGAGATGGACGAAGTGTATGAATTTGAAATGAAAGCCGAAGAAGATGAAGTAGTAATGGCTTACTCACAATTAAGTTGCGGGAGTGCAATTCCGTTGAGCAAAGAAATTGCGCAATTATTGGAGTGGTGGCAAATTGCACCGGGACAACTGCCAATTTCGTTCTGGTTAATCTTTACGAGAGTGCACCGTTTACAAAATGAATTTAACAGAAGGTTCGGGGCTCAAGAATTCTTCGTGTTGATACAACCGAAAGCCATACTGACGAAAGGGTATATAAAATTTGAAGTTGAATTCAAGAATCCAAACAGAAGATTTAAAGGGTTCCCGAAAATATATACCAGATGGGATAGATTTCAGTATCTCTTTCGAGGGAACTAGAATCCGACAAAGTTTAAAGTGCCGAACAAATTTTGAGGTAAGCCAAAACATTCGTATTGAAAATTGTACTACGAGTAAATTATTGACTAATGTGAGTTATTTTGTGTCTAACAAAAAACACGAGTATACTACCAGAAATTGAATTGGACAAGGAAGTGGAGAATAACCTTCGTTTCTTCTTTAATGAATGTTTCGACGAAAGATTGGTAGATCTGAGCTACTTTGATGATATTGTTGATCTCAGAAACTATGGGGGTATCGAACGACGACCTGATAAGTCAAGGGAGACACATAGTGAAATGGAGAATAGGAGTAAGAGACTCAAAAATGCAATATTTGGCAGTGATAGCGATAGTGAAAAAAAAGATTGACTGGAATTAACAAAGCGAGAATTAGTGCTGTGCTTGCCAAGCACAAATAGCGAATTGTACAAAAGAACATTTTTCACAAGAAACAGGGCGAACGAAAACCAAGAGAGACAAACGACGTGACAATGTATGATGCACCGAGGGACGAGACTACAAAGAACAAAACATCCCATACTAAATATAAGACGTTCTCAACACAAAGAAGAAAAGGTATGTACCGTAGAAAAACATAGATATGTAAAACGGTCGGGGAGATGTAATATATCATTCTGCTTTGGTATATACAGGAAAAGAATATCTGGGAAGAGAACGAAACAGTGATACTTGCAAAAGATAGTGCAGCGAAGAACACAAAGTTGGAGATAGAAAACAAACAGCAGAGCAAAAGGCAGGAGCAAAGAATCCCACGACCACTGACTTGACAGGGGTAATACTACTCATGGAGGAAAACCACAGAATTTGTTAACAGTAAGTTGACCGTTGAATTATATTATTATGTTTGGACGGTAATGAAATTCGTGTCCAACACTAATCCAATGAAATTGGTAGATGAAGCAGAGATGCTCAAGTCTGGAAGACGAAGCGAAGGTATCGCCAGGGACCACGCCAAGTACCAAGGACATTGGCAGAAACTTAGAAAAAGAAAAAAACAACGAAAAGAATTTGTCCGAGCCAAAAGAAAATCAAGAATCGTGGTAAAAAAGAAAGAACGATGAAATGAGCGAGATATTGTAGGAGAATGTGGGGGTTGACAATCTAAAGAATATGGGATAAAGACAATGTGCCGTGCCCAATGGAGGGGCTAAAAAAATATCGAAAATGTGACCAAAACACGGAGAATATGACAGAGCAGTGTCAATGATCTTCGACAGTATGAAACAGGTATGTCAGTATTTTTTATCAGTTATCGTAAACTTGTGCTTAAGTCTGAAAGATTGATGAAAAACTAGATATCTTCCTGTCGCAGGTTAAAACGGCGGTAGTACGGGCGAAAGAAATTCACGAAAAGGGTGCAAAGAAAAGTTTCATTCCGAATGAAGTCAATGCCCTAGAAGAAATAAAGAAAGTGAAGATACTCAACCGAAAATTGGAAGAAGCAAACAATGCGTTAAGCGGAACCAATAGTGTTAGAAGACAAAAACAAAGACTTAATCGAGCGGACGGAAGACGCAGAGCGGAGATCGTATGAAGAATACGGGAAGGCCTATGAGATAAAGGAAGAACACAAACGCTTAAAAGCAGAGGTGATAGAATTGAAGTCACTCGTGGCAACAAAAAATCAGGAACTTAAACATTCGCAAAAAGAGGTAGAGAAAATTAATAAGCGGATGATAGATGTAAACGAGCGGCTCAGCCAAGATCACGTGCAAACGGCACATTGTGAATCGACTGTAAGACAATTGACAGAGAACCTAACAGAAATGTAAAATGAACTAGAATGTGAAAAGAAGAATTACAAAGATTTGTACGAGTTGTATAAGCGAAAAACTGGTAAGGAACCATTGGATTTTCCCAAACCAATTATTATGTGATTGTGTGAATGTAATACCAAAGAGCTAAAAATTTTGTTGATGAAAATAAAAATAAAGTATTTGTTGGCAATTGAATATCATTGCGATGTCAGATAACATATCTGTGGAAAACTGACAATCTTGTTGAGTTATGTAGATGAAACAAAATAGAATGAAACGCCCCCAATGCTAACTTTAACTTCGCAAAATTAGACTAAGCGAGCGTAAAAACGTTCAAACTTAGGCTGACGAAATTAAACGTGGTAACTTCGTCAGATTTTGTCGTAGAGATAGTAACGAAGTAAGTGAGCGTAAAAGCGTTCAAACTTAGACTGACGAAATTAAACGTGGTAATTTCGTCAGATTTTGTCGTAGTGATAGTAACGGACTAAGCGAGCGTAAAAGCATTCAAACTTAGACTAACGAAGCTAAATGTGGTAACTTTGTCAGATTGTGTCGTAGCGATAATAAGGTTCGCTAAAACCATAATAATACAATTAGAACTGAAGTGAAAAACCTACATCTTTATTGATGACTGAGTCTTGAAAAGTGCAAAGATAATAACTGAAAATAAACGACTGAACTAGACACAAACTAAAGATTTTTTTTTTAGGATAACGGGAAAACAACTACTTATAGAACTTGCGCAGATGAAACATATTCCACGACTTATCGAAAACAGTCCCATCTAAATCTCGGAGAAAATAAGATCTTTTGGTGGCGGGGCGATCAATGATGTATGGACCTGTCTAGTTTTCTCCAAATTTACCGGAATCTATCAACCTCGTCTTTCGACAGAGTACCCAGTCATCTTTCTCACACACTTTAAGTCAAACTTTCTTATCATATTTTTATTTCATATCAACCTGATAATGAATTAACTGTTACAGACCGACATTTCTCGTCTCATCTATCAAGACTTTGGCTTGAGCATGTGCTTGATCATTCGACTCCAATTCCATGGCAGAAGTTCGTGTGGTTGGAGTCATCAACTCTGTAGGCAAGACTGCTTCCGTACCGTAAGCAAGATTAAATGGAGAAAATCCCATTGAATGCTTAGGTGTGGTTCGATAAGCCCATATAACCGTAGTAAGTTCCTTAACCCAATTTCCTTTGGCCTATTGAAGTCGTTGCTTGAGCATTGCAAGAATGGATTTGTTAGTAGCTTCAGCTTGTCCATTAGCTTGAGGATGGTACAGTGTTGAGAAATTGTGACTAATCTGCAAGTCAGAACAAAATTGTTGAATTTCTTCAGCATCAAATTGTTTGCCATATATTGTCAGAAGTCAATGATGTTGGAATACCGAAACGACAAACAATGTCACGCCATAAGAACTTTTTAACATCTGAAGCATGGATCTGGGCTAAGGGCACAGCTTCAGCCCACTTGGTAAAATAATCAGTTGCAACGAGTAAGAAAAGACCACTGCCAGGAGCTTTCAGAAGAGGACCTATAATGTCAAGACCCCACTTCGCAAACGGCTAAGGGCTCAAGATTGGATGAAGTTTCGTCGCTGGAAGTGTTCCCATATTAGCATATTTCTGACAAGGAACACATTTCTCAGACAAATGCTTAGCATCTTTTTGCATGTATGGCCACCAATACCCTTGTGTCATTGTTCTATGAGCGAGATTTTGCCCCCGAGAGTGGTTCCCACATAAGCCTGAATGAATTTCCGCGAGGACGAGTAAACCTTCAGCTATGTTGAGACAACGAAGCATAGGATTAAGACTTGTGCCTTTGCGATAAAGTTGCAAAAGACCGTCCAAAGTCGAGATGAGACAATATTTCCAAGCATCGTGTTTGACACGATCACCCACTTTATGATCGGGAGGCAAGATGTGATCATGTAAATATGTGATATAAGGAAGACACCAATCATCCTTGTCACAAGGCGTAAGCGGAAAACTTAGCTCTACGTCAGGAACTTCTGGAGCATTGTCAGCTTCGTGATCTTCGTCGGTATGGACCGAGAAAATATCATTGACAAGATCATTGGGGTCATCTAATTGCATTAGTTGTGGATCAAGTGTTTTCTCTGCAACGACAGCTTGATTATCAAGATCACGCTTGCGCTTCTGAGTTAGCACAGGAGATATCAAATTGGCATGATGTGATTCGTCTAGAAAAATGTCTGGACGAAAAAACAACTCTGAGTTATGTACATATCGCGCAAAGTCGTCGATGGACAGATCGATACTCGACTCCTTTTGAAATTCAATGATAATCTGGCAGGGCTCATCGGATTTAACTGTTGTGGATAAATACACGAGAGAATCAGCATGTCGCACATCATGACGCGAACGCTGCACAATACTAATATAGTCAAATTTCGAGCAATCCAATGAATTAAGTCCAAATAAGCAGCCATTCTCTTGTCACGAGCCGCATGCGATCCTCCAAACTGGCTAGCGACTAACTTAGAATATGTTAATAATCGTAACTTAGTTGCCTTAGGTGAAGAGCAGTGCGCAAGCTGCAAATGACATCTTCATACTCGGCCTCATTATTTGAAGCGTCAAAACCCAGACACACTGACTTCTCAATTTTTTCTCCATTCGGCTGCAAGATTACACCCAATACCGGAGCCAGACTTATTATGCGAACCATCAATGTAAACAATCCAGCAATCGGCAGATACATCTGATAAGTGTGGCAAGTCATCATCCCCAAGAGGTAATGGCGTGTTGTCAACGACATGTTCTTCGTCCAGTAATGCATTAGACATAGGAATATCATCAATAAGAAAATCAGCCATTAGCGAAACCAAAGCTTGTCCTTTCTCAGCTGTGCGAGTTTCAAAACCAATGTTATAAGCACTAAGATAACTTTCCCATTTTGCGAGGCGACTTGATTCTTGGGCATTGCTTTCGCAGTGGATATTCGATATAAACTTTGACAACTCGACCCTGGAAATAAGGCCTAAGACACCGGGCAGCATGAACCAAGGCTAATGCAATTTTTTCCACTCGAGAATATCTTGTTTCAGCCGTTGTAAGAGTCTTGCTAACAAAGAATATAGGACGACCATTGTCACCATCGACAAATAAGACGACGCTTACGACATGATCAGTAGCAGCTAAATACAGACCTATAGGCTACCCCGTTGCTGGACTAGCGAGAACTAGAGGTTGGACTAAGTACGCTTTCAAGTAACAAAATGCAAGTTCACAGTCCTCCGTCCAAATTTATGCGTCTTTCAATGTTTGGAAAAAAGTACGGCATCGATCAGAATACCAAAAGATAAAGTGATTTAGGGCAGCCAAACGTCCTGTAAGTCGTTGAATCTCTTTCTTCGACGTCAGAGAAGGCATTTTAAGGATAACCTGAATCTGATATGGATTTGCTTCAATTCCGAGTCTAGTCATCATGTATCCTAAGAATTTACCAGACGATAAACCGAAAGAACACTTAGCCGGATTCAAACGCATGTTGAAATTGGAGAGTCTGTCGAAAATAGCTTGCAAATCAGTAAGATGATCAAGTGCTTCTGTAGATTTGACAACCATATCGTCGATGTATGCTTCGACTATCTTTCCAAGTAGATCAGAAAAAATGGTGTTGACTAGCTTTTGTTATGTGGCTCCAGTGTTTTTCAGACCGAAAGGCATTACCTGGTAATAGTAAATTCCTTGGTCTGTAATGAATGCAGCGAACTCTTGGTCCTTAATGAATAACGGAATCTGATGATAACCAGAATAAGTATCCAAAAAAGACAAACGCTGAAAACCAGATGTTGCATCGACCATTTTAGATATACGAGGCAATGGATACGGATGAATCGAACATGTTTTATTGAAATTTGTGAAGTCGATACAAACACGTAATTTATCGTTCTTTTTAGGCACTGCGACTACATTCGACAGCCATGTTGGATAAGTCACAGGCCTTATAAAATTAACAGACAAGAGACGGCCAATTTCTTCATTCACTTTCATCTTTCTATCGGGGGCCATCCCTCGGGGCTTTTGTCGAATTGGTTTTGCATTGGGATCAATGTCGAGTTTATGATAATCCATAAAAGGATCTATACTAGGCATTTGCTCTATTCGCCAAGCAAAAACATGACTATTCTTCCTCAATAACAAAATAAGCTCTTGTTTCTCCGCTTTTGGAAGTTCGGCTAAAATAAAAGTTGTCTCTTCAGGGAGTTGGCCAATTTGAACTTCTAAAAGTGGATCGACGGTCGGGGGTCCTTCAACATTTCTATTAGCAGAGTAAACTGAAGGTCTCGGATGTTGTAATTCCTATTTGACGGCGTTGGAACTAAGAATAGTTCATCCAACAACTTCAGACTTCTTATAATCATCGAGAACATTGTCGTGGAAAATTAGAGATGCAAGTTGATCGCTGTGTACTTTACATACTTTACTATTGAATGGGAACTTGATGGCTTGATGATATGTTGAGACGACAGCTTCCATATAATAAATCCAATTACGACTAAGGATGACATTATAAGGGGATTTGCAATCCATCAATAGGAAATCAATATTGACTTCCTTCTGCATAAGAGTGACCGGGAGAGAAACCTTTCCAACGGAATGAGTAGCGGTACCATCAAAACCAACGATAGGCGCATTTTTAGGAGTGACCAAGTTATCAATAAAAGGAATACTGCGATAACACCCAGAAAACATGACACTAGCTGAACTACCGATTAATCGACCATTATATCGTTATGACGCCAAGATACAACCGATATAATGCAGTTATCACGATAGCATCATAATGAGGAACATGCACTCCTATTAGATCTTGGTCAGTGAAACACAATGGTTCATCTTCAATAGTCTCTATACGAAAACCTTCCATGAAATTGATCCCGTTAACTTCATAAAAATTAGAAAGATATTTAACTTTAGATCAACGAGCATTTTTACGCTGAGTATTAGACAATGAATCAATGATGACATGTCCAACCTTAATGACATTGTGATCAGAGACAGTTAAAGCTTGAGTTGTCACTTTTTTCTGCACATATTGATCAAGTTTCCCATTCTGTACAAGCTTTTCAATTTTTCCCCGCAAAGACCGACAATTCTCAGTCTCATGACTATAATCATTATGAAATTTCCACCATAAGGATTTATCGCGAGTTGTTTTAGTTTCGTCGCGCAGGGGAAATGGTGGAGTGAGCAGACTTTAATCCTTGATTTTGTCGTAAACTACCGCATATTTAGTATTAAGTGGAGTTAATTCAAAATTAGTAAAAGGTTTTCCGGTCCTGCTCGTGGAGTCTTCTTTCTTATACGGAGGCTTCTGGTTGGGCTGCTGTTGATCAAAAGTCAGATTCTTCTATTTGTTTCGTTGATCGTTGAAATCCTTTCCTTTCTTATTGTTGTCACGAGAAGTTCGAGCAGCCGTGTCGTCCTCAACATTGATAAATTGTTAAACTCGCTGGTATAACGCACGTCGGGAAGATGGAATGTCCTAAACAAGAGACTTGTACAACCCATCTTTAACAAATAAGATAGCTTCTTTAAAAGCATAGACCACCATTAGATCGGACTGCTCGGAAATCTCAGCTGCAGCTTGGCGGAAACGAGTGAAAAAACTTCGGAGAGTTTCATCACATTATTGCTTGATGTTGAAAAGAACTCAGACACCATTTGGACGTTTTAGATTATGATGAAAACATTTTGAAAACTTTTTGGTTAAGTCCTTGAACCGACGAATAGATCGCGGGGGTAATTCGCTAAACCATACTAACGCTTCCCCTTTTAATGTGGAAGGGAAAAGTTTGCATTTTAAAGCATCATCACCTCCAGACAAAACTAGTTTGTTCGTGAAATTAATCACATGAAGCATAGGGTAGCCCTCGACATCATCATATTGATCAAACTCTATTTGTTTGAAGTCTTTGTTATGAGTAGCCCGTTGGACGGTGAGAGAAAATTTGTCTAAAATACCATCTTCAACTGCCAGATTCTCTAGTGTCGATTCAAAAGGATCGCTGTCTAGAAGATTTTTTAATCATTTCTTTGACACATTGAGGAGTCATTAGATTTATATCTGCTGGCTCATAATCATAGTCGCGATGACACATATGGGAACGAACGGAATGAGAAGAAGACGACAAAGATTCATCGTGACTTTGTAGAGATGATTGTGGACGGTATGGTGTGACTGCAGTACGATATCCTTCGAAATGATAAGAATCATGTCGCTGAGGTATTTCTCGAAATTGATTGTTTCGATCATGAGTGCGACCATTATTCTGTTCGTCACCCAAATTCCTCAAGACTGGCCGATAATCCGTAGGACCTTGGGGTGCAGTCGGACAGTTAGTAGCATTACCTTGCCTACCGAGAACGTGACTGGGTCTCGGTGGAGGTCGGGGAATTCTATTCCAATTACTTGGAACTCGTTGATGGCTGTTGCAAATATCGTGAATCTCATCCTCACCATGTCGTTGGCGTGTGTTATGTTGTGGTGTGACAAATACAACATCAGCTGCGAGTGGAGTGGGTCGTTTCAGATGACACTAGTAGTAGTTATTTTGTTTCCGGACATTCTTGAACTTTTTAAGAAGTGCTTCGCGAGACAGTTGACTGACATTATCCGCATCAGATGCTGGAGAATCGTTAGAGATAATAATCTTGCGCTAAATAATTTGGCACATCGGTAGAACGACAGTATTAGGAGGTATTAGTTCGTTATCGCCAAGTTGACCTTGACCATCATGTTCGTGATGATCGTCAGTAATTGTATCGAGACCTTGAGCTCTTCGAGTATGCGTCATAACTTTTGTAGAACGTGATCGAGGGTGTTGAATAAGAACCGCAGATGGAGCCAATTATGTTTCGACCAAATATGATCAAAACACTAAGTGGTGACGAAAGAGATGAAGAACGTAGAAAAGTAGTTAGAAAAGTGATGGTGATCGGGAGAATGATGAGACTGTACCTTTCGGTTGCCTGCGTACCCAAATTATCGATGAGATCAAGTCTCAAGAACGTAGTTCTGTATAAAAAATAGTTTGGTATTTATATAGGTAGAGTAGAGACTCCTTGTAGCTCAAGTATTCTTGTAGCTTAAGTAATTGTAATTGAATATAACTCTTAACTGATAATTATCTCTTTGATAAGAAACAAATCTGGACATAAATTAATTTACATTAGTGGCAAGCCATGTGGCTAAGGTTCAGCCTTAAACACATGAGTTAATGGGCCTATACATTGATCCTGTGTATTGCAAATTGGGCTTTAGCATTGTCGATTAAACGAATAAAATAGAGATCCCTACTAATGGACATTTGCCACGTAGGTGGGGGTCGAAACACTTGACACTGATGATGTCTCGGTATCTACTGACAATGATCATGCAGCTGACGATGCTCTAGAATTCCTGATGACAAAAAACTCTATCGTAGCGGCATAAGTCTCAATCCTATCTTTCGTTGTTTGGGTAAAACGAACAATTTACTAGGCCTCGAAGAAATTCATTCAGGACTATGTGAACACCACTCCCGGGGGCGAAGTCTTGCTCACATAGCAATGACCCAATGGTATTGGTGGCCATACATGCCAAATAATGTTAATCATTTGTCCAAGAAGTGTATGCCTTGTCAAAAACATGATATGTGATATGGGTCAAACTTCTTGCGATGAAACATCATCCAATCCATAAACATTGGTTATTTACAAAATGGGGCCTTGACATTGTTGACTTATTTACGACATCTTCGGCAGTGTTCGTTTTCTGCTCGTCGTAACAAATTATTTTACTAAGTGAGCAGACAAAATAGACAAGTTGAACGAAAAATCGAACAAAAATTTGTTAGTCTGTTTCCAGTTCAATAGTTTATTTTCCGTTATTATCTTTGCACTTTTCAAGATTTGGTGATCAAAATTTGTTAGTCCTCCAGCTTCATTATTTTTTCTAAGGCATTGGGCCGATATTTCTGCAAGACACTTTTTGACGGCTTTTATGAGCGAAATTTTTCTCTGCTCGAAACTTTTCTTCGTAGATTTTTCGTGAATTTCTTTCGCCCGTCATACCGCCGTTTCTATCTGCAACGACAAGAATAAATTTTTTGTCAGTCTTTCGGACTTGCCCAAAATTTTCAGATAACTGATAAAAAAATACTAACATAACTATTTCATAATGTTGAAACTCTTTGACGCCGCTTTTTTCATATTCTCTAAACTTTTCTCCGTCTTCTTCGGCAGCCCAAATTTAATTTTGATCGAAACCCAATAATTTGAACTTAATAGCCCAGCAGATCCAATTTGAAACTGATCAATTCTGACCTAGATTATGCCAGTCAATCTTTAGTTTCCTATCCAATTTGCAATTACCGACATCTCTTAATAGAGATAAATTCCAATAGACTTAACTGTAAAACCACCTCCACTCCTCAATTTCATGCCACCTCAACCAACAAATTTTCACCCCAACAGACCCAATTCATGTCAACCACCCTGCAAATCATCAACACTACCACCAATTTCCAACTCCATCTCCAACATCAAGTTATTCCATAAACTCAACAACTCACTGAATTCAAGTAACAAATCATCGTTGATAGGAGTTTAACCGGCCTAAATAAATAGACTAATTAAACCCTACTTTAATAATACTAATACTCGCAAGCGCACGAGGTCTATTGTAATAGGTGTGCAAGAACGAGGTCGATCCCACAGGGACTTCTACTTAGAACAACTGAGTACTAACTGATTATTTATCCTAATGCGAACAATGGTGTTTTAGAGAAAGTTGGAATTAACTACTCACTAAACTATTTAAACTATGAAAACTATAAACTAAATAATTAGGTTTTATCAAATGGGAAGAGAATTCTAGGACTATCGAATCCACCTTAACTTCTGTTTGTATATTTAGAATCAAATTTAATGTTCTAAATTTATACGAGTAGCATTATCGATGAGAATCAACTGCTTTCTCGGAGATATAATCGTGATAAATCTTAACTAAACATGAATCTTCTAAGAGTTCAAAGACTAATGATCAAGCTTAAAAAGATTACTCGCCTTTTTACGGCAAGACTAAGAATATCTAAACTTGATGTTAAGAATCGATAACACAAGCTTAACTAATAACAACGAATACCAAACTATATCGCATGCCTGACATACTATATGAAATATATAAGTTTACTATTAATTTATGAACTTAGAAGAATAAAACAATATTGAACGAACTGGTAATCATTAAATTTAATCTCAATACACAAACAGCAGTACAGGGCTTCATCAGACTTGGGTTTAGTTACACATAACAATATCAATGAAGGGAAAAATGAAATTAAAAGAAGAGATAATCATCGCAAAACTGTAGTCCAGTAGTGGTGTCGTCTTTTCCCAATTCGGTTTGCCCAAATTTCAATTCCGCCGGCGCTAACTTGAGTTTCTCCTCCCCCAAGATCTGATTTTCTGCTTTAATTTGTTTGCCGATCCCCCCTCTATTTTTGACTTCCCTTTTCTTTATATAGTTCCCTCAAACCGAAATTAGAAGAATCTCATTTGTTTTAGGAAACTTCCGTTTTCGATTTGGTCGGTGGAGAAAAAAAAGGGTTTGAAGTTTTGTTCGCGAGGAGTGATGAGGAAAAATAGAATGTAGTGATCAGGTGGTCCAGTAGGTAGGCTAAAGGCGAGTTATTGGGTGCGGGTCTATTTAAGTGCACATGGTCCGGTCCTTAGTTCTTGGACCAGAACCAAACTTAAAGTGTCGATCCAAATTTAAAACTTACTTTTGCTGGTCACGTGGTTCCAATATCCAAGCTTCTTTTTGGGCTTTGATTAATTCTTCACTTGCTTCATGACAAAAGCCCATTTCCCTTCATTCTTTTATTTCAGCTCAATATTACAACTAACAAGGCCCATCCAACTAAACTAAGCCATATCCAAATGCAAATAGTGAATTCACCAACGCTAGGCACCTCTCTGTTGAACTGTAAAATCAATGAACGCACTGATATCCCAAATCTTTGGAGTTTCATCATTTTTAATCAATTAACTCCAATTACTGCAAAATTACCAAAAACGCACTAACTAAATCAAACAAATTAATTAAACGAACTAACTAATATAAAATTGGGCGTAAATAATGTAACATTTACGTTCTTATCAATCGCCACCGATCTTTCACAACAATTTAATCCCTTGCCTATTCAAATTAAAAACCAACCCATCCTCACGGATTCCACAACCCCACTTTCTTTCAACTGGATATTGTTTGAGAAGACGAAGGTAAGGAGAAGACGACCCTATTCCTTTTTCTTGTTTTCCTTCGCGAGTTCTGTTCCAATATACATGAGTCTAGGATGGAGATACTCGCCACCAGCACTTTTGCTTGCTTTCTATCACTTCCTCAAATTTCATAGCACTTCCCCATGCTAAATCCAAACAGTACTAATAAATCACAGACCTATTGCAACAACCTTTAATATTCATAATAGCCCCCGTAGTTTTTTTTATTCCCCTGTTAGTATAACATACCTTTTCATCGTAGTCTCATTCTTGTGCCTCAATCCTTATGGTAATCTATTCACACACTTAATTCTTGTTCTTCACGGCATCATGACTTGCCGCACAGGTTTGGTTGCGTCGTCGCACCCTTGTGTCTTCGCTATATTTTCCATCTTCTTTCCATCTCTTAAATTTTATCCTCGTCATATCTCTATACTTAGTTTCTTTTGTGTACTATCAGATTGTTGCTTTATGTTGTTTTACTCTTGTTTGGCTATAGGTACGAGTTGTACAAGCTGCCTCATGATCAAAGGGTCTGAATTCACATCAGTTTTTGTTTTACACTCATAATCGAAATGTTAGTCAATTACTATCCGTACTCTTGTTTGGCTATAAGTACGAGTTGTACAAGCTGCCTCGTGAACAAAGGGTCCAAATTCACATTAGTTTTGGTTTTACACTCATAATCGAAGTGTTAGTCAATTACTATTCATATTTGGCACATTGTTGTTTGAGCACGAAATCGAATCTTTGACGTAGTCAGCTTACATCTCATTCCTGTTTTGTCATCATGGTAACCCATTATGCCCGACTCATCATGCGAACCCATTAAACCCGGCTCGGGCAGTTCTATGTTCAATCTAGCAAAGTCAGATAGTTTCAATCTACTGGACTGACTTAGTAGCACAATATATATATATATTTTTTTTTTTTTTTTTTTTTAACATAGTTTAGGGTTGAGACAGACCTTGACCTGCCATTAAAATCTCATGAATTTTTTTCCTTTTTTATCCTCTTTGGCATACATAGTGAGTTTCTCATCCAATGGAGGTATAAAGAAGGTACATCTCTCACCATTAAACATGTTGGCTAGGTAGTCAGCTACCCTATTTATTTATCTATAGACATCTATGTATG
This sequence comes from Coptis chinensis, assembly GCF_015680905.1. NCBI lineage: Eukaryota > Viridiplantae > Streptophyta > Magnoliopsida > Ranunculales > Ranunculaceae > Coptis > Coptis chinensis. Next base: position 45,511,384 of record NC_141457.1, read on the forward strand.
AAATACATAATCCCTGTGTTAGCCCTGTAATACCTAGGACTGTATTCATACAGTACCAAGGTGGTGGTTTTGTTCCCTTTAGAATATTGATGACACTCTGAGAGTCAGATGCTGCAACAATCTCCTTTTTCCCAAGCAAAGTGCAACCTTGCAAACCATAAAGAATTCCTTGGAGTTCTTGGTATAATACGGATATCATTCCCCCTTCTCCAATGTAGGCTAGTAAGATTTCTCCATCTGCATCTTGTATGCCCCACTAATACCTGTTGTTGAGTTATTTATAGCCCCATTAGAGTTTAGTTTGACTACATTTCCCATTGGCTTGATCCATGCGCATGGAGTGGGCTCTTTTCTCTTGAAATTTACTCGAATTCCTACCCTCTACATGAGGATTCTTCCCTTGATCATGTCTTGAACATCTTTAACCTGACTTTGTAAGTAAATTTTCATTTCCTTAATCAGATTCTCTTTCACTTTTCACTATGCTGCTGGGTTTGCTTGTGTTCTCGAATCTTCTATGGTTCCTTTCATTCCACAGGTGACTAACAGTTGCACACACATAAGTTTTCAAGATCTCAGCTTCTATATTGTTTCTTGCACTTAGCTTCATCAGTAACATCCATTCTCTATTTGAATCTCCCTGTAATCAAATCCCCAAAGAAGCTTTTGACACTGGCCCCGACCTTTACGCTATATGGGCATTCAAAGAAGAGGTTTTTTGGAGTATTCTCTTGAAATCATTGCATAAACAACACTTGGAGCTCTGTAGAATCTTCTTCTTTACTAATCTGTCTTGTGTTGGGAGACTTCCAGCCATGAGCTGCCATGCGGTGAATGAGTATTTAGGAAGTGCCAACTTTCCCCAAACAAGGTTAAACCACTTCACCTTCTCTCTTGGGATTTTGAGGGCATTGTATGCAGATTTAGAGGTGTATGCTCCACTCGGCTCCAAAGTCCAGACTACTCTGTCTTCTCGGATGTAGTTGTTAATCTTTGTAGTTATAATTTGTTCTTTAAGCTCTCCTTCTGGCATGTTGCAGACTATGTTGTTCCATATACCATATGTAATTAGGTCGCTCACTTGTGCTTCAAGTGGTATTTGTAGCTGAACTCTTGCTATACTATCATTGATGAGAAGTTTGTTGGCGCACCAAGGATCATACCAGACATATGTGCTAGTTCCTGAGGCAATGTTATTTCTTATAAACTTCATAGCCACTGTTCTCATTTGTAGTACATTTCTCCAAACCCACGAGCAATCCTTTGGAATAGGCATACTCCAGAATTTCTTCACCTTAATTTGTTGGTTCCAAATCCATTGTACCCAAAGACTTTCACCTTTTTCTGCTATCTTGTGTACTAGACCACAATATGATGCCTTGTTCCAAATTCTGAGGTCTAGAATGTTGAGTCCTCCTTCAGGCTTGGTGAGGGCTGTCTTGTGCTTACTTACATGGTGCATGTTAGAGTTTCTTTCAACTCCACTCTATAAGAAATCATTGCAGATTCTTGTTACTTCATCAAGCACTATTACTGGCAACACAAAAGTTTTTGACCAGTAGACATGGAAGGTGTTAAGCATTGAGTTGATCAACTCAAGTCTTCCTGCATATGATAGGACTCTAGACTTCCAGTTTTGGATTCTAGAAGTGATTTTCTCAATCAAAGGATAACAATCCTTTATACCAAGCCTTGTAGATGTGAGTGGTAGGCCTAGGTAAGTAAATGTGCGCCTCAAATGAGTCCGATGCCCATATGATGATTCTGAGTTGCCTTTCACCTTGATTCATGCCAGCAGTTAAAAGTGTTGGTATTTAGAATAGTACTAGGACCTCTTTGATAGTTGTCATTGATTGCATATCACCTTTTAAGAAAAGTAGCAAGTCATCTGCAAAGCATAGACTGATAACTTTTGTTTTCTTGCATTTTGGGTGTGGCTTTATGAGTCCTTCATTGAGCTTGCTTTTCAAGAGACATGTGAGTACCTCTATGATCAGAGTAAAGAGGTAGGGTGAGAGGGGGTCTCCTTGTCTAAGCCCCCTCTTTCCTTGAAAGTAACCCTCAGATGTACCATTCACTAAGACTGAGAAGTGGGCTGTTGAGTAACATAAGTTAATCCATTTGAGGAGCTTGTTAGGGCAGCGTAGTCGTGTTAGCATCTATTCGATAGCTTTCCAGCAAACAGAATCAAAAGCCTTGCTAATATCAACTTTCATTGAGCATCTTACAGAAATGTGCTTTCTAGTGTAACATCTCAAGAGTTCATGGGATAGCATTAAGTTGTCTTGAATGGATCTCTGAGAAATGAAAGCAGACTGGTTAGGACTTACCAGTAAGGTCATTAAGGGCTTTAGTCTATTTGATAAGACTTTGGAGAAACACTTGTAAGTGATGTTGCAGCAGGCAATAGGTCTGAAGTCATTGACTTTGGATGGATATGGAACTTTGGGTATAAGACATAAGAATGTGGAGTTCATTCCCTTTGTCATTCCCTTTGTCATTGTGTGGGTAGAGAAGGCATATGCAATGGCTTTTATAAAGTCTCCACCAACAATGTCCCAGCAAGATTTATAGAAACATGCATTATAGCCATCTGGACCAGGGGCTTTGTATATATCCATCTCAAATAATGCATTCTTGATCTCTTCTTCTTGTATGTCGCCTATCAAATCCATTGCCACATTGTCTTCAATGATGCTTCTAACTTGCAGGCGAGGGATTATATTTTCAGATCTTAGGGTTGTATTCTCTCCGAGAAGTGATTTGTAGTGATCGATAATAATGTTACTGACTTCATCTCCTGTGTACTTGGCACCATCATCATCTATTAAAGACCATATCTTGCATCTTGATTTTTTTCTCCTTTAGAATGTTGTGGAAATAGGTTGTACATCTGTCTCCGTTAACCATCCATGTGCATCTTGCCCTCTGTCTAATATCCTCGTATTCCATGTTCAAGAGCTCGATTATCTTTGCATCGTACCCACTTTGTCTTTCATTATTCCTTAGACCGAATCTATAGGATTTGCTTGTAGAAGTGTTTGTGCATGAAACATCTTCTCGTCTTGCTTCCCTCGTTCTCTCTTCAGGTTTTGATAAGTTCTTCTTAGACCAACCTTTGAGCACATCTTTTAGAATTTTGAGTTTCTGATATAGAGATGCTATAGGATTTCCAAAAGTGTTAGAACCCCATGCTTCCTTGACTAAGCCATGGAATTCTTTGTGCATAGCCCATGAGTTGCAGAATCTGAAAGGGAATGCTTTATGACAGTTGCCAAAGCAAGAGAGAATCATAGGTGTGTGGTCAGAAACACCTTGTGGTATGAATTCTGCTGCAGATGCAGGAAAGGCATTACTCCATTCCATATTCACCAAGCATCTGTCTATTTTTGAGAACTTGTTAGAGTTGTTTGTCCATGTGTAGAGACTTCCAGAGAATTGCAGATCGACCAGACCAGAGTCATTTACATAGTTATTGAAGTCTTCTATGTCTCGTGGGTGAACAGGGCCCATTCCCAGTCTCTCATTAGTGCTGAGTATACTATTGAAGTCTCCACTAACACTCCATGGTAGTGTAATAGTGCGGCTCAGAGTGGTGATATCATTCCATAAGATTGTCCTTTCTGCTTTGCTATTGCTAGCATAGACAGGTGTCAGGTTGAACACTTTATTTGTAGGTAGCAGTAAAACCTCGCAATGGAGCATCTGTGAGGTTTCTAACAAAAGATTGACAAAAATGTAACTAGGATCCCAGAAGAACCATATCCTTCCACTAGGGTTGGATTCATAGTTATGTAGAAATGACCACTGTGGGCAGCATAAGCTTCTGATGAGGTCGAACTTATCCCTCTTAACTTTAGTTTCCATCAAACTAAACATGCAAAGTTTATTCTGTAATCTTACTTTATTTATCTCTGTAGCTTTGGAAAGCTCATTGAGACCTCTTACATTCCATACTCCTAAATTAATCATTTAAAGAGTGTAAAAGAGTTACTTTTTAGTAGACCCCTTAGGTCTACCTCTTCCCTTGCTTCTGGTGCTAGTGACTTCAATTCTACTGCTTTGTGGAGAGTGTCGCTCTTGAGGGACTGTGGACTTAGAGCTAGAAGAGTTGCTCTTTGATTGCGATGACCCAGTTGAGCGAGCTGATGATGTTCTTTTGCTTGGTAGGTGATCTGTAAAGGTTTCTACCACCTGTATTGGTTCATTAATGATCTCTCTTAGCTGCTGCTCAATGTTTGCTATGCTGAAGAGCTTATGGTTTGCTGCATATTGATTGATTTCTGCTCCTCCAGTGACAGGGAGTTCAATCATATGAGGCATTGAGTTTAGTGGGACCTTATCTGATGGCTAGCTTGATATAGCAAGTTCTAGCGGGGGAGGCAGAACAAGTTCATTTGGATTGGTGGTTCGGTTGCTTTCTTCCTCGCGATCAGTAGCACTGTTTGCAACATCAGGTTTTGTAGTTTCCTCGAGATGAATTACAGAGCAAGGGTTGTGGTTCACCAAAGTGTCTTGAGCATCTTCATCAGTGTTTGATACTCTTATACCTTCAGGTTCTTCCTCACCAAGGAAACATGCACTTGGCTCTAGAGTATCAATAGCTAAGTCAGAGAGGGTTTCTCCTGCAACAGAGGGGGAGCATGAATTACCATCTGTTGATTGGAGGAATCGTGCTCATGGTTCAACCCAGCACCTTGCACCTGTGGAGGCTCGTTACAGGTAATCGCACCTGGAGTTACAACAAAAACACTTCCAGTTTCTACCTCGATGGCGTTCAGAGATATATCATTCCTTACACCGGCATACCTCTCAACTTGGTTAAGGTCTAAGCTTTGGTTTTCAATCTCCTCTTCAGCTAGAATATTAAAAGGATTGTAAGTAGTAATAGCATCAGAAGCATTTACTTCACTAACTCCAATAACTGCAGCACTTGCCCCTATTTCAACAGTAACCCTGTGTAGGCCAATTTCACTAATAGGCATACCAGTATTTGGAGTTTGGACAGGTGTAACATTTTGCCGTCTAACCCATTGATTGTTTGTTGGCCTTGTGTGTGTATTTTGCTGTGCATTTTGGCCTTGAACATTCATTCTCTCAGCGGTAGCTGTAGTATCAGTAGATGCACGACAATTCGACTCCTTATGACCACTTTTTCTATAGATAGAGCAAGCCGAGGGAAGCCAAAGGTACTCCACTCCCACTTCAACAATAATTCCCTTGCCTAAATCAAATCTTAAGCAATCAGGGTATTTAGCATTTGTCGTAACTTCAATACAGACTCGAGAAAAATCAAGTCGTTGTTTCTTTTGGGTAGCCACATCCCTACAGATTGGCTTCCCAATACGACTAGCTATAAAACCGATGCCTTTCTTAGTCCACATTTGCTTCGGCATATTCCATAATTTTACCCAGATGGGTAAGGTGGACATATTTTTTCTCTGTGTTTCAAGCTCTTCAGTCCAAGGGCGTACTATGAACACCCTACCAGCAATGAATAGTGGTCCCATATCCAGCACCCTCTGTCTATCTTCTTCTTCACGAAACTTAAAAAAGAACACATCTTTATCTGTGGAAATCTCATAATCCGCTTTAGTCTTCCATGTATTTTCCAATATTTTCTTTACCACAGGGAAAGGTAATCTTTTCTCAACAAAAAACCCCACTAAGTGGTCCTTCCACAAAGATATACCTTCCTCAATGATATCTCTAGGGACTGCAACAACATCAGATTCACAATCTAAATCAAACGATTCTAAAGAGTTATCTGAGTTTTCATTACTTGTAGGAGCAAACAGGGAGCTCCATGTTTGAGGAATAACAGTGGAACAATCCCCCACATGGGATGAGGATATAACCATGGCGCTAGGATCAATCAAAAGAAGAAGAAAAAGAATTCTTTTGATGTTTCAGGCATAACCCAAAATGAGAAAATGAAAGATACAGGAGGAGGATGAAACTCTTATAGACTCAGATCTTGCTATCCTTGAAAGCTTGACCGTTGTATACGACCTTGCCTTTGTTAAAAACTAAGAGAAGTATACAAAGAGAGAATTTTCGTAGATAGGGATTTGAGAGATCAATTGACAAGCATTGATCGGAGGCGAGCACCTAAGCGGTACTGGCTCTTCTCTAACTTGTTTCTTGACCGGAAAGTTACTATAAGAGGTAAAAGAAAAGGATAAGGTAGAAAAATAGAGAAGGCGATAATATATCTTTTTCTGGAAAAATATCGCCAAGCGTGGAGACTTGAACCTTGTTCATTCAACTCACCCACTAGTAGGTCTTCCACTACAGTCCAACCACTTTATTGAATAGATTCCATTTTTTAGCATTCTTCTATTAATGTTAAGGTCGGCAAATCCTGGTTAAAAATTGGTTTTCTTTATCGATTTTTTGTGTTACCTATTTAATTCTCACTTCACCCTCTATCAATTAGTTACATTGCATCCTCATATAAATTAGTTTAAAATTATTTAATACACAATATTTCACGCATTTTTCTCGACATTCCACTCACTCTTTTCTTTTTCCATTTTTTCATTGATTTTTCTTCTCTTCTTTGTCATATGAATTTTGTTCGCATGCCAAAGAGGGGGCGGTGTTTCGACCCCAAACTACGTGACAAACGTCCATTAGTAGGGGTCTCCACTTTATTCGTATAATCGACAGGGCTAAAGCCCAATTTGCAATATCATATATCAATGTACAAACCCATTAACTCATGTGTCTAGGGCTAAACCCTAGCCACATGACTTGCCATTTACGTATATTAATTTATGTCTAGATTCGTTTCATATCAAAGAGATAATCATCAATTAAGAATCAGGTTCAATTATAATTACTTGAGTTACAAGAAATCTCTACTCTACAGATATAAATACCAAACTATTTTTCATAAAGAACTACGTTCTTGAGACTTGATCCCATCGATAATTTGGGTACGTAGACAACCGAAAGGTACAGTCTCATCATTTTTTCAATCACTATCATTTTTCTCACTACTTTTCTACGTTATTCATATCATTCGTCACCACTCAGTGTTTTGATCATATTTGGTCGAAACATCATACAAAAAGGAAATACGACTTTTAATACTAAACAAAAAAAATATTTTTGGTCTTTTTCAAATTTTTTTTTTAAGAAATGAAGAGATATACTACTATAACTAATATAAGAATTGCCTAGTTTTTGCAAAATATTACTATATATACCACCCCCCAAACAAAAATATGTTTTGACCTCAAAGTATGAAGAGATAAGGAAAGAGATTACCATAGAAACATGAGCAAAAATTATAGTACACCTATATTATGTTCTTCTTGATGAAAATATACCACCCCCAAACAAGTTTGGAGCATGGGTTGTTGGATATAGAACAAGAACTATATGGTTTATTGTAATAGTAAGCTACGTAATTATTATACTATGAAATTTTTGGGTTGTTGTATTTTTGAAAACATATGTAATGCAAAAGAAAATGGAAATTTTTGCATGATGTATGTGTATTACCTTCTACTCATATACCAAATTCCATATAAAACACTAACATGTATGCATGATTATTATTACACTAACAATTAAAAAAAATGCGAAATGTAAAGTACGTAAACAACTATCTAAACGGACACATATGAAATGTGTGTGTGTGTGGGTGTGCGTGTGTGTGTTTAGAGTAATTGTTTTTCTCAATCTAAATGTATCTCTAACCATATACAGAGTTTCTACAAGAGAATAAAATCATACGTTTGCCCATGCCAATATCATTTTGGTTACTCTGGGACGTAAGATTTTCATTTTTTATATCCTCAAATTTTTTTGAAAAACTATTTAGAGATGTAATAAAGATAATTTGTACAAAACCTGTGATTTCTAAAGCTAAGTTTGAAAACAAATCTAAGACGTCATTGAAAAAAAATTGACTTGACTACTTGGTAATTTGTTTTTTTTTTTGGCCATGAGGGGTTTCTTTTTTTTTTTTTTTTGTTAAATGTCGATCCGTATGATTTATGATTTGTTAAATAAATAAATAAATAATTAAAACATAAACAGAAACATAAAGGTAAAGGTAATCCAGTTAAGCAAATGTAGGGCATTAAAGGATTGAGTCATCAAAACGAGAAGGATACAAAATATATCACCACATGCTACAAAATATCTCAGAGACACTAATTTTATATTGCAGTTGTACTTTCTATCCATTTGCCCACTCAACTTCAAAGCCATCTTTGTTAAGACCAGTAATAGCTTTCTCGGCATCTTCATAATTTTCATATGTGACGTAACCGTATCTCGAAGAGCACATTTTTGGCTTATCTGACACTAAACAAACTCTGTCAATGGCACCATAAACATTACATATATCGGAAAAATAATCATATGTGGTCTCGACGGGAAGCTTTCGAACTACAAGCTTATGAGTCTTTATTTGTAAAAAAATCGTATATCGAGGGCTCAAAATAATATCATCCTCTGCAGAATCCCCCTCATAACGCAACCTAACAGGGCGACGTAATCCTTTCGCCGGTGGTCCTTGGAGGAAGGGAAAGAACACAGTTGATTGTATAATTGATAAGCACCCAAAACTGTAATATGAAACCCTATTGAGACATATAAATTTGGTTAATTATGTGTTTAATAATCATGAAATAAATATATTTTCGTACTTTTGCAGGTATTCGCAGTAAACATGAAAATATTGGTTAAACCTACGTTAAAGCACGGGAAACGACGTATATATGAATTCTTCTAAATCAGCCATGTAAAGCCCAACAAATCTGTACAGAAGCATCAAACTTCCGAAGCTCCTACCTCTTGAACCAGGACTCCGAATGCGACAAGTGAGCTGCTCAGACAATCAGAGCGATGAACTCTACGCATAGGCGGAAAGTTGTAAAATTGCCAAAAGACCGAATCGCCACTGGACTGCACGTGGACCCACTATGTGGGCCCGCAAGATTTGATGAGTCATCAATCATAGAGCATGTCAAGACAAAAATGCCAATTTATTGGTGCAAAGTTGACACCTTGCATGTAATTAATTATATTAGGTGTTAATAGTGAAAAAAAGGCAAGGTGTCACTTTGTTTTAATGTGGTGGATAAAAATAAAGTAAATGTGGTTTGGTGTTTTAGGTGGGAGAAAATGAGATTTCTCTCAAATGGAGAAGAAAACAAAACAAGGGGGGGACAATCCATTTACTCCCTTGACTTCTTTTCCTTTACCATGTATTATTCTAGTTCCTTAGCCTTAGTTTTTATTTTAGTTTTTGGTTTTGAAAAAAAAAAATGTAATAGTTTTAATGGAGGAAACTTTGTTTTCTTCTAGTGGAAATAAAATCTAAATGCAAGTGAGTTTTTATAGTTAGTTTTCTTTTTGTTCTCTCTCCCTCTTTTTACATTCTACATTAGTCATCTTTTAGCTGAAGGACCATGAGCTAAACCTCCCCTTTGTGGGGAGTTAATAATACTCATGTGAGGGAAAATCTTTGTTATTTGGTTTAGTAAGTTGTTTAGGAAGAACAACTAGACCTACATCCTATCCCAAAATGATAGTTGGTGTAGTGTCTAGTTAGGGATCAAAGTGATGAGCTTAGAGATAAGTCATTGCTTTGGTTCTACATGCTAGCATGTATGAGCTTAGAGATGAGTCATATATGTTAGGGATCAAATTTTCTTTTATTAGGACTTGTCTAAGAGTTCTAGGAAGATTAGACGCACTTACTAAAATCAAATAACAAAAGTTATCTTCACATGAGGAGAATTAACTCTCCAGTTTTGTTTTATTAAAATTTTATCTTATCTTAGTTGCATGTTTACGTAACTTAATATTTTAAATTTTTGTGTAGTAAAGAAACCAAGTATTTAGTATTTATACAATCATAGTTAAACTTACTCACTAGTTTCCTAAATAAGTAAAACCAAGTTGTAAGTGGTCCTAGAATTTAAGTTGGTTCGAATACCTACTCCAAACAATATGAACACGAAGATCGTGAGTAAGGAAAAATATTTTTGAATTCGCACTTTGGCCAAAAAAGAGATTCAAATCTCTAATATAGCAAAAAGGTGAATATCAAAATTGCGCCGCTGCCATTCTAAAGACCCAAGGACCTGTGCTTGCAAACTGGAATTGCTCCAAGGGGAAGCCCCCCACGCTCATCCTTTCATATATTTCTTTTTCTTATGTTTTCTTCGTTTTTTTTTTAAATTTTCCGCATTTTTGCTACTGATCCGCATACTGGTTTTGGTTGTACTGATAGGTTCCAAATACTATGACCTAGAAACTAGGCTACAACAACCACTAAGCTTACTGTAAAACATTTGGTCTACTGTGCACGTTTCTTTTATTTGGTGGACTTGCGAGAAGCTTGCAGGTTCTAGATTTTCAATATTTTTGCATGCTTCACATATATGTAGTTATTATGTCGTAGTTAATGGACTATATTTTGCGTATTAGTTTAGTAATATGCATGAATCATGTGAATACGCCTGTGAATATATATATACTGTTAAGTGGTCATGAATTACATATTAATGTACATATACATACAAATGGTACTGTTTTGCATGGTTATATATATATATATAAGTCACATGTTTAGCATATATATTACCGTATGAGTGGTTATTTGCATGTTGGCATATATAACTTAGGAGTTATATATAGTAATTAGGGTGTGTTTTGGTATTTTGGCCATAACTTTGGCTACGGTTCTCTGAATCACGCGTGTAAGCTCAATTCGGAAAGATCTCGACGGCGCGCACGCTATCACCACCGAGCAAGTGGAGGTCATTTTCGAGGTCAAAATCAATTGTTTTCCCCTCCAAAATCATCATTTTAGAAAATTGTGTTGTTTAATAAGTCGATTTTGTCATGAAAGAGGAGAACATTCCAACGAGGGTTAAAATCTGAGTTGGGTAAGTTGTTTCTAAACCCTAAGGGGTGAAGCTGCTCTTTATATGACACTTGCAATCTCAATGAGTATTGACGAAATCGAATTATTATGCAATACAAGAGTCGTATTTTAGTCTAGGTAAAATACGTCGCCTGTTTAGTTTACGTTTTCACATATTAGTATATATATGCGTACGTATAATATTTTCACATGCTACCATATCTAAATACGTATGAGTAATTCAAATTTTCCTGTAACTGTAGATATACGTCTACGCAATATCGATTTACAAATTAGCGTACATATACGCATTATTCTCGATGTATATTTGCCCTCAGACGTATGGAAATATTTATCGATGATACAACCTTGCCTATTCGTATAGCTATACGTATGAGTAGAGTATCTTCGCATGCTACTGTATCTAGTATTGTATGAGTAGATCGTATTTGTATGCTTGTATTTTCACCCTTGCATAAATCTTAAAAAAAAAAAAAAAAAAAAAAGAACGACCTTGCATAAATTTTAATTCCATACATCTTAATCATATTCCAACGGCGTCTAGGAAACTTGACAGATTGAGGTTAGTTAATTAGAACCGTGCTTGCATGGAAAGCCTCCCTCATATCTCTCTTGTAACCTGGCCGTTGGTTTATGCACACGTATTCCTCGCTTCACTACTACATTAGCAGCAGCTTAGGCCTACGTTGTCCAACTCTAATACTTCAAGAGAATCATAAAACTCAAGTAATAATAAGTTCCTTCTGTAAATTAGATCTAATTTTATGCTTGCATGAGATTAAGGTCTGGTTCCACTAAAGAATTTGAACATCGAATAAAATACGATAATTACAGGAGGGGCTTCTTCTGTTAATTACCTTCAAGATCCTTCGTCGCCATTACCTTCTGTCGTAATGGCCGACGATCCTCCACCAACTGAGAAGCCCCTGTCAGACTTCTATACTGCATTACAGGAAGGACCTTCTTCCTGCATCAAACTCGAGGACATTGTTGGTGATTTTCGTATCCTGCCAAACGTTTTTAGGGATCAAGTTTTCTTTCTTTTAGTAGGACTTGTCTATGAGTTCTAGGAAGATAAAAATACACTTACTAAAATCAAATAACAAAAGTTATCTTCACATGAGGAGAACTAACTCTCCACTTTTGTTTTAATAAAATTTTATTGTGTCTTAGTTGCATGATTTCGTAACTTAATGTTTTTAATTTTTGTATAGTAAAAAAACCAAGTATTTAGTATTAATATAATCATAGCTAAACTTACTCACTAGTTCCCTAAAAGAGTAAAAACCAAGTTGTAAGTGGTCCTAGAATTTAGGTTGGTTTGAATCCCTACTCCTAGTTATATGAACACGAAGATTGTGAGTAAGGAATATCTTTGAATTCGCACTTTCGCCAAAGAAGAGATTCAAATCTCTAACATAGCCAAAGGTGGAATATCAAAATGGCACCGCTACCGTTCTAAAGACCGATGACTTGTGCTACAGATTGGAATTTGCTCCAAGGGGAACCCCCACTCTCATCCTCCCTTAATTTTTGTTGTTTTTTCGTTTTTTTTTATTTTTTCATTGTCGCCGCGCAAACGACCTGATCATTCTTAGTTTTTTGTGTTGTACTTCCAAGAACAAAAAGTTAGGACCGGGAAAGTAAACTACATCAATATATAAGGTTGCTCTGAAAATTTGAACTAATTGTGGAATAATCGACACACGTGCACGGTACTGGACTCGTGTCCGCAGATGTAACCCGCGTCCGCGGGTGTATTTTCTCTTTTGCTACTCCTGTTCTACCTCCAACATCCACTGATAAATCTTGATCCATATCCAGGCCTAACTCTCTGGAACTATAACAGAAAATTCGAATATCTTTTGGGATTAATCACGTCGACGGATTGAAACGTCTGTTTCATTTCTTTGGCGGACTAGCGGGAAGCTACAAGTTCCAAATTTTTAGTGTGTGTTTTTTTTTTTTTTTTGCATGAATGTCATGTACGTAGTTATTATGTACTAGTTTATAGATTATTATTTACGTCTTAGGCTAGAAATATGCATGAATCATGTTAATACGCCTGTAAATATATATATGCGATTAAGTGGGTATGAATTGCATATTAATGTATATATACATACCAATGGTACTGTTTTGCATAGTTATCTATATTTATATGTATAAGTGTCTATTATTGCATGTTTAGTATTTCTCTACGTATAAGTACACGGTATTGTTTAATAAGTCGATTTTGTCAAGAAAGAGGAGAACATTCCAACGAGGGTTAAAATCTGAGTTGGGTAAGTTGTTTCTAAACCCTACGGGGTAAAGCTGCTCTCTATATGTCACTCGCAATCTCAATGAGTATTGCCGAAATCGAATTATTATGCAATACAAGAGTCGTATTTTAGTTTATATATAATATGTTGCATGTTTAGTTTTGTCGTATTTATCTGCGTACGTATACTATATTCGCATGCTAATGTATTTAGATATGTATGAGTGATTCAAATTTGTCTGTTACTGTTGATATACGTCTACGTAATATCGATTTACAAATTAGCATACATATACGTATTACTGATGTATATTTGCCTGTACGTATGGAAGTATTTATCGATGACACAACCTTGCCTATTCGTATAGCTATACGTATGAGTAGAGTATCTTCACATGTTACTGCATCTAGTATTGTATGAGTAGATCGTATTTGCATGTTTGTATTTTCACCCTTGCATAAATCTTTTAAAAAAAAAAAAAAACAACAACAACAACAACAACAAAAACGAAAACGAAAACGAAAACGAAAAACAAAGACCTTGCATAAATTTTAATTCCATAAATCTTAATCATATTCCAACGGTGTCTAGGAAACTTGAAAGATTGAGGTTACTTAATTAGAACCATGCTTGCACGGAAAGCCTCCCTCATATCTCTCTTGTGACCTGGCTGTTGGTTTATGCACACGTATTCCTAGCTTCACTATTACGTTAGCAGCAGCTTAGGCCTACGTTGTTCAACTCTAATGCTTAAAGATAATAATAAGTTCCTTCTGGCAATTAGATCTAATTTTATGCTTGCATGAGATTACGATCTAGTTCCACTAAAGAATTTGAACATACTTATCGTTGAAAAAATTACGATAAGTAATTGCGTAAGTTCTCACTTAAAAATTGTTCGTCTTCTGTTAATAACCTTCATCAAGATCCATCGTCGCCATTAACTTCTGTCGTTATGGCCGATGATCCTCCACCAGCTGACAAGCCCCTGTCGGACTTCTATACTACATTACAGGAAGGACCTTCTTATTGTATCAAACTTGAGGACATTGTCGGTGATTTTCGAATTCCGCCAAACGTTTTTAGTTTGTTACCTGTGTATCATGGTTTGGATCACGAAAAACCGTACAATCATCTTCGTAGGCTTCAACAAGTGGCCACAACATTTCACCATCCAGCAATCTCTAAGGAACAACTCTTGCTTTGGCTGTTTCCATTCACTTTAAGCGGAGAAAGCGTCAATTTGGCTAGCGGGATAACAGCCACAATCCATAGACACATGGAATAAACTAGTTCAAGCTTTCATGCTTCAATTTTACACTCAGAAGAAAACTACTGAAATGCTTCAGAAAATTCAATTCTTTCGTCAAAATCCTCATGAATCATTTACGGAAGCATGGACTCGTTTTACTGATCTTCTTTTAGAATGTCCTCATCACTAACTAGACAAAGATGTCCTTGTTCGTTAATTCTTTAATGGTCTTTCTGATCATCAAAAAGAAACTCTTGATATAATGAACGGCGGTTGCTTCATGGACAAAAGAGCTACTAAAGCATATACTTTTCTTAAAAAACAAGCGAAAAAAGGTACACACTGGGGTAACACTGAGTCGTCTAGATCATCAAAGGATACTGTTACAAAAGCTACATCTATTTTTGAGGTAAAACCCGATCCCGAATTAAAAAAATTGATAGAATCCCTAACTAAAAAAGTAGATGCCCTTGCAGTTCAAGTAAACGATCAACTACCAAAACAGGTCATGAACGTTGGCACCTCCCCATGTGTTCTTTGTCTTAGTCCTGACCATCCTGATGCGTATTGTCCCTTGTTATATGTTTCCCCTACTCAACAATCGGAAGAGGCATGTGCATTCAACATTCCTAATGCACCTTGGAGACAACATTCGAATTTCGCTTGGCGCTAAAATAACCAACAGATGGGGGCTCCTCCAGGTTTCGCTAATCCACCTATTCGACCAACCAACAACTTTATTCCATACCGCCAAGGAAATAATCAACAATACCAACAAAGTCAGAATCAATTTCAAAATACTTCGGATGCTAACTATCAAACTAACCGCAGCCTTGTTCTAGCCAATCCAAATCCCAACTATAATCAACAACTTCTCAGCAATAATCGTGATCTAGTACCTGTTGCACAACCTGCGCCACTCGTTACGGATAGGACAAGTGAGACTTCCTTAGCTTACATGAACCAACAATCTCAAATTTTAACGTCTATCCAACAATCACTTCAACAATTGGCACAAGAAAAGAGTCAGAAAGGCGCGTTTCCTGGACAAGCAGTTCCAAACCCTAAGCCAAAAACACCGCCTTTGAACTCACCAATGCACTGGTACAAGTACTCCCAACCAAGGTGAGGTGCACGCAATCGCGATCTCTTCGATCCGAAAAACAAGTAGACAATCAAATACGTATGCCAGATGATCAACCAAAGGAATCTGAAGGTTCAAATGAATCTATTTCCAATAATGAACCTACAGAGGATTTACCAGATCCAACAAAGTCAACATCTTAGAATTTAGGAAACAAGCAAGCGGACCCCTTTGCCAAATTCCGCCCTAAGGCACCGTTTCCTGCACGCTTGGCAAAGAATAAACCTGATGAGAATTTTGATGAAATTCGAGAGACTTTTCAGAATTTGACAAACAACTTACCTTTTCTCGATGCCTTGAAGCTATTGCCAAAACATGCAAATTTTTTGAAAGATATGTGCACCACAAAAAAGAGAACTAATGTTTCTCAACAAGCATTCCTCACCGAACAGTTTTCATCCATCACCGAACACAATGACATAGTCAAATACAAGGACCGTGGTAGACCAACGGTTCCATGCACCTTAGGTGACAAATATACGGCTATTGCGCTACTAGACCTAGGAGTTAGTGTGAACTTACTTCCATATTACTTATTTAAACAACTAGGTCTTCATGAGCTGAAACCTACCACCATGACTCTACAGTTAGCCGTTCGTTTCATTAAGTATCCAAAAGGAATTGTGGAAAATGTCCTTGTAAAAGTCCAAGACTTTTTCTATCCTGTCGACTTTGTTATTTTGGATACTGAAGTTGCATGTGATTCCATTACTATCATCTTAGGACGTCCGTTCCTAGCAACTGCTAATGCTCTTATTAACTGTAGGGATGGTTCCATGAATATGTCCTTCAGAAATCTTTTGGTCGAGGTAAATGTGTTCAAGATGATGAAACAAATTCCAGAGCCTGACATTGATGGTGAGGTGAACAGGGTTGATAACATTGTGCACGACTATTTAACAAACACTTTTCCTGAAGTTGAAGTATACCAATTTCTTTCCTTTAGCGATTCTGAATTTGAGGACGATGATTATACACAAGAAGTAAACGAGTTATTAGGGTCAATACCATTATTTGACCCTACGACCGTAATGTCCAGCGATTTGGATGAACATCAATCTGTTTACTCTATAGACGACGACTTTCCTCAAGAATCTTTAATACCAACTCCACCCGCCCCTGACTTAAAACCTCTTCCTTCGGAATTAAAATACGTACATCTTGATCCAGATGGTAGTCATCCAATTATTATATCATCTCAATTGACTGATGATCAAGAATCCCGTTTAATAGATGTCATTCAACAACACCGTTCTACTATTGGATGGTCCCTCGATGACATTAAGGGCATTGACCCTAATGTATGCACCCATCGCATACATCTTGAAGAAAATGCTAAGACGTCGCGTGAACCGCAGCGTCGTCTAAACCCAACCATGAAAGATGTGGTACGGGAGGAAGTTTTAAGATTACTCGATGCAGGTATTATTTACCCTATATCCGATAGTATTTGGGTGAGTCCAGTACACGTTGTTCCAAAGAAATCTGGCATTACAGTTGTGTGTAATGATAAAGATGAATGCATCTCCGCTCGTATTCCAATGAAATGGCGAATATGCATTGACTATCGCAAACTTAATGCAGTCACTCGTAAGGATCACTTTCCACTGCCTTTCATCGATCAGATGCTTGAACGGTTAGCCAGTCATGTGTATTATTGTTTTCTTGATGGTTATTCAGGATAGTTTCAGATAGTCATAGATCCTGCTGATCAAGAAAAGACTACGCTCACTGTCCTTTTGGTACATTTGCATATAAACGAATGCCTTTCGCCTTTGCAATGCACCCGGTACTTTCCAACGCTTCATGCTTCACATTTTCATGATATGGTTGAACGTTTTATGGAAGTATTCATGGATGACTTCTCAATATATGGAGATTCTTTCGATAGTCGTCTATCAAATCTTGAAAAGGTCTTTACACGCCAGTGAAAAGAAAAACCTTATTCTTAATTGGGAAAAATGTCATTTCATGGTTAAAAAGGAATAGTTTTAGGACATATCGCTTTCAAAAGACGGAATCAAGTCGACAAAGCTAAGATAGAAAAAAAATTGCTTCACTTCCTATACCAAAACAATTAGCGACATTCGGCGATTTTAGGACACGCAGGTTTCTATAGGAGATTTATTCAAGATTTCTCAAGGGTTGCTCGACCTTTAACCAATCTCTTGCTTAAAGATGTCGTTCTTCACTTCAGTTTCAATTGCATACAAGCTTTTGAGACTTTAAAATCTGCCTTAACTACCGCTCCGATAATTCAACCACCTGATTGGTCTAAACCTTTTAAATTAATGTGTGACGCGAGTGACTATGCTATTGGAGCTGTACTAGGGCAACGCCGAGAAGATAAGTCAATTGTCATTTACTACGCAAGTAAAACCCTTAATGAAGCTCAACGTAACTATACAACCACTGAGAAAGAGTTTCTCACCGTTGTATATGCCTTGTGTCACACCCCGAATTTCGACAGAATTCGGAAAAACATTATTTGTTCCCGACTCTTCGATCTCTGAGGTGTGACGCACTCTCCACTTCCAAAAACCCATAAACAGTTTAAATATGCAGATAATTAAAAACCAATAAAATTTTTAACTTAAACAAAAGTCCTCTTCATTACAAAAAATCACAAATAAGATTAGGTTACAAATCTCTTTTCAATAACTCTTTATTTAAAATTACAAATGAAAATATACAACAACATCTGTCTCAACTAAAAATCTATTACACCTTAAGGAAAAACAACACATATCCTGAATGCGACGCTAATGCAAACCACAAGCAGCAACCAACCTTCTTCAACACTAAACCTGTCAAGACTTATCAACTATGTTCATTTAATGAACACACCCGATAAGCAAACATGCAAATCGGGTCAGCATTATAAAAATGTTGGTGTGAGTAGCTATAAAATACAACATATACTTATACATCTATATACACAATCCATACGGCAGTTAGTTCCTCCACCGAGGCGCCTTAACTTTCCACGACTAATACAACATCCTTAAGTTCAATAACTAAGGCAGGTAGTTCCTCCACTGAGGCGCCTTAACTTCCCACTAACCACACAACAACTATACGCATAATAAACAAGGCATGTAGTTCCTCCATCGAGGTGCCTTAGGTTCGAACTAAATACATAACCAACCAAGCATATTATATACGTCCCGTATTTCATGCTCAATTACAGAGTAGGTCGTCTCTGCCCAAGTAATTAGTCTGACCCACCCTTTAGCAAAGCCATATACAATAATATATTTAAAGATATATAGTTAACCAACATATTACCATAATTATATTAATTAAGGCTTTTTTGTGTGTCCCTAAAATCACGTCAGATCTATGTCTTACCTAGTTTCCCTGGCTACCACAATAAACGCTTCCCAACGAACATGTACATCCACATGCCTCCCCTTACATAATGAACCACTCCGTCGCGTGCGTAACTACCCCGCGGGATGCCGCGACACCGGTAACCCTCACACGAAAGCCATTATGTAAGTATCGCCATTATTCGGCATAAAATATCGCGTCTCGTTCTATTTTGCGACGTAATAATCAAGCCACTATTAAATTCGCCCGAAGGGCCATTCAAATTTTATTGAAACGCCGAAGGGCCAATCACATTACTTACGCCCGAAGGCCATTCAGATTCATCAAACGCCGGAAGGGGCAATCAATTGCACACTGCGCCCACACAGGGGCAAATCACATGAGTTGTGGTAGCTAGGTTCTAGGATTTTCGTTACGTAATTTATTCAAATGTCATACATTTATGACTCATAAAAAAATTCTACTATATCATCGCGTCTTGGGTCAAATACCTTATTGCACTAAGCCACAATATTTAGAAATATCTCAATATATCTCATAACCATTTTCATTCTTTCACGTGCCAATATATTATTGCACTAAGCCACAATCCCGTGGGCAAATATTCACCAATACTATACTACCTCATAGTAGCATCTCACATATATAATAATGGAGTGTTTATACATTTATTTCTCCAAAACTATTACATTTAATATATATATCCCAACATATTATATAACGTCACAATTGCTTCAAACGTATCGCATACATTTTTATAGCGTTTTAGGAATATTATATCTCCTAAAGTTTCTATCTCGTCATGTGTCAAAATATACACAATATCAACGTTAAATCTTTCTTAGATAATGACAACCAAATTTATACAAGCTTCCACAACATTTTAGCATTTGATTTGTCCATACAATTTACAACATAAAACGTAGCACAATTAAACAGTCTACAGTCCACAATCAAAGTCCATGAATCTAAGTCCGTATATAATTTAATACTCATAAAAACATATATATCAAAGTCTTATTAAAAATTCCCCGCTTGTTACGTGCCAATATATTGTATGCTTTACACACTACTCACATCAAATCTTAATTAGATAATGACCAACCAAGTTATACAATTTCCGACAATATTTTATTACTACATTTGTCCATATACTAAAATATGTGAAAATCTGGAAAAAGTCCACATTCCACAGTCAACGGTCAAAGGTCAAAGTCAACGGTCAAAGGTCAAAGTCAACACGTCATGGTCAAAGTCAACACATCATGGTCGAAGTCAAACTGTCATTTCCATGCTCGACAGGTTCAGGATCATAGCCATGGTTCATGGCTAAGGTCAATGTGCATGGCTCATGGGCTCATGACTAAGGTAATGGTTCGGACCCAACTGGCCAAGCCCAAACCTTAGAACCCGAGAGTCTAAATGTGGAAAGGCCCATTGGACCCATTTTTAAGTCATATGGACCGGTCCAACCAAAAAGAAACGAACTGGTCCAACACAACTAATAGAATCTGGCCCAACCACTAATATAGAAACCGGCCCAAAACTAAATTAGATTTCGGCCCAACACAAAACAAAATAGACCAGCCCAAGGAAACCAACCAAGGCCCAAACCGGTCATCTCCCTCACCAGCTCTCTTCCTCCACCACCAGCCCAAATTTCGGCCACCACAAGCTCTCCTCCTCCTCCACTTTCGTCCCACCAGTTTTACTCCTTATGAAAACCCCTAATACTTTAACAAAACCAAAAATTGATTTCCTCACATCACTCACTCCTCCCTCAACTAGATTGCGCCGCCATTAGCGCCTCCGTCCAGCTCTAAACAACACTCAAACCTCCTCACTACCCCCATTCATCAATCAATCAACCCACCATACAAACTAAACAGTTCACAACAATGAAATCCCATAAAAATCCAACCCTCAGTATCACAGTAATGAAAATTTACAGGGAGGAGGTTTGGGGCTCTCATACCCATTGGACGCCTCCCTTCAAGCTTCAACAACCCCCTCCAAACATCCCTAACCAACCTCAAACCAACAAAGCTAACCTCACCACCAAAAGTTCAAACCAAATCAAACGCCATTAACGTCTTCAAGCTTTGACAGAGCTTCGACAGCCCGACATCAACCAACGATCCCAAACAAGATTTAATATATAAACAGTGTTCAATAAACTACAAACAGTTCCAACCCGTATACCGAACAACTGCTTGTTTTGGCTCGCCGCCATTAACGCTCTTTCGAGCTTCAGCAGTTCAACTAAAATCTAAAACATATCGACGAACTAAAATTATAAAACTGGTCGGAAACACTCGACAAGAATTCAGTAAATACTAAAATGATCGAAAATCATAGTTTTAGTAGTGGTGAGAGATAAACTCTACTCACTTGGTGAATGGCTCCACGAATCCTCCTAGTCTCAATCGTCGCTCCACCCTCCAAAGAAACGAGCGCTTCCATTTTTTTTTTTTTTTTTTTTTATAACAATGTGATTATATACTTGGGTTTGAAACCCAAGCCCAATACAGACTCGGGCCCAGAAATCAGGCCCACATATCCCAAATCCAATCCAACAGATTTTATATAAATAATTAAATTAATTAATTAATAAATAATTACGTAGTTTAAATACGGGCGTTACACCTTGGATAAGTTTCGTCCTTACCTAGTGGGTTCTTCCACAATTGTCTACACTGACCATGCGGCGCTTCGTTACCTATTAGTGAACAAAGATGCAAAACAGAGGTTGATCCGCTGGATTCTCCTCTTGCAAGAATTTAGTCTAGAAATTAGACATAAAAAAGGTTGCGAAAATGTGGTTGCACACCATTTATCAAGACTTGTCAGTGATATTGATACTGATACCGAACCAATATGTGATTCCTTTCCGGATGAACACTTATATTCCATTTTTTCGTCCCCCTGGTACGCTGACATAGTAAATTACTTAGTTACCGAGGAAGTCCCTTCATTTTGGTCTCGTAATGACCGAAAAAAGTTCTTTTCCACTGTGAAATTTTATTTCTGGGATGATCCCTATCTCTTCAAGTATTGTTCCGACCAACTAATCCGTCGTTGCATTCCCGACTGGGAACACAATGACGTGTTATCTTTCTGCCATGAACAATCTTGTGGTGGTCATTTTAGTGGTAAGAAAACAGCGGCCAAGGTTCTACAATGTGGATTTTATTGGCCAACACTGTTTAGAGATGCACATGAGCATTGCAAAGCATGCAACCGCTGCAGCTAGGACGCATTACTCAACGTAATATGATGCCCTTAAATCCCATTTTAATTGTGGAAATCTTTGATGTATGGGGCATCGACTTCATGGGTCCCTTTCCAAATTCTCATGGTTTCCTTTACATACTGGTAGCAGTTGACTACGTGTCAAAATGGATTGAGGCATTGGCATGTCGTGTTAATGATCATAAAATTGTCGTTTTTTTTTCGTAAAAGAAAATATTTTCTCTCGATTTGGCATTCCAAAAGCTATAATTAGTGATGGGGGAAAACATTTCTGTAATAAAATTTTTGAATCATTAGTAAAGAAATATGGAGTCACGCACAAAGTGGCAACTCAGATCATCCTCAAACCAAAGGGCCAAGTAGAAGTCTCTAATAGAGAGATCAAATCCATTTTGGAAAAAACTGTTAATCCATCTAGAAAAGATTGGTCTCTACGATTATCTGATGCCTTGTGGGCATACAGAACAGCTTTTAAGACACCTATAGGGATGTCTTCTTATCGCCTCGTTTTTGGAAAACCTTGTCACCTGCTGGTTGAACTTGAGCATCGTGCTCTATGGGCCATCAAAAGCCTCAATTATAATACTAATGTGGCAGGTGCAAAGAGAAAATTGCAGTTAAATGAGCTTGAGGAAATTCATAGTGATGCCTATGATCTTTCGAAATTTTATAAAGCCAACATGAAAAGAGTGCATGATAAGCACATATTGAGAAAAGATTTCAAAGTTGGTCAAAAAGTTTTGTTGTACAACTCAAGATTACACATTTTTCAGGAAAATTAAAAACTCGATGGTCTGGTCCTTTCATTATCTCTGTTGTCACCCCTTCTGGGGCTATATCTTTGAAAAACGTAAATGATGACAGGGAATTTCAAGTAAATGACCAACGCGTTAAACATTATCATGAGTTGCGCTCTCTAGATGTCGAAGAGACTCTTCTCAAAGATCCAAATACGACTAATAGATTCACTGGTGTACTTCTTTCCATGTGATATAAACAGGGAAAGTATGCCATTAGGGTAGCTGGGCCCTCTTCTATTTTCTTTTCTAAAAATCCCTAGAGTGTGTGGTTGCAAGTGCTGGAACCTTAGTCCACAAAAACTCTACTTCAGAACTGAGTATAAATGTCTTCTGTTAATCGAGCAAACGTGCCTTCTGGTAAACAATGGGTACCAAAAATTTCAACTCCTTCGTTCTCTTCCCTTTTCTATTCTCTTCCTCGCGAACTTCAGCTCATCATTTGGTGTAAATCTCACCCATCTCGAATAGGTAATGGTCATAGTACTTTTGCTCGAAAGCGACAGGCGAAAAGGATGGGGTGGTGTATGAATTGTCAAACACCTTTCTATCCAGGTCTTGATCTACTATCCGATATAAGCCGGTATAAGGTATATTATTGTCTGACACTAGCTCAGTAGGATAAATTTTATCGTCGTCCCGTTGCTCCCATAGGTTGGGATTCGTCTTGAGGATCTGACGTTAAAAGACTCACATTCATCTTGAGGATCTGACGTAAAAAGACTCAACATGTATATACTCGTTTTTTTTAATCTTTCCCTTAGTACTAAGCATGGTGCCAAAAGAGAGTCGTGATATGCAACATCGGACATTTCCTAGTTCGTGCGGGCAATGGATTCCACCCAGGCCAACCCCGATCGGTTTTCTATCTGACTGTATTTCGGGGCGGTTTGAGGCTATACCATATGTACTAAGGGTAATATTATTATTAGACCATTGCACATTGGTTAGGGATGGTACCGCCCCCTGAACCTAGGCCCCCAAAACATAAAGGTTAAGCCACGAGTCACGGCTGGATTGGGTTCCCAGAGCCGACATGAAAGTTGCTTGATTTAAGCTGTTTGTGGTGTTTTGTTTTTTTTTACTGTCGGTGTTGTCGACATGTTCCTCTCAACTTGTACATTTGTATTTAAATATAAAAAAAAATTAAAAAAAAAAATGGGGGGTTGCGTTCTGTTTTTACAAGATTTAACCCCCCCAAATAAAAGTAAAAAGGTTTGAATATGCCTTAGCCATACTCATTCGTTCAATTTGGAGTTACAACGAAGTGAAATTTCACGTTTGAAATTTTAGGACACTTCAGAACATAAGGGGAATTTCTAGAAATCATTTGGGCTTGGGCCGAAAATTAGAACCCGACCCAAATCACGAGTCAAAACCCAACGGACTGATCGTAACGGTCAGATGCCCAATGGTCAAATTTTCCATTATAAATCCAACTCTACTCTTCCACTTTTACTCATCCCCTTCTCTCACTCTTCATAAATTCTCATTTTCTTAAACATAATGAATCCAATCGAGTGATGGGAAAAGGAGCAACGGGAATGGGCTATCACAGTATTCATGATAACAATGTTTATCATTGTACTACTGTCACTCATGCATAACATGATCCAGAATATCTAAATACATGTAACCGACAACTCTCTTTCCTTCTGTCATTTTGTATATTAGTATGGTGTGTTAAATAATTCTCACATATTTGTACGGTTTACGTATTAAATGGAGAAGTTCCGTATTAACTATTTGTGTGCATTAGTTGTATTTTTACCTATTAAAAAAAAAAAAAATCAACAACTAAGAAAACCATAACAAAGAAATTACCATCCAAATCTCACCAAAATAATTCTATCTCTACTCATGGTGTTTAGAGAAGATCGCGCATGCTACACGATACGCATAATACTTGTCACACACGCAGCTCGATTATTCTATCCATGTTCTATTACTGAGGTATGATCATAAATTCTAAAATTATGGGTAGGTCTAACTGCCATGTGAAACCTTCCCCCATACTTTCTATCATTTTAACATCTCATTAATTGTTTGTGGAAATCTGACATGAAAAGACTTACTATGGATACCCATTGTTGCTGTTCATAAAGGTCGGTGTAACAACAACACATGAGTCACTTGTGTTTTCATATATTAATTTTGGATTGAACTAAACTTGGAATCCTCATTGGTACAGACTCATAGATTGCCTATAAATCTCTTCTTTTCAGCCATTCTCTTTCAAGCATTCTTCACTATACTTCCCTCCGTAATACTTCCAAATGGATCAACCAAGAAAAATAATGCCTGAGAAAGACTACCTGAATTTTTTGAAGATGGCCGGTTTTCTCCTTATTTTGACACTGAAATTGTATCGTCGAGGATGGACGCTCTTCTATATCATTCAAGAAATGGGTTATTCCCAATAATTGGTTATGATGTTCTACCAATTTAGCGGAACTGAAAATGGAAAATGCTATTTCAATGCCTATGGACGACGATTGGAATTGACTAGGGAAATTATCTCCGACATACTTCAAATCCCAATGAATACCCAGGAGTTCCTTTTTCCAGAGTCATCATTTGATTCCGTCAAAACTTTACTACGAGCTACAGTATCTCATGGCGAAGTCGGAAATAGACATCACGTTGTTCTTCAACGCTCTTTGAAACAGAATCAACGAGTTGTACTCCACTGGTTGGGACACAATGTGGTAGGTACATCACACCAATCAGAAGTCACAAAGTCTCAACTTCACCTACTTTGGGTTTTGCAGACTCAAAGGGATGATTTTTGTCTAATCCAACACCTCTGAAACGTGATCACCAGGAAAACAAAAAGGTCGGCACCTCTACCTACTTTAGTCACGCAGATTATGATGCGTTGGGGTTATCCAATAATTTCTCCAGACACACCCCTTCAAAGAGCAAATATTAGTGTGCTCCAAATAGACTACTCCGTTGGTTTTTGGACTCCTGACACTCTGACAGATGAACAGAACGACCCAAGCTCAAACTCTGAACTTTTCTTTGATGAAAATGCCATGATAAACATTTTTAATCCCATGGAAGGCATTCAATTTCTTCATCACGGCATCGCGAGAACTATCGCTTCGTCGAGAATATCATCATTACAACTCTTAAGGAATTCCAAGAACGCGTCAAGCAATGCATGATGTTGAACAGGAGGAAATCTTGGAAAATCATTCTCGATCCTTGCAAAATCACGCTCTCCTAATGGAGAATCAAACTACACTCTCTCCACCAACCAAAGGGGACATTCGATGAAGCTCGGACAACAAATTGAAGAACTAAACACCGTGGTGCACGATATCGTCTCCAAGAAGAGCATCATAATAATGCATGATTTTCTTATTGAATAAAAAAATGGAATAATAATACTAAGTGAATAAATAAATAATCGTATATATTATTATTATGTTGTTTTTCGTCAGATTATTAATTTTGTTCTTATCTTTGTGTCATCTTTTGTAAGAAATGCTTGCTAGAATCATTTACGTTGTGACTAACTAATTTTAACATGTGATTTGCAATGTCATTACAGGAGGGTTTATTTTCTTCTATACTCATTTATCCATCCAGTTTCCATTACCCATTGCTTTACTTCATCCACCATAGCATCTTCATCAAACATTGCATCTTCATCAAACATGACACCTCCAAAACTCATTCCTGAGCAATCCTTTCAGTCTATGATGGATTCAAATACTTATGACCATCTCTTCCGTGACTACATCACTAACATTGGATGGTCTTCACTAGTTCTTCAACCTGACCAAACTTATTCTCCGAGTTTGGCCGCATACTTTTATGCTAATATGGAGGACACACCAGCATTCAATCATGCACATGACTTCTACTTAGACGGTTCACAATCCTAGTTGGTGACACATATCATATTTTTTCTGAACAACAACTTGCCCTAACTTTGGATCTTCCATATCACGAACCGGCCGCATCATGGTACTACATCTATCATAATTTTTACCGTTCCTTTCAGTGGCAAGTGTTTCGCGAAACTTACGGTGATGGTCTTGAGATTAAACGAGAAGGAGATGGCCATGTACCATGGCGCGACATCACCATTCCCTTAGCAAGCATGACCATGAACATGGGGACTGCGATGTTGTTTATACTCCTAAACATCATGGGAGATTGACATTTTTCTCCTGCCAATGAGGCTGCCTACGTAGTATTGATTACCGCTCTCTCAAGGTCATACATTATTTAACATCTTAGGTTGTGTTATTTCCAACCTAAAACGAGCTCGCACTTTTCAGGATCAGTATATTCTTTTACCTGTAACCGCTTGCCGAATCATGAAGACACATTTCCCATAGTTTGCAGCTACTTTTCATGACTGGGTCAAGGTAGATTCTATGTGCCCAGCAAATAAAATCATTCGCTCATTAAAGTTTAGGCAATGGAAACGTCTCGCTCGGTATCTGAGGCATGTTCATTGTTACCCGAAGGATGAAAATATGAAGAAACATTTGAACAAATCTGGAGACAAAGAATGGGCAGAAATTTGGCAGACTATTATCTTTTGGTGCGATGCTAAGGAAATGCATTTCCTTATTGAGGACGCTAGACCTACACATCCTGCTAGGTGGTAAATTTGAGCTTGCCATTATACATATATCTAGCTAAAAATTATGTTTCATGTGCTATTGTCTTTCATTATTTTGTGTGCTATGTTTCGTGTGCTATTATACATTTCATTGTTCCTTTATGTATAATATATTATGTTCTCCAACCTTTCTGTTCCAGCAATCTAGCCCTAATTTTGCTCATGATTCTCAGGTAATTTCTCTCTTTATTTATTGATACTTTGAGGACTAAGCATCATTCTGTTTGGGGGTGCTTTTAACCTGTAGCAAAAATTAGGCAAAGTGTAGCCTATATATAGTTTTTATTTTCTTGTTAATAATTGTACTTAGTGACAAAGTCTTGTTTCCTTTTCAATGATGAAAATTGTCTAGAAATCTCATATTAGTATCTGAATTAGGATTCGTTTTTAAGAAACTTAAGATAATCATTATGCAATAGTGTATACATTTTTCATGAACATTCATGTCTTGAAAGTATCATCGAGTGTACATAGCAAGAAGTTTCGAACCAACGGTTAGTTACTTAAACGATTAATCCCGTGAGAATCTAACAAAAAGCCTCGATATGTGTGATATGTGAGTAATGACATAGAGGAGTAGTTTTTCGATTAGAGAAAATCACGGGTCTACTTACTTGATCACCACCAACCCTAAAGAGAATTTAGGCCTTCTTTGGATCGACATAGCTAAAAAAATTCTTACCTGTTACAAATTTTACCGCTAGTCACTCCACTGAACCTTTCATCAAACCTTTCACTTTCACCAAAAATTCCTTACCCATCTATTAAACCAAATAAAAGAACCTACCTAAGTGATGAGTATGAGAAATAGGATGAAATATGGAAAAATAAAGAGAAAGACTTGTCCCAAATAAAAGTCAGTTACTTGTTTCAGGAAAGAAAAATATAATCATGTTCTTAAGTTTAAAAAAAAAAAAAAAAAAATCATCAGTATCTAGAGGCTTAAGAACAAGGTTGGAAAACCCAGTTAGAAGAAGAAAAGAAAACAAGGATTTCTCTAGTATAAATATCTTGAAGACCCTATTTTCTCATACTCGTAAAGTTTGATTATCCATTTCCATTTTCTTCTGCACCATCACCTAAGCCCCACAATACCTAATAAAGACCTCTAGCTCATTTAGGAGTAGGAAGGTGTGATAATAAGTAGTAGACGTGATTGATCGACCTCGGCTCCTCTAACTGTCATTGAGATGTGAGGAAATATGTTCCCACTACACACAGGAGTTAACGAAACCTGAGTGGAAAAATTTTGAGTTTCGACACAGACCTGTGAGAACCCATTTAGGTACACTCTCCA
This sequence comes from Coptis chinensis, assembly GCF_015680905.1. Lineage (NCBI taxonomy): Eukaryota > Viridiplantae > Streptophyta > Magnoliopsida > Ranunculales > Ranunculaceae > Coptis > Coptis chinensis. The sequence continues at coordinate 45,540,283 of NC_141457.1, forward strand.
AAGGATCCAGAAACGACCCTGCTAGTACATTTCAATGAAAAGTTCACTGCATGCGTGATCATATGTAGATGTTTTAATTATTGAATGCATATTAACTTAAGTTTCAAAGAAATCAATCCTCGTTCCCTGCTAAGGAGATGTATGGATATCTAAGATTAATTTAGGAAATGAGTTTTTGTCACTGAGTCATTGTAGTATAAATGAAGTTTGTGAGTATCTTCTCTGGAAAACTCTCACGAGGCTATAACTCGTCCACTAGGGAATTCCTAGTGGTTTAGGGCCTTGTTGCATATGGTCAATGCAACCGCACTCTGCGAAATGAGAATTAGTTAGGACTACACATTTTGGCCACTTATCTGTTTTAATGTCTCTTTTTTGCTTGAGGACAAACAAAGTGTTGTTTGGGGGTAGTGTGATAAGTACCCAAAACTGTAATATGAAACCCCATTGAGACATATAAATTTGGTTAATTATGTGTTTAATAATCATGAAATAAATATATTTTCGTACTTTTGCAGGTATTCGCAGTAAACATGAAAATATTGGTTAAACATGCGTTAAAGCACGGGGAATGACGTATATATAAATTCTTCCAAATCAGCCATGTAAAGCCCAACAAATCTGCACAGAAGCATCAAACTTTCGAAGGTCCTACCTCTTGAACCAGGACTCCGAATGCGACAAGTGAGTTGCTCAGACAATCAGGGCGATGAACTTTACGCATAGGTGGGAAGTTGTAAAATTGCCAAAAGACCGGATTGCCTCTGGACTGCACGTGGACCCATTATGCATGCCTGCAAGATTTGATGAGTCATCAATCATGGAGCATGTCAAGACAAAAATGCCAAATTATTGGTGCAAAGTTGACACCTTGCATGTAATTAATTAGATTAGGTGTTAATAGTGAAAAAAAGGCAAGGTGTCACTTTGTTTTAATGTGGTGGATAAAAATGAAGTAAATGTGGTTTGGTGTTTCACATGGGAAGAAATGAGATTTCTCTCAAATGGAGAAGAAAACAAAACAAGGGGGGGGGGGGACAATCCATTTACTCCCTTGACTTCTTTTCATTTACCATGTATTATTTTAGTTCCATAGCCTTAGTTTTTATTTTAGTTTTTGGTTTTGAAAAAAAAGCTTGTAATAGTTTTAATGGAGAAAACTTTGTTTTCTTCTAGTGGAAATAAAATCTAAATGCAAGTGAGTTTTTATAATTAGTTTTCTTTTTGTTCTCTCCTTCTTTTTACATTCTACATTAGTCATCTTTTAGCCCAAGGACCATGAGCTAAACCTCCCCTTTGTGGGGAGTTAATAATACTCATGTGAGGGAAAATCTTTGTTAAAGTTATTTAGGAAGAACAACTAGACCTACATCCTATCCCAAAATGATAGTTGGTGTAGTGTCTAGTTAGGGATCAAAGTGATGAGCTTAGAGATAAATCATTGCTTTGGTTCTACATGCTAGCATGTATGAGCTTAGAGATGAGTCATATATGTTAGGGATCAAGTTTTCTTTTATTAGGACTTGTCTAAGAGTTCTAGGAAGATTAGATACACTTACTAAAATCGAATAACAAAAGTTATCTTCACATGAGGAGAATTAACTCTCCACTTTTGTTTTATTAAAATTTTATCTTGTCTTAGTTGCATGTTTACGTAACTTAATGTTTTAAATTTTTGTGTAATAAAGAAACCAAGTATTTAGTATTTATACAATCATAGCTAAACTTACTCACTAGTTTCCTAAAAAAATAAAGCTAAGTTGTAAGTGGTCCTAGAATTTAAGTTGGTTCGAATCCCTACTACAAACAATATGAACACGAAGATCGTGAGTAAAGAAAAATATCTTTGAATTTGCACTTTGGCCAAAGAAGAGATTCAAATCTCTAATATAGCAAAAAGGTGAATATCAATAATCCAACATCTTCTTCAGGTTCAATAACAACTAGTTTCCTTTTTAATGGTGCAACAGAAGCAGTCATTAATTAATTGTTCTCTATTAACCCTAACCCAAGAGATAGAGAAGCCGTAATTGTATTTTTATTTGTTGGATAAATTGATTTGCAATTTAATTAGAATTCCATTGAATATTTATTTGTTTAAAATTAATTGCTCATGTATTTCATTTTCATGTTTAAATGAACATAAAAGATGAATAAAAAACAGTTTAATTACGACAATGTATAATTTTCCGGTGAAGACGAGGACCTTGTAAATTCCGATACATCACTCGGAATTCCGGTTTTTCAATCTGCTGGAATTCCGACGATTTCATAATCGTGACCTATGACTACGCCATAACAATATAAAAAAAATTGTGAATTAAGATTTTGTTTTGAGAATCAACCTAGACGAGGGAGAGGAGGTCCATTATTGTCGAAATATGCAAAATGTGTATTTCCGTAACCAACAACACCTACATAAGAAGATAATTTTAAACTCAACTAAAATTTCAAAACACAAATCCTAAAATTAAAGTATTGTACTTTTCGCTCGGAAAATGTAATGCGAAGCCTAATGGTTTGGTGCACCATCACACCAAACCACAATAGAATAGTGTTTAGAGTTTAGCGGGTTAGCGTTTTAGGCCCAATGGTTAATCTCCCACCCGCCAATGCAATAGGCGTACGTACAAGACAAAAACTAAATTTCACAAATTGCTAGCCGCCACTCTTAATGGCGTATGCCAAATTTATTTGGCTTTCTTCCCATTTTGCCCTTTTCCTGCCTCTCTCTCTTTCCTAGCCGCCATTTGCAGTGGTGTGCAGCCTAAATTAATTCTACCTACCTTTCAGAGTAGTGTGTAGACCATATGCTATTCCGCTAAAACTCGCGCTGTATGCAATCATTACTATATTGGATACCCAAAACTAAAGTAACCCATCTTACTGTATTGTAATAGGAGAATAATATTCATATCTGATAAGAGCCAAAAACTGTAGTTTTAACCCCTTAACAATATATCTTTTAGACCAATTATATGATTAATAAGTAAGAGTTAGTAATGTTATCATGTTCTTATGTATTTCAGGCATTCGAGTCGAATATGTGCAGAAATGCGTCCCTTTTGCGAGATAAAGGAGCAAAGGTTGGTTGCTAAGAAGTTCTATGATAAAATGCCAAGATTCAAGGAGAAAAAGCCTTTTTAAAGCCCGGTAAAAGCTGAAAAGTCAAAATCAACGAGGGCATAAATAGCGCACAAAAGTCAGCAGAACTTCTAAAGGCCGTATCTTTGGACTCATACCTTGGAATTGGGCCTACCTTATGTCAAAACGACCGGCTTGGAACTAGCTTTCTAATGGTCCAATCCTTGACCCAATCAGAGAAGCAAAAGTGGACGAAAAGGCTGTTGAAGTCATTTCCAACTGAAAACCCCTTTGTGGACTGAAGTAATGAGGTTTTGGGTTCGATTTTCCGACCCAAAACATGGCTCCTCAGCCCATGCACGAAATTATAGATCTATTCTCTTCTATATAAAGAGACTAAGACTTAGCTCTTAAGTTACTTAGTTTTAATCTAGTTATTATTCATAGAATTAGTTTTTAGAACAAGAAATTAGTTTGTAGAATCAATTACTTAGTTAATTTCAAGTTATCTAGTGAATTATCAATAAATTAATTTCATAGATTTAGTTTGTCTTAAATTGATAATTAGTTATTCATAATCTTAGTTTTAAATTCAATATTAATTCATTTCGAATCATTATATTATTGTTCAATTAGATTAATAAAGTTTAATACTTATTCAATAATGACTTGTTCTTGTTGTTCTTGTATTAGAAATGATAGTTTAATGATTCAAGACTAAAACCTCCATTAGAGGGGTTTGAGGAAGCCTTGATGAAACTTGATTGGATTAGCGTTGAAATGGTTGTAGTAATCTATTCCATTCTAGAAAGTAATTAGTTCTCCATGAGAATGGGTTTGTTTGCTTCACATGCTGATTGTTAGTTGGTAAAGATTACCATGAACAATTAGGGATTAGAAAGACCCAATTATTATGCGAAAATATTGCAATTCGGATTACGACAATTCTTCGTTAGTTTATTAAGTCGAATCAAGGTAGAATCAAATTCCCCTAATTCCTCCTCATATTGTCAATTTAGTATTCCATAGTTTGATTTATATCATCTTGATTGTTGATTCACCATCGTAGTCAATTTCAATTCCATTACTCTCACAACTTTGCTAGCTTACACGAACTAGGAAACCTTCACATCTAAATGAACTAGGAGTGGAACGAATTCTCTACTCCAAACATATTACATTGATAACGAGAGTAGAATCTTTGATATATTGAGCAACAAAAATTGTTTTAGTTTTACTTACATTTGAGTTTCATCACTAATTCGTAGGTAAAACTATCGTTTTCCTTATTATCAAATGGCGCCACTGCCATCCTAGTTGTGTTTAGTTACATTTCCCTTAGTAGTGTTAATCCTACCAAAGTCCCATTAAACCCACCCACCCTTGTTTGGTTCTACCTAAGGTTGTTTGCTTCAGAACTGATTTTTTTTCTCACAGAAATACACTGAGTGCGCCCCGCGCCCAATTGGTCTATATTCTGAGCGCACCACGCGCTAAAGTGCCTGGATATCGTCCAAGGCAAGAGCGAACCCCCGTGCCCTTGTTAGGCAAATTCAGAGCGCACCCCGCGCTAAAATGCCTGGACTTTGAGTCAGGCAAGAGCGCGACCCGCACCCTACCCAAGCAATTTATGAGTGCACCACGCGCCCTCTTCTGAACAACCTGATTTTCACAGGTTAGTCCAAATTTTCATTTTTTCAAGTTATTCAGTGTTTCTAACTTGTTAAATACATTGAGCTCGCGTATACAAGACGATATTCATAAGCGAAGCAAGGAGGCATTCAGGTACTTCTTTCTTCCACTCCTCGTATGTCATGTTAGAGGATTTATACTAGCATATTAGGGTTGTTTTGACTGTTGTCGTGTTTCTTTAATATTGGACTTAGCCTTGCATGAGATTAAGGTCAAGTAGAGAAAAAAACGACTAACGTAATCTATCATGAACGTCAACACACACACCTATCTAGTATACCACACACTACACCTGAAATAATGGCTGAAGAAAGAGAGTCTTCTCTCTCTGACTTTTACAAAGCCCTGAACGATAGCCTAAAATCTTGCATCGTTTTTGCAGACCCAGTGGGAGATTTCTGAATCCCCCCGAATATATTTAATTTGTTACCAGTTTTTCATGGGTTAGACTATGAAAAACCATATCAGCATATGCGTAGGATTGAACAAATTCTTACCACATTCCATCATCTTACGGTATGTGCGGAACAAATTAAACTGAGGGTGTTTCATTTCACCCTAGCCGACAATGCGATGTGTTGGCTAACTGCCCAAACGCCTAATTCTGTGGACTCATGGGCCAAACTTGTTCAATTATTTATGGAACATTTTTACCCACCATTGAAGACAGATGAAATGCTTTCCAAGATTCATTTTTTCCGCCAGAATCCTTATGAATCCTTTTCAAAGGCTTGGAATCGTTTCATTGATCTTTTTATAGAGTGTCCACATCATAACCTTGTGAAAGACACGTTAGTTCGTGCCTTTTTCAAAGGACTTTTACACCACCATAAAGAGGTCCTTGATATAATGAATGGGGGCATTTTTCTCAGTAAAGGAGCCTCAGAGGCTTATAGGTTCTTAGAAGATCAAACAAAGCATAATAATAACTGGGCCGCTAGTTCTTCTTCAACAGTTAAGGCTGCCGGTATGTTTTAGATTAAAACCGATCCTGAGCTTAAAACTTTAATCGTCTCTCACTAAAAAGGTAGAAGCTATTTCTGTTCAACAAAAGCTTATCCCCGTCATGAATATCAACTCTATTTTATGTAATTTCTATTTGAGTCCAGAGCATCCCGACTTCTATTATCCTCTCGCCTATGAACAACAACAATCATAACCAGGTAATGTTTGCTCCATTAATAGCTATCCTATTCCTAACGCCCCTTGGAGACAAAATCCCAACTTCAGTTGGCGAAATAATCAACAAGTTACACCTCTAGGGTATAATAATCAAAATGTTAGGCCAGCAAACAATTACAACCAAGCTCCACCACGACAATGACAAGGAGAAGGATAAGGGAATTATAATAATTATAACAATAATAATTATAATGCTAATAGAGGTATAGTTCCGATAAATAATAACTATCACAACCCGCCCACCCATTAATAATCAACGTGACATAGTTCCCGTCATACAACCTGTAACAAACACTCCTCCACAACCGGATCATTTTGACGCCTATATTCAAACCCAACAAAAGATTTCGCAGTCCATCCAACTTTCCTTACAGCAGTTAACACAAGAGAAAGTACAACTAAAAGGTGTGTTTCCAGGTCAAGCGATACCTAATCCTAAAACAACAAACATAGCCTTTGAGATAAACGGTAATACTAGTAATGAAAATGGAAACGTAGGTGAGCTAAATGCCATCACCACTCTACATTCTGGTAGAGTTGGTAGAGTGGTTGATAACGCCGTAACTATGCCTGTAGTTACCCTATCAGTAGTCCCTACACCGGAGATTTTACTAGATACCGAAGTAATAACTAAAGATCCTACCCCAGTAAAGGTACCAGTTAAACCACAACCTAAGAAACAAAAAGCCAAGGTTAAACATCCTGTTGATCTATATGCTAAATATAGATAGAAACCACCATTTCCCCAAAGATTAGCCATGTTAACTAAGGATACGAATTTTGATGAGATTAGGGAAGTTTTAAAAAATCTAACGATAAACCTACCTTTTCTTAAAGCAATTAAAAAGTTACCTCACCATGCTAAGTTTCTTAAAGAGTTGTGCACTACTAGGCGTAAAAAAAATATTCCTAAAGATGCCTTTTTAACTAAACAGTTTCCAACTTTAACCGAACTTAATGGAATCATTAAGTATAAGGACCCTGGTCTTCCTACTGTACAATGCACATTAGGAGATTCCCATATGACGACCGCACTATTAGACCTGGGGGCGAGTGTTAACTTACTCCCTTATTATTTATATAAACAAATAGGTCTACAAGAGATGCAACCTACTAAAATGACGTTGCAATTAGCTGATTGGTCTATTAAGTATCCTAAGGGTGTGGTTGAAAATGTGCTTGTTAAGGTTCAAGATTTCTATTATCATACTGATTTTGTTATCCTCGATACAAAAGTCGCCAATGACTTTTTTCCGATCATTTTAGGGCGTCCCTTCTTGGGAACTGCCAACGCATTTATAAATTGCCGCGATGGTTCGATGTCCATGTCTTTTGACCATCTTTCTGTTGAGGTAAATGTTTTTAAAATGATGAAACAGTTACCAGATTCATCTATATATGGGGAGGTTAGCATGATCGAGAGCTTAGCTTAAGACTATTTTAATAACACATTTCTAGAAAACCAGATGCCTAAATTCCTTTCCTTTAGAAGTTCAGATTTTGCCGATGACTCTTACTTAGAGGAAGTCAACGCTATTTTCGAGTCTACTCTTATTGTAGACCCTTCTTTTGCTCCATCTACTAAGTTTGAAGACCTGCTACCTAAACAAGTACGTCTTCACTACTCAAGATGAGGACCCTCCAAAAGCATTTATCGACATTCCTCCCACCCCTGTCCTTAAACCTCTTTCTTCTGAGTTGAAATATATTCAACTTGATCCGAATGGTAGTCATCCAGTGATTATATTTTCTCTGTTATCTGCGGATGAAGAGGCACATTTGATTAGGGTGATTCGGGAACATCGTTCCGCGATTGGTTGGCCCCTATACGAGATTAAGGGGATTGACCCTAATGTTTGCACTCATCGTATCCATTTGGAGGATAATGCGAAGATTTCTCGCGAACCTCAGCATCGCTTGAACCTTGCCATGAAAGAGGTCGTCAGGGAAGAAGTCTTACGGTTACTAGATGTCGGTATCATATACCCAATCTCCGATAACAAATGGGTAAGTCCCATTCATGTAGTTCCTAAGAAATCGGGGGTTACCATGGTATGTAATGCTAAGGGTGAATATGTTTTCACACGAGTCCCTATAAAATGGATGATCTGTATTGATTACAGACGTTTAAATGCCATGACACGAAAGGATCATTTTCCTTTACCCTTTATCGATCAAATGCTCGAACGTCTAGCTGGTCACGCTTATTATTATTTTTTAGATGGCTACTCTAGCTATTTTCAGATTATTATTGATATTGATGACCAAGCAAAGACTACCTTCACATGTCCTTTTGGAACATATGCCTATAAACGAATGCCTTTTGACCTTTGAAATGCTCCTAGTACCTTCCAGCGGTGTATCCTTCATATATTTAGTGACATGGTAGAGTGATTCATGGAAGTTTTCATGGATGATTTTTCTATCTATGGAGATTCTTTCACTGACTGCAGTCTAAGGTTTTGACACGGTATGAAAAGAAGAGTCTAATTTTAAATTGGGAAAAATGTCATTTCATGGTGAAAAAGAGAATAGTGCTAGGTCACATTGTATCTAGTGATGGCATCGAAGTAGATAAGGCCAAACTAGACAAGATGGCGTCTCTACCTATACCACGGACTGTCCGTGATATTAGAGCCTTTCTAGGCCATGCAGGTTTTTATAGGCATTTTATCAAAGAATTTTAAAAAATAGCTAGGCCTTTAAATAATTTGCTTTTAAATGATGCCATTTTTTATTTTAATTATAACTGTAAACAAGTTTTTGAAACTTTAAAAGCCGCCTTAACATCTGCACCGATTATAAAGCCTCCTGATTGGTCTAAACCTTTCAAACTCATGTGTGATGCTAGTGATTATGTTGTTGGTGTTGTCTTGGGACAGAAACTAGATAATAAGTCCACTGTTATTTATTATGCCATTAAACTTTAAACGATGCTCAAAGGAATTATACAACTATGGAAAAAGAATTGTTAGCTGTCATTTATGCTTTAGATAAGTTTTGTCCTTATTTGGTTGGTACTAAGACTTTAGTTTACACGGACCATGCAGCCCTTAGTTACCTTCTTGCAAAGAATGATGCTAAACAGAGATTGATCCGATGGATTCTTCTCCTGCAATAGTTCACCTTAGAAATTAAGGACAAAAGAGGGGTCGAAAATGTAGTTGCCGACCACTTATCTAGACTAACAAATGACGATGATAGTGATTCTGAGTCCATACCTGACTTTTTTCCTGATGAGCATCTGTATGCTATTTTTTCTGCATCATGGTATGCTGACATTGTGAATTATTTGGCTTCTGATATTATTCCTGATGTTTGGTTAAGAAATGAACGTAAGAAGTTTTTGGCCAGAGTTAAGCTATACTACTGGGACGAGCCCTACCTTTTTAAGTATTGTGTGGATCAAATTATTCGTCGTTGTATTCCCCAGTGGGACTATAATGAGGTTCTATCGTTCTACCATGACAAAGAGTGTGGTGGCCATTTTAGTGGTATGAAAGCAGCTGCTAAAATTCTTCAATGTGGGTTTTATTGGCCTACCCTTTTTAAAGACGCCCAAGTGCATTGCAAGACGTGTGTTCATTGCCAACAACTGGCGCAAATCACAAAACGTAATATGATGCCTCTAAATCCCATCATGGTACTAGAAATTTTTGATGTACGGGGCATTAATTTCATGGGTCTTTTTCCTATTTCCCACGGCTTCATTTATATTCTAGTTGTCGTGGACTACGTGTCTAAATGGATAGATGTCATGGTTTTCCGTAGCAATGACTATAAGACAGTTGTGTTTTTTGTTAAGGAATACATTTTCTGTCGGTTTGACATTCCTAAAGCCATCATTAGTGATGGCGGAACACATTTTTGCAACAGAGTTGTTGCATCCCTAGTTAAAAAGTACGGAGTTACCCATAAGGTGGTTTCTAATAGGGAAATCAAAAAAATCTTAGAAACAACGGTAAATCCTGATAGGAAAGATTGGTCTAAGCATCTAACTAATGCTTTATGGGCATATAGGACTGCTTTTAAAACTCCTATAGGTATGTCTCCCTTCAGACTTGTATTTGGGAAACCTTGTCATTTGCCCGTTGAATTGGAGCACCGTGCTATGTGGACTATAAAAAACCTTAACTTCAATTTTGATCAATGTTCTAAAAAACGCTAGGCGGTAGTCGGGCGGTGGGAGAGCGCCTAGCGCCTAGGCCTTTTAGGCAGTGCCTAGACGGGCTAGGCGCTAGGCGGTGTTTTTTCCTAATATATATAGTAATACACACATATACTACAAGAAATGAAGAAAATCATTTACTATAACTCAAAAAATAAACACAAACAAAGATATTTATTACAAAAATGCGTAATAGTTGAATAATATTGACTTCATATAAAAACATACTCTTTCAAACTCATTCAACAAAGATACTTAAGCCTACACGGGCCTTTATTTTTCGACATTTAATCATTCAAAAAAAAAAAAAAAAAACTTGACTGGACCGCCTAGACCACCTAATTGGTTCGCCTAGACTGCCTAATCGGTCCGCCTAGACCCACCTAGTCGGTCTACCAATTTTTTAAACGCCTAGGGCTAGGGCGAAGTCGGTTTGGGCACCGCCACGCTTAGAGACCGCCTAGGCGTCACGCCCTGACCGATTTTTAGAACAAAGATTTTGATGAGGCGGTGTCAAGCCAGAAGTTGCAATTAAATGAGCTTGAAGAAATCCGTAGCGATTCTTATGATCTTGCAAAGGATTATAAAGCTAATATTAAATGTGTTCATGATAAGCAAATCTTGCGCAAAGAGTTTGTGGTTGGTCAAAAAGTCTTGCTTTACAACTCCCATCTATATATTTTCCCAGGGAAATGAAAAACCCATTGGTCTGGTCCTTTTCTGGTTACTGAAGTCACCCCTTACGGGGTAACCACCTTGGTAAATCCCAAGGACAATAGTACCTTTCAAGTTAATGGCCAACGGTTAAAACATTTTCATGAGTTAATGTCCCCTGATGTGGAGGAAGTCCTTTTATAGGACCCTGTCCATGAGGACTGACCTTTGTTGTCTGGTGTACTTCCTTTCACTTCCATACATTGGTAAGTGCACCATTCAGGTAACCGGGCCCTCCTATTGGAATGTGTGATTGTAAGTACCGGATCCTAAGTCCACGTTTAACATAATTCATATTTTCTACTCTTGCATATTTTCTCAGTTTTTGAGTCATGTTTATCTATGGTGTGAATTATGTCTCTATTGCTTTATTATTTTTTCTTATATTAATCTATATTCATAAAAAGTAAAAAAATATTAAAAACATAAAAATAGTAATCTAGGAAGTCTCGGGAATTTGACCTTAAAAGACCCACGTTTAAAACAAATTTTCTAAACTCTGTTCTATAAAATTTGTTTGGAGGTCTTTCCATCCTTGATTGCTCAACTTTCCAGTTTTGTTGCTTATGCTGTTAAATCATATTTTGATTCAAGTTGACATTATCTATGAATTTAGATTTCATTTGTTCGCATAACTTACGTCATTCACACACTTCGAGGCATTTTCCACATTTTTATATGTCAACCACAGTTAGAGTTGAGTGTTTTGTGGAAATTCTCTCCTGATCGTTCTCATTTCTCATTCGCAAAAATCGGACTGGTAACGAGTCGAGAATTTCAATTTTAATTTTACGCGCATAGGGACAAAATGGGTATTTCTTAATTTGTTTGAGCTTGGGCCCAAGTCCACAGTAAAACCCAAGAACGCATCATGTTCTTCTTCTTCCTCTCGCCTCCAGGCTCCATTAACGAACCAAACCCTAAGAAAAAAAAAACACACACACACCACCGAATTAAACCACCACCGATTCTTCTCCACTCAAATCAACCTACCCACACCAAATTTCGCCCCCTCCAGTTCACTTCTCTCTCCAAAAGTTCGAAAAAAATCTAAAAAATCAAATTTTCACCCAAATCAAACGACCACTCAAACCAAAGTTTGATTTTTTGTTTCAACACCTCTCATCCATCTTACCCTAAACCCATTTTCGATTTTAAATATCAATGGCCCAAAACCGCAAAATCCTCCCGGAATAATTTTTCAAGTTGGACCATTTTGCATCGTTTAATGATGACAAGATGAAACGTAGGAGTTGGTAGTGGTTATGGTTTATGGAGAATGATTTTTACCATGAGAATTTGGTTTTGAGTTTTTATAAGAAGCGGGAAATCGAGGGTAGGAAGATTTTGTAAAGTGGAATGGTGCAAAGAAAGAAGTGTGTGCTTCGATGTTGAATCATGTTCTAAACATTATGCCAAAACGCCAGCTTGTAGCCACCATGCAGGAATCCCAAATGGGGGGCGAGGCATTGATGAGAGATATCTTGTTTTTGAGGGGCGCATAATCGCGAAATCGCATTGCATCCGACGATCGTCTCTCGAGGACCAACCACCGGTCAGAGCTCGATGGGTTGGTAAGAACGCCATTGGGAAAGAGAAGTTCATGACATCGGTCCAATCCGCGCGATACGCATTCGGGTATTACAAAGAACAAAGGTATGATTTTTGTATCATTGACTTCTTGTTAACTATGATTCGAGGAGTTGGAGTGAGTACCGCACCCTTTCCGCGCTCGATTACTAAGATTATGATGTCTTATGGTGAGAAATCGAAAACCGAGCGGACTATGTTGAAGTTGCATGCAAATGCAATTGCTTATACTGGAATGTATTCGGAAGGTGTGGAGATTGCCCGGAGATAGGGTTGTGGAAAATGTTAATTCGGATGAGGAGGAGAGGAGGACCGCGGCATGTTTTGATGCCAATGCCTTGGAGAAGTGTAATTCTAATATAGAACGCGATGTCGTCTTTGCATCGTGGTTTGCATTCCCCGAACCATATTTGTGAAGACTTAGGAATAGGCAAGGTTGCCATTCATGATGAAAATGTTAACCTGCGGTAAGACTGGGGAGACAAAACGCCAAAATGAGGATGGCGTTGGGTAGAGATGAAGGCATTTATGGAAGCACGAGTAGGTTCTCGAGTGGAAGTTCTACAAACATGCCACCCCACGAGGGTTCTTCTTCAGATGAGTCTGTAAGGCATGAGCGTCGTCGCAAAAGGACGAATGACTCTGGTCCATCTTCATCTCATGGCCCTTTGTAACGCTCGTATTTAAAATACGTAATTATTTATTAATTAATTAATTTAATTATTTATTTAAAATTGGTTAGATTGGATTTGGGATATGTGGGCCTGATTTCTAGGCCCGAGTCTGTATTGGGCTTAGGTTTCAAACCCAAGTATATAATCACATTGTTCTAGAGAATAGGGTTCTTAGATAATAAAATAAAAATAATAAAAATGGAGGCGGCTTGTTTGCTCGAGCGTTGGAGCACGACGACTCAAACTAGGAGGACTTCGTCGAGCTGTTTAATACAGGTGAGTAGTTATGTTTTCTTTTTTCATAAAAACTTGAGTTTTAGAATAAAACATTTACTGTCAGAGTTTTGTTCTCGCTCAATTTCTGTTTTTCGTTATTTTTCGCATCCTGTGGAATTATTGAATTTGGTTAGATGTTAGTAAAGTTATTTTTACCTAATTAATTGAAACATTGGTCTGAATATGCTGGAGCTCAGAACAAGTCGTTAATGGCGGTGCGAGCTCCGAAATCGTTTTATTTTTGGTTGATTGTTTTGTTTGTTGGAGGTTGATTGAATTGTGGTTGGAGTAAGGGTTGGTTATTGGTTGATTTGGGGATGATTCGGTGCTAGAGAATGGTGCTGTCGAAGCTCCCAAATGGTTCGTTAATGGCGGCGACCAGAAATCGCCCAGTTTAAATTAAACTTGGTTGTTTGGGTTTTGGTTGGGTATTTGGATGTTGGGTTGTTGGTGATAGGATTAGGAGGATTGATTGAGGGGATGAGGGCTGCGAGTGAGGTGCTGTCGAAGCTTGAGTGTTCATTAATGGCGTCGAAACGCGATGTTGGAGGAGTGATGGAATTTAAGTTGGATAGTATCGGTATGTTGGGTTTTTGAGGGGGTACAAAACCGAGTTGGTTAGGTTTGGTTTGGAGTGCTGGTGAGTGGTGGATGGTGGCTGGAAGTGGTGGAGGTAGCTGCTGGAGGAAGAAGAAGTCTGAAGAAGACAACCTGTTCCATCTGTTGGGCCGAGCTGAAATGTTAAAGTTCTTTGGACCAATTTCTATTTTTTTGTTTGGGCCGTAACTTAGTTTTGTTCTTTGGGCCAATTTCTATTTTTTTTGTTTGGGACGAACCACATTGTTGTTTTGGGCCATTTTATATTTCATTTGTTTTGTTTGGGCCCGGTTTTGTTTTAGTTTTGGGCCAGTTCAGTTTAAGTGTTTGGGGCCAATTTCTAATATTGCTTGGGGCCAGTCCATAGGACTTAATAGAGATCCAAATGGGTTTTTCAACATTTAGACTTTTGGGTTCTACGGTTTGGGTTTGGGCTTGGCTAGTTGGCTCCGAACCATTTCCTTAGTCATGAGCCCAGGAGCCATGCACCTTTGACCTTAGCCATGAACCATGGCTATGACCCTGAATCTGTTGAACATGGAATCGACATTTTGACTTTGACAATGATGTGTTGACTTTGACAATGACGTGTTGACTTTGACCGTTGACATGTGACTTTGATCGTTGACCGTTGACTGTTGACCGTTGAGTGTGGAATGTTGACTTTTTATAGATTTTTCACATATTTAAGAATATGGACAGATATAGTAATAAAATATTGTCGAAGATTGTATAGCCTTGTTTGTCATTATCTAATTAAGATTTGACGTAAGTAGTGTGTAAAGCATATAAATATTGGCACGTAACAAGAGGGGAATTCTGATAATAAGACTTAGATATATATGTTTTATGAGTATTAAACTACATACGGACTTAGATTCATGGACTTTAGATTTTTGGGATTTGATTGTGGATCTGTGGACTTTTAATTGTGCTACGCTTTATGTTGTAAATTGTATGGACAAATCAAATGCTAAAATGCTTGTGGAAGCTTGTATAAATTTGGTTGTCATTATCTAAGAAAGATTTGACGTTGATATTGTGTATATTTTAACACGTGACGAGATAGAAACTTTAGGAGATATAATATTCCTAAAACGCTATAAAAATGTTATGCAATACGTTTGAAGCAATTGTGACGTTATATAATATGTTGGGATATATATATTAAATGCAATAGTTTTGGAGAAATAAATGTATAAACGCTCCATTATTTTATCTGTGAGATGCTACTAGGAGGTAGTAGAGTATTTGTGGATATTTTCCACGGGAGTGTGGCGTAGTGCAATAATATATTGGCATGTGAAAGAATGAAAGTGGTTATGAGATATAATTGAGATATTTCTAAATATTTTGGCTTAGTGTAATAAGGTATTTGACCTGCATGTGATATAGTGGAATTATTATGACTTATAAAGGTATGACACTTGAATAAATTACGTAACGAAAATCCTAGAACCTAGCTACCACAACTCATGGGATTTGGCCTTTCTGGCGTTTCAGTGAATCTGAATGGCCCTTTTGGCGTAAGTAATGTGATTGGCCCTTCGGGCGTTTCAAGAAATCTGAATGGCCCTTCCGGGCGTGAAATTTAATAATGGCTTGATTATTCCGTTCGCGAAAACTAGAACGAGACGCGATATTTTATGTCGAATAGTGGCAAGATTTTTACATAATGACTTTTCGTGTGAGGGTTACCCGGTGTGCGCATCTCGCCGGGTAGTAGTTACGCGGAGTGGTTCATTATGTAAGGGGAGGCATGGCATGTGGATGTACATATTCGGGGAAGCGATTGTGGTAGCCAGGAAACTAGGTAAGACATAGATACGACGTGATTTTAGGGACACGCAAAGAAAGCCTTAATTAATATAATTATGGTAACATGTTGGTTAATGATATATCTTTAGATAGATGATTGTATGTGGTTTTGCTGAAGGGTGGGTCAAACTAATTACTTGGGCAGAGACGACCCACTCTGTAATTGAGCATGAAATGTGGTACGGATATAATATGCTTGGTTGGTTATTTGTTTAGTTCGAATCTAAGGCGCCTCGATGGAGGAACTACATGCCTTATTTATTATGCGTATAGTTTGTTGTGTGGTTAGTGGGAAGTTAAGGTGCCTCAGTGGAGGAACTACCTGCCTTAGTTATTGAACTTAAGGATGTTGTATTAGTCGTTGAAAGTTAAGGCACCTCGGTGGAGGAACTAACTACCGTATGGATTGTGTATATATTGGTATAAGTATATGTTGTATTTTAGAGCTACTCACACCAGCATTTTTATAATGCTGACCCGATTTGCATGTTTGCTTATCGGGTGTGTTCATTAAATGAACATAGTTGATAAGTCTTGACAGGTTCCATGTTGAAGAAGGTTGGTTGCTGCTTGTGGTTTGCATTAGCGTCGCATTCAGGATATGTTTTGTTTTCCCTTAAGGTGTAATAGATTTTTAGTTGAGACAAATGTTGTTTTATATTTTCAGTTGTATTTATAAATAAAGAATTATTGAAAAGAGATTTGTAACTTAATCTTATTTGTAAATTTTTGGTAATGAAGAGGACTTTTGTTTAAGTTAAAAATTTTATTGGTTTTTAATTATCCGCATATTTAAACTGTTTATGGGTTTTTGGAAGTTGAGAGTGTGTCACACCTCGAAGATCGAAGAGTCGGGAACAAATATTGTTTTTCCGAATTCTGTCGAAATTTGGGGTGTGACACCCTTCCTCGTCTCATGGCAAGTAGTGTAGTTATTTTGGATTTAGGAAATTTTCCCTGTTTTTCGTAGGATTTTATTTCAAGTTGTTTAGTTTATTAATTAGATTTGGATTATGTAATCGTTTCCAAATATTTGATCGTTAGTTGAATTTTTAAGTTAATTTGGTTTTTGTCCAAGCATGCGATGAATTTTCCATGAATCCCACCTTCCCGAATTGTTTGGGGGTGGTATTATTATTTTTTGCATTGTTTTTATCTTATCCACCGTTTTAGAAGTTAAATCTTGCAAATCATGGAAAGATGAGTTGTTGGGAATGTTGCCGATATTGGTGTGGCTAAGATCATATATTGTTGTGATGATGGAATTTCAATGAATAGAATTAGGAAGTTGCTATTTTGAATTCAACCAAAAAACTATTGGTTTGTATTTGGAATATGCACCTAACTTGCTTCTGTTTTGGTTTTAAGTATATTCTGTTTTCGGAAATTGCCTAAATAATTTTGGTAACTTGTGGACGTTGGTTTTAGAAACTAAAACCCTATAAATACTTGATTCACTCTTCACTCACAAACCACACCTCTCACCTTGCACTCTCACCTTTCACTCTCATTTTTTCTCTTAGTTTTCCACTGCAGAGCATTCAGGTTATACGGAGCGCACCCCGCGCCCTTAACAAGCTAAATCCGAGAGCACCCTACGATGAAGTGCCTGGAACTTGATCGAGTAAGGCAAGAGCGTGCCCTGCGCCCTTCATAGGCAAAATCCGAGCGCACCCCGCGTTGAAGTGCCTGGACCTCGAGCAAGGCAAGAGCGCACCCCGCGCCTTGCCTTTCACAGCCACTTAAATCTCTGATTTTTTGTGAGTTTTTTCTGGGTTGTTTGCAGCACTTCTAGAGAGTATTTGTGATGATGACACCGCCTCATATCATAGTGGAGCAGTCTTTTGAAGATTTGTTCCGAAGTAAGACCTATGGAGGATGGTTCCGTGATAGAATCGTTCAGTCAAAATGGACATATCTACTGGTAAGTCCTGATGACTCGTATTCCCCTTAACTTACTGAATATTTTTATAATAATTCAAGGTTCTTTTGTCGACCAGATGGAGAACAAATGTTTTTTGTCATAGTTAATGGTACGACTATGGATTTCAGTAAGTTTTTGGTCGCTTTTGTTGTGGGACTGCCTATACCGGTTCCTACAAACTCATGGGGATATCTAACTAATAATGCAAACCTTTATAACTATGAGTACTTTCACGAGACCTATGGGGGAGGAGTTTTTCGTGTAATGGACCAAGGGCAGTATAACATAGCCCTTGGTAGCATGTCCCTGAATGTAGGCCTTACCATGTTCTTCATTATGATGAATATTTTAAGGGATTGGCAGTATACTCCTGCACATAGTACCGTTGGTGACGTTTTCCTCGCTTTAGCTGAGGGACGTTTCCTATATGACATTCCCAAGGTTTTAGTGGCTAGTCTAGCTAGAGGCCATAGTGTGAAGCATAAGTACCTTCTTATGCCTGTTTTGGTTTGTTGTATCATGTGCTGTATTTTCCCTGATTTCTGTACTCACTACAAGGATTGGGTTGAGGTTGAAATAATGAGACCCATCAATTGCGTTGTTCGTTCATTTCGTGTTATGACTTGGCCGGGATGGAGGATACAACCTCAATGGGTTGCTCCTTACACCCCATCGGACCGAGTAACACTTAACAGGTTAGCACGGGTTGATGATACATGGAGAGAGGCTTGACAAATTATCATGGTGTGGCATGACGCAAAAGAACCTCGTTTCTATTTAGACGAGGATGATGACGCCTAAATGTTGGATAAGAGGTAAGTTTTTATTTTTGTTTGTATCTGCTTATGTCCCAAGCAATCTACTTCTTGTAACCCCATAACGGGTGAAACTCATATAGAGTTGCGTCTGTTTTTATTTATCTATATTAGTATGTTTTAACCTTGTTTTGCAGATATTCCAAAATTTCACGCGTTTCCATGGTATTTTTCTACCCTTTTTATTTCAATACTTTGAGGACAAAGCATGCTTTTTGTTTGGGGGTGGCATAGAAACACGCGTAACTTAAGGCATCTGTTAGGATATAAATATGTATAATATGCACTTGTTTTCTAGTAAAAAAATCAAAAATTCAAAAAATATAAATAAAAAGTTTATGCTATACACTTAGGAATATTGGTATTGTTTCTTTCTCTATGCTATTAATAATCTAGAAGTTTCAAGTTAGCTTTTGTATTATAATAGTTTTTAGAAACTTAGGTTAATATGTAGGTAATAATCTTTGCATCTTTCTATAAATATATTGCATGAGTATCTATGTTGTATTGGCAGTAAGTTTCTGAAATCTAGGCTAGAGTACTTATTCTACAAATCCTGTGAGAATAGCCTAAAGCCTTATATGAGTGAAATATTTGAGAAATGAATAGAGAAATCACATGTCCACTTGCTTGATCACTATGTCATATCTTAAGCGAGAATTTAGGCCCTCTTTGGATCGATATAGCCAGAAATTCAAACCTTATGAAATTATTTTCCATTAGTCGCCCCTCTTAGCCTTTCTTTAGCCTTTCATAAACCGCAAATCCTTTACCCTTTTACAAAACAAAATAAAAATAAAAATGAGCCTACCCATTCTTTGAATGAGTCTGAGAATAGAGATGAAGAATAGAAAAGAGAAAGACCTTTGAAATCAAGAATTTGTTAGTTGCTTCAAATAAAAAAAGAAATGTTCCATCCAAAGAAAAAATAAAAAAATAAAAAAAAGAGTTAAAACTCCAAAAACAAAATCAAGGGAGTCAAAAGCCAAAGAAAAAGAAAAAAAATGGCTAAGGATGGAAACAAGGTGTAGAAGCAAAGTAAGAACAAAGTTTTCTCTAGTTACATAATATGAAGACTCTATTATCTCAGACTGGTTCTTTTTTAATATCCATTTCCTTCATTCTTAGACCATCACCTAATCCCTGCAACACCTAATAAATACCTCTAGCTCAATTAGGAATAGGTTAGTGTGATAGTAAGTGGCAGATGTGTTTGATCGACTTCGGCTTCCTTGTGTGTCATTGAGATGGTAAGGTAAAGTGTGACCACTGCACACTGGAGTAGCGAAACTTGAGCGGAAAAATCAGAGTGCTTTTGTCTTGACATTTATGTGAGGACCTACTTAAGGAAGCTATTCCAAAGTTTCAGAAACGGACCTGTTAGTGCATTACATAGCATTACTCATTGTATATATGTTTATTCGTAGATGATTGATTATTTTGCATATATTAGCTTAGGTTTCGACTTGATTATTCTGCATTCATTGCTAGTGAGATGGATAGATATTGAGAATAATAAGGAAACAATAGTTTTATTTCTTAGTCTTTGTAGTATAGATGAAGTTTGTGAGTACCTTCACTGGAAAACTCTCACGAGGCTATAACTCGTCCACTAAGGAATTCCTAGTGCTTTAAGGTCTTGTGCATATGGTCAATGCAATCGCACTCGGCAAAACGAGATTAGTTAGAACTCCATTTTTTGTCACTTATTCTCATTTCTCATATTTGCTTGAAGACAAGCAAAATGCTATTTGGGGGTGGTTTGATAAGAGTCTGAAACTGTAGTTTTAACCCCTTAACAATATTACTTTTAGACCAATTATGTAATTAATAAGTAAGAGTTAGTATTGTTATCGTGTTCTAATGTATTTCAGGCATTGGAGTCGAATATGTGTAAAAATGCGTCCCTTTTACGAGATAAAGGAGCAAAGGTTGGTTGCTAAGAAGTTCTATGATAAAGGGTCCAGATTCAAGGAGAAAAAGCCTTTTTAAAGCCCGGTCAAAGCTGAAAAGTCAAAGTCAACGCGGGCAGAAATAGCACACAAAAGTCAGTAGAACTTTCGAAGGCTGTATCTTTGGACTCACACCTTGGAATTGGGCCTACCTTATGTCAAAACGACCAGCTCAGAATGAGATTTCTAATGGTCCAATCCTTGACCCAATCAGAGGAGCAGAAGTGGATGAAAAGGCTATTAAAGTCATTTCCAGCTGAACGCCCCTTTGTAGACTGAAGTAATGAGATTTTGGGCTCGATTTTCTGGCCCAAAACATGGCTCCTCAGCCCATGCACAAAATTGTGGATCTAGTCTCTTCTATATAAAGAGACTAAGACTTAGCTCTTAAGTTACTTAGTTTTAATCTAGTTATTATTCATAGAATTAGTTTTTAGAACAAGAAATTAGTTTGTAAAATCAATTACTTAGTTAATTTCAAGTTATCTAGTGAATTATCAATAAATTAGTTCATAGATTTAGTTTGTCTTAAATTGATAATTAGTTATTCATAATCTTAGTTTTAAATTCAATATTAATTCATTTCG
Organism: Coptis chinensis; assembly: GCF_015680905.1. Taxonomy (NCBI): domain Eukaryota; kingdom Viridiplantae; phylum Streptophyta; class Magnoliopsida; order Ranunculales; family Ranunculaceae; genus Coptis; species Coptis chinensis. Next base: position 45,561,356 of record NC_141457.1, read on the forward strand.
AATCATTATACTATTGTTCAATTAGATTAATAAAGTTTAATACTTATTCAATAGTGACTTGTTCTTGTGTTAGAAATGATAGTTTAATGATTCAAGGCTAAAACCTCTATTATAGGGGTTTGAGGAAGCCTTGATGAAACTTGATTGGATTAGCGTCGAAATGGTTGTAGTAATCTATTCCATTCTAGAAAGTAATTAGTTCTCCATGAGAATGGGTTTGATTGCTTCACATGCTGATTGTTAGTTGGTAGAGATTACCATGAACAATTAAGGATTAGAAAGACCTAATTGTTATGCGAAAACATTGCAATTCGGATTACGACAATTCTTCATTAGTTTATTAAGTCGAATCAAGGTGGAATCAAATTCCCCTAATTCCTTCTCATATTGTCAATTTAATATTTCCGTAGTTTGATTTATATCATCTTGATTATTAATTAACCATTGTAGTTAATTTCAATTCCATTACTCTCACAACTTTGTTAGCTTACACGAACTAGGAAATTTTCACATCTAAACGAACTAGGAGTGGAACGAATTCTCTACTACAAACATATTGCATTGATAACGAGAGTAGAATCTTTGATATATTGAGCAACAAAAATAGTTTTAGTTTTACTTACATTTGATTTTCATCACTTATTCGTAGGTAAAACTATCATTTTCCCTATTATCAATATCCCAATGCTTACTAATATTTACATGGGTAACTAAGGCCGGACCAGTTTATATTATCTAATTATACCAAGAAATCGGCTAGTTTAGTTGTAAATAAATCAAATAACTAATATTTTAGATGTGAAATACTTAAACGCAAATAAAAAACTAAATTTTTAATGGAAAAAAATAAATTCTTACCTTACTTTTAAAAGTTGAACGCTTTTAGATCTAGAATTTGGAAACTAGAAAATAGTGGAATTTTTCATTTTCCACAACTTCCATTGATCATAGAGGGTAAATCAACATAATTCATGCTCCAACGGAATCATCATACTATGGTGAATAGTTTTTTGGGAGAGAGAAAAAGCTTTGAGTGAACTGTTCGATTTTATCGAATACTATCGAATTTGAGATGTATTAGGGTAGTTCTCGCTATTTGTCGTCGAACAATAGGTTATTTACCGGAAATGCCACCAACGATACATTCCCGATTAATTCGTTTCGATGTCGTTTCGTTTATTTGAAAAACCAAAATATCCACCGGAATTCCGACATTCCGTTTAGAATCGTGAACACTGAGTGTAGTTGATCGGTTTTTGTTGTTTTTATTTGGTGGATCAGTTGCTCATGTTCCTCCTATGCTTGCTCCTCCTATGGCTCATGCTCTTCCTGCTGCTCACCCTCGTCTTTTAGCTTAGGTTGATTCTATAAAATAATCTTAATTTACAACTTATTTATATTGTTATAGTGTTGTTGATTAGTTTTGGTGCTTTTGGTGGTCCAGTTGCTCCTGCTCCTGCTCCTCGTCCTACACTTGTTGGGTAGAGTTAAGAGGTATCAAAACTATTGGTTTATAGAACCATTTGATCCATATGAAGACAAAGCCTAACAACATATGAAAATCACATCTAACCAAGATGCTCTAACAACATGATCTTCTTCCTTGTGACATCGTGAAATTCGAAGCGCGTGAAGGCAACAAAAGGCTTAGAATAGCCATTAATTAATATCTTCAAGCTTCTGAATTAGCCTATGAGTTGATCAAAGTTGTGAACGAGTCTAAAGTTTTGTTTTGGTGTTTTTGTACATAAGAAATAATAGACAAATTTCTATATATGTGGTGTTTTGATATTTTGATATAATACTAGGGTTAGAAACAAAGTTTCATCTCTGCAATTTGCTATTTTGTTCAAAATAGGAAATTAGTTAAGATGCAAGAGTTGCCTTCTCTATACTTATGAGTAGGTTGGTGGGTGTGTGATTGTGTGCTTGTAATTTGCGTATGTTTAGAACTCTTGTTTTGTTTATTACCCACTGCTGATTAACAATGTGAGGAACTTGTTGGCATAGGTAACACAACTCCCACCTTCCAATATTTGTCATACTTTTTTATGTTGCTACAGTACATAGGTTTGAAAGCAGGATCATTAACATACGTTTTCATGACCAATGTGATTTTGCTGAACTAATAACAAAAGGCAATAGATGTAACAAACTCAGTCGTAGAAAACTGATTCATCGAATCATAGTAAATCAAACCTTGGAAAGATCTCTAATAACATATGTATTCTTCCAATCAACAAGAGTAGGCTTTCGCACTTACAGAACTGCTGCAAACAACATTAAATAGGAGGAATTCCACCGAGTCTAAATGTCAATAGACAATCTTTTTTCTTTGTTTCCAAATTAAACATTTAAATTTCTCAGAAAACTTTTCTCCTTACCTTGAGAAGATTTAACATGTTTCACATTCTCTTTAATGTTATCAATGCTATCAAAAGATGTAGTAACATATTTTAATCCAGCTTTTACTATTAGCTAGATTCATAAAATGTGCACTACAACAAAGATGACACAATTCTCTACTTAACATAGTATCACTAAAAAATGAATTTTTCAACATTACTTTGAACTTTCAATTTTAACTGGTTAAACTTAAAGGAAGAAATCGTACTAGTCTTAGTTCTACTAAGTATTGTTTGACCTAGGGGTGTTCATGCTTGGGTCGGTTCTGGTTCGATTCTTATTGGTTTCGGGTTCAATTCTATTTTTAACGGTTCCTATCGGGTTCGGTTCTTTTGGAATTTTTTTATATTTAAAAAACCCAGAACCATACCCATTAATTAAGTCGGTTTCGGTTCGGGTTTCAGTTCTTTCTCGGGTTATACCATACCCATTAACAAAATGATGGCTGAGAGATATGGTCTCCATTTTGTTACCACCATGACTATTACAAGCAACTCCTTCTCATATGTGGAAAGACATAAAGCCTGGCTGAAAAAGGATATATGTCTCCCTCCTTGCATCAAAACAACTCCAACTCCCCTAGCACATGCATCAGTTTCGAACACAAAGGATAGTGTTTATGTTGCCATACCCTTTAATAAACCTCATGTAATACCCTGTAAGGCCTAAAAAGCAGCGTAGTCCCTTCAATGTATTAGGTTTAGGCCAATTTATCATACTCTCAATCTTGGCTGGATCAGCAGCTACTCCCTTAAGTGTTATCAAATGCCCCAATGCAAGTACTCCAATTGAGATTGTGCAAAGGAACATTAGACAATTTAGCAAACAAACTATGCTTCTGTAACACAAGTAGCGCGTCCCATAAATGCCCCATATGAACACCCATATTTAGGCTATATGTTAGTATGTTATAAAAAAAATACAAGTATAAATTTCCTCATGTACTGTATGACTGAAATACCTCGTTCATTGGGGCCTAAAACGTTGCTGGAGCATTTGTTAAGTCGAATGGCATAACTCTAAATTCATAGTGTCCATGGTGTGTCCTGAATGCCGTCTTGTAAATATCGGTTTCATACACCCTAATTTGATGATACCCCGACTGTAAATCAATTTTGGAGAATACTTTGGCTCCATGCAACTCGTTGTTAGGAACCACATCTCAAATATACTCACTCTTTACCAATTACCAACAACAGTACAAACCTTTCTCTCAAATGTACCAAATACAAAAATTTCAATCCAAGCTCAGTGAAGATTCACTATGTCCTTAAGACATATTTCCCCCCTCACTGTGCTTTAATGTTGGATGGGAAATTGTCTCCTAAGATAGAACCAATTTTTCCTTCTATGAAAAGCAACACTTCAATTCCACAGAATCAGCGAACTCAACATTGTGTTTTGGCTAAGAACTGAGAGGCGAAAAGATGTTGAAAAAGATGTCTCTTCATGTAAAAACGTTGGATATTTATAGGAGAGTGGTGCATTTTCAAAACAACACAGTGATTTTTCGAACAATCACACTTTTCAAAATGACGCACCTTTTCGGCATAATACAACATTTTGAACCGTTGCATCTTTCGAAAGGTCGCACATTTTCGGTATAATACAACGTTTCAAACCGTTGCACCATTTCAAAAATGTTTTCTCTCTTTATTGTTTCAAGTGAAACTGTTAAGCCTTATATGCCCAAATGGATTGGGCCTTGTTAAGAAATTGGTTGTCCAAAAAGAATATACACTAGACACCACCTAGCCAAGCCAAGCCCAGCCCAACCAGCAGCACCGTGCGTGTATATTTCTTGTTGAGCTTGAGTGCGTTCTATCTCTACGGAAAATTAGTGGTACCCCTTGGGGCCTAATCCAAGTAGCCACAATTAAGCCTTATAAACTTAACAACTCTATGGTGTTCTTTCCAAGTGAGACTGTTTTTCAAACTCATTTATCAACTATTTCATTTGTGGGGAATTTGGGAGACAAATTACTTATTCATTTCTCAATGAATTTGTGTAAATCCAAGTCCCATGTGTTCACATTACTTTCAACTTTCAATTGCACACCGATTTTTCTCAAGGATTAATTTGATACCAATTGTACTATATTTGAGAAGTTCAAACACAAGAGAACCATATAAATAAAAAAAAAAAAAAGAGAACTCTCAGCTTCAAAATGAAGTTTAAAGCCTAAAGAGAAATTTTCTCATTAATTTTCTGACATAAAACCCTTACCGGGAAAGTATTATCTTTATGCTCTCATTTTCTAACACCACTCTCACCGACTCTGAAAATTCCCTCAACTAATTTCTGGATTAAGCTAGAAGCGGACTAACAAAGATGCCTTGAGGGCTAGATTAACTAATATATGTAAAATTGACTGACCAAACTACCAGAGACTGCCCTTCTGTAACTCCATTTGCGCAGCATGATTTTTAGAGACAACTTCAGGCATGGGACATGACACCATCATCTTCGATTTAAAGATTTAGGGATTGATTTTCCAGTAATTTACAGTAATGCCCCTCAGCGATACATACTGACATTTTCGATTTCTTATAAACCGTCGGAATTCCAACATTCCGTTCTGGCATATATTATTACATCACTCCAATTTTCTTTTCTTTTTTTTTAATGCGTTTTCGATGGCTGCCGCAATATTCAGACTTTTTATCATTAACAAATCCGGTGGACTTATTTTCTACAAGGTAATTTTTTTAATCTTTTCATTTGAGCCGAATGTTGAAGATTGTTAATGTCTGTGGAAAATGATGCATTAGGATTATGGATCAGCGGGTAGAATGGATACGAATGACAGCTTGAGATTAGCGAGTTTATGGCATTCAATGCATGCTATTTCTCAACAGTTGTCACCGACTGTGGGTTGTTCCGGTATCGAATTACTCGAAGCTGACTCTTTTGATCTCCATTGTTTCCAGTCACTTACAGGTACCATTTTGATCTCCATTATTTACAACATATAAAAAGACAAACCGAAATACCAAACTAGGCCAGAATACGATCATTCATAGTAGCGGAGAATTTCAGACCATGAACTGTGGTTCCAGACACTTGAAGAGGCCAAGAGATTCAGTAATTGGACCAAACCTACGGAGGGACACTGAACATGGTATCAAAATTTTACCGCCCACTCTCCATAGTGGATGTCAATCTAAGAGGAGCAGGCAATGGCAAAGTGTTCTTAGTCCAACTCTGACAGGTCATGGGGGCCCAGTATATGGCCTGAGGATGGGTTGTATAATGTAGGCACGCAGCACAAGAAAGAGAAGAAACTAGAGGCTTTCCTCTCAGATTGTGGTTCTAGTCAGAGATACAAATGATGCAAATCAAAATCTGGTCAGCGAGTTTCAATGTGGAGAGCATTCAACTGCTTAGAGAACCATAACTTTCGTAGGAGTGGTGACACAGGCACACCAGTCATTCACTTTGAAGATTCAACAGGGATTTCACGACATTGCCGAAGGTCTATACAGGTTCCGATATGATCACGAGTTTGTAGATTGGATGAAGTGGATGGTTATTCCAATTGCAAAAAAAATGGGGGATCAGATCAGTCTGGGACATGCAATATGGAAGCACATTTTATAAATTTATGGGAGAGGACGTGAATCGATTGTCAAGGTGTCTGAAGCCAGGCAACTTCTATTGAAAATCAAAATCATTAGCTGGGATGTGAGGGGACTTGGGAATCTCGAGTCATCGTCTAACGACAATTAAGATCATTAGCGTGTTAGATAATGATTTGGAGAAATTAGTGTTCCTTTTCAATGGTACCTATTCACTTTTTGGATGGCTACAATCATTTCGTCTAAGTTGAATGCTTGAATAAAAGATTTCGAGATGGAGTATCCAATTATTAAGTGCTGGAATGCCAAACAGACTGACAGATATATATGAGTTCGTCTACCCGAGGATATTTTTGGACCATTGGATTACACGTCCAACGGTCTCGAATCCACATCCCCCATGAAGATATTCTCGTGGTAGCGCAGGCCGACATCTATTCTCAAATTTGGTCTGATAAAAGAATGTCAGGGTTCATCGTACAACTTAAAGCAGTGTTATTTCTTTATGAGTTTATGACTGTCAATTAGTAAATAAAAGGACAGAAAATGTGCTGTTTCTTTGCTCTGTGAGAGTACCACTGTGGAATCAATAGTATTTGAAATTCTTGACATCTAGTATCCATGCGGTAGCTTTTTTATGACATTGACATTTTTGGGGATCTTTTATCATCATGCTACGCAAGACACGTCTAATTCTTAAAGCATCTTTAGAAGTGATATCAACCTAGGAGAGTCACATATTGATAAAAACACCAAAAAAATACCAAACTAAACACCAAATCGGACAATATTTGGTTCCAGATTTGGTGCTGTATCAAATCACTCACACGGTTTTGCCAACACCGCGTGGGCTTATAGGTTTTGTAAAAACCGCGCCAAAGATTGGAAAAAAAAAAAGTTTATGTGCGATACATGGCGCTGTTTTCTCAAAACCGCATAGGCTTGGGCCTGTCAGTTGGGCTTTAGTGGCACGGTTTTGGAAAAACCGCTTGAGCTATATGACGCTGTTTATCCAAAACTGCGTAGTTTGATGTCGAAAATTTGATGTTGCTCCTAAAGTTGCTTGGTGTTTTTTTGGTTTTGTGTTTTTTTGGTAGCTCTCCTAAAGATACTCTTAGTCACACAAGTCGTGGGTATGGTGTACCGTTCCCACTCTAAATCTGCGCTCCCACGATTTTAGGCCCAAAGCTCGATCAAACTGCGCTCTTAAATTTCCAAAACCGCGCTCCCAATTTCTTAGATCGCGCTCCCATAATTTTAGGCATAAACCGCTCCCATAATTGAATTTAGGCACCTTTTTAAACTTTTGATCCGGTGATCCTTTTTCCATTTTTTTAGGCACCTTTTTTTGGATTGAAATGACTTGACACTATTTTGTTTATTAATGTTATTTATTTTATAAAACACATAATTTTCATGGGTAAAAAGCATATTTAACAAATTTAATTCATAAAATCAATTATTAATCAACTATTTTAAAGTATATTAGTATTTAGTAATACACAAATATTATATAATTTATTACGTAATGTGAGTGCTCCCACCATGCTCTAGATAGTGGAGCTTTTCAAGTCATGCGCTTTAACGCTCCCGCTTCTGCTCTACGTTCTGGTGACTAAGGTCTAATCATTTAAGAACGTATGAAGTACAGGAAAGTAGGTCTAGGAAAACCTTCAGATCAACAACTACCTACTAACTGCTTGTTATCAAAATTCAAAACAACTGTTACACTTTATCTTTCTCCAAATGCTGAGATAGAGGTTATCCTTGCATTTTCGGTTACCGTGGCAAATTTACTGACTCTTTGGAATTTCATCAGTCATTGAAAGACAGTTTGTAACACCACGTTTTTTTTTTCTTATAACACCGTAATTTGATCTGTCGCATTGAGTTATTTTATTATGGGCATTGATGATTAAGTGATATGAGTTTGATGGTTATTTTATATTGGGTTTGTTCCACCTTTTATGTTACTAGGGTATGCCTGTGCCGGCACTGATGAACTCGACGCGTCTTTGGCGCTATCTCCTCTACCAGTCCAATTGGTCATTATCCATAAACTCAATAGCATTAATTGGGCCAGCCCTATATGCAGTACCATGTCAAATTTGGAGGCCCAACAGTTTATAGGCTAGCCCAGTGTTTATAAGTCCAGTTGCAATTGTTGACTTTTGAGTGATTTTTAGATAGATCACATGGATACTGATTTGGTTTAACAAAATTACACAAACCCCTAAATCACTTGGATTCGCCATGTCATATTTTGTGAAGAATATTTGTAGCCGCCGGATAGGCCTTTTGGGGCCCACACCGTTATGTTTTGTTAGATAGATTTAGGCATTTTTTTTTTATCAGTAAAGTATAATTTTATTAATATAATTAAAGATAGATACATGAAAATGAGATATCCTCCATTACATACACTAGCAAATATGCACGTGCTCTGCACTTGAATGAAAAACAAAACTTATTGATGAGAATGCGATCATAGTTTAGTTTTCAATTATTATTTTTTGTGAAATTATGCAAGTATATACCTATAGGTTATAACTCACATTAGCATTTTGAAATTGGCATATGGGATATGGCATATATCTAAACAAAAGTATAAGGCAAGAGTATTAATTAACACACTTAAAACCCAAATTGTGGCTTATAGATATGAGCACAAAATCACAATAATATTAAAGCAAAATCAACAGTAGATTACAGATGGCGGCTTTGATGCCTATATACATCATAAGTAAAACTCAGTCCAAAATTGTTTACACTACCAATTTGTTGCCTTGTGTATTGAGAATTCGCTATTTCAAAATGGATGAAAGAAGCCTATATAATTAACATATAATCATGTACATGAATCTCATAGGCGTATTCATGCCTATGATTATACCAAAAGCAAAAAAAATCCAAAGAAAAAATGACCCTGAAAATTTATACCGATATATGGATAGTCAAGTAAACACCACCATATCAATCAATGAATAACACCTGGGACAACCTAGCATTGAGTATTAATTAACTCTTTAGCTTGCAAAGAAAAACCTTATATATAGATCACATATCGAACTAAACTGTTTCTAAACCATTGATTAAAAGGAAAGAGGCATCTGCCTAAGCATTTGCTCAGGGCGCTCCACTTTCTCCCAGGAAAATATAATATAGCTTGTACTCGCACAAATTCCAATGCGGTATAGTGTATACTTGTATAGAAAATGACCTCTGAATTTGGACTTGCATCCTTTGCAGTCACTGGAAGTGCAAAATGGTATCGCCAGTCCAATCAATATCTACTTGAATTTCGTGCCCTATTGGTACCACCCTGCAATGCTCGACAATCAAAAATTATAAAAGAGATTTCAGAAACATTTAACTACACAATTTAGCTTCAAAGCTAATTAGGACAGACCCTCAATGAGAAGAAAGTCCCTGTGAGACTAATTTTGGGGGAATGGATATGGAAAATGGTGATAAATACATTAAGTGCATCATTACTTGAAAAAGTTCATAACATGTAGAAGCTAATGAATGATGATATATACGGTATCACACCTAATAAGAAACTCTGTATAAGCAGTACTTACCTTGTCCCTTTATCAAGCAGGATACCAATGTAAGTTTTATAAGACAACATGCATCCCAAGAAGATCTTTGTTTGAGTGTACCACCATAGCTTCAATAGAAATCGCTAGAAACCTTAATGAAGTCCTCATTATAATAGCTTAGATAAAGTCAACTCCCATTCTCTATGGCAAGCACCCTGTGGGAAACCAACTGCAGTCTACATTCTAGGTCCAAGTTTGTGTACCACCTTGTAAAGTGTTTCTGCACGGAGAAAGAGAAATTCTTAAATTTCTAGAAAGTATACTGAAACGCCATATTGGTAGTTAGAGGAAAATGAAAGGGAATGTTAAGCTAGCTTATGCAAATTGAATTAGGCTATGTGCGACAACAAAATACCAGCCTTCTTTCTTTAGCGGCAGTCTCGAATACAACAATGGGATCTTTAGAGAATTCATTAAGAGTAAACCCTCCAAGTTTAGTGCAGTCGACTTAAAGAGCATGCAATGCACTCAAAACCAGTCTAATATTAACTAATAATAACACCTAAGAATGAGTTTCCACAAATCTATTAGTCTAAGTCATAACAAAGAACAAAAACCTTAAGATTTGTTTTTAAGTAGCCAAGAAGACCACCACCTCTTTTGCAAACTAATTTTTTGAATAGACAAAATATTTATATCCTCAACAAAGTTAATTACGGTAAAATAGGACTATGCTGGCAAAAACCAAAATCCTATTTTAAAAATAATTAAATATCATATTCGAGGTATTCTAGCTCCCCGGCCTCATGAATGTCTTAGAGTTATTTTGTTTATCAAGATGTGGAGTTTGTAACAAATTATTTCACATTCCAATTAAATGGCTAATTTAGATAAGGGGAAGAGAATTCCATGCCAATGGGACATCACTGGAGACCATACCCCTTGAAACCTAGTTATAAATCACATTCTTATCCTACTCAACATATCTTATAATGTATATCTTACACAAAAGGATGGCAGAAGTTTTTGGGGCTATTGCATTACCATACCACATATAAGGGTTAATGCTAACACGACAATAGGTGGTATCAAAAGAAAACCTCATTAACCAAACTTTAAAAAAAATACTAATTTAGAAGCACTCACAATTCAGGAAGAAGCTAAACCTTTGTGCATTAGTGTTTGAGAAAGTACCAACTCAGACATCACCTTCACCTGCAAACTAAAGGGGTTCTCATGAGCCACTTTGCTAAAACTCATTTGCCTATAGTATTTAAAATTTGTTCATAGTGCTCAAATGTCGTGTCTGTATTCTAATTCCCTATCTATTTTCTTTTATATTTTTTTAAAATATACACTTGATGAATAAATTTGGTAAAAATAATTTATATGATACGGTCATTTACCCTTTGAATTTGGTGGCTGGGTGGGAAGGGGTGAATAAAATAGCACACAATACAAATGTCAGAGTGAATTTCACAGGAAAAAAATAAACAATGTAAATTTTTAATACAAAAGTTCACATAATTTATACTCTATCTCCTTTCTACGCTATGCTTGAACCTTACTAAGGCTTCAAGAAGCGTGTATCACGGTGTGTATTTCACTCTTAATGTGTCCAGCAAAAACAAAAATACCAATAACCACCCCTAAACTTGCAAGTATCAAATTAATATAGTCAAATGAACTAAATCTTTCTGGTTTCCTAATAGCAGTCCATATGAAATGTGGATAAGCAAATGTGACAGGTAATGTTATCAAACCAATTATAGCTGCCAAGACATTTATATAAATGGTATCTTAACTGGTACAAAACATGTCAAACATCCAAATACTATTCATAATCCAGCACAAATTGAACTTGGACGTGGTTTATTCTTCTTGCATGTGTATACAAAATCCAAGTTGTTTCGGCAGTAAACTGCTTCAACACAACGAGAGCAATGGTAAATAACGCACTAAGAAACAGAGGAATTTGATGTTGGGGGAGATGAAACTGAACCAAATAATGGTTGCCTACGTACCCAAGATCTATTCTCTAGGGATCAAGTTTCAACGTAGTTCACATTATTAGAATAAATAGTTTTTATATGAATGAAGAGATTGAATCCTACGAGGACTGTGTTTGTTTTTGTCAAAAGAGTTCTTATCCCTTTGAACCTCTATCCTTATATTCTACAATAATGAACCTGGACATATTCTTACATAGACCAGTTGTTGGGTGTAGCTAGGATTAATCTCTTGGGCTTAATTGAACTGGGCTGGATCCGTGGGCTTAATGAGCCACAAAGTGGGGTCTATACATCGCCCTCTCTTTGGTGGATGGGCAAAGCCCATGTGGCAAAGAAGTTAATATAGAAAAAAGAATGGAAGAACCTCGATTTAAAAGAAAAAAATAAAATAGAATAAATGTTACCAAGTATTGGCGTGCGTAATCTCATTGTCAAAAGCGATAGTAGGCGATGACAGGAGACGAAAATTATTGGCGACAAAAGATGGAAATAATTAGCGAAAATTATTGGCAGAAATTATTGGCGGAAATTATTGGCAGAAATATTGGCGGAAGGGCGGAAATTAGTGGCGAAAATAATTGGCGAAAGGGCGGAAGTTATTGGCAGAAGTTAGTGGCGAAAATTATCAGCGGAAATTATTGGCGGAAATTATTGGTGGAAAGGCGGAAATTATTGGCGGAAGTTAGTGGCGAAAATAATGTCTTAACTTAATTAATTGTGTGAGGTCGGCTAAAACGGTAAGAATAATAGAGCTGTAAAAGTAATAATATGGGTTTGGAACTTGTTTGGTTATAAGAAAAAACAAATGAAATAGGTAAAAGAGTAGTAAGACCGGCCTAGATGATTTGTTTTCTGTACTCTTGTTTGATTGATAAGTAAACGTGAGTAGAATAGGAATAGAACCGTTGAAAAAGTTGGAGTGCTAATAAAACAAAAAAGAATTGGTATTGGTATTGGTAGGACCGGCTTTATGACAAAATGTTTGTTGGAAGAGGAGTTATATTACGTAAGACCAACTTTAATTAGTAAGAAGGGCTAAAAGATTGCCCATGTGAAAAGAGCATGACCGGGACCCATGTGAAAAGTGAATGAAAAAAGCAATAGCAATAGGACCCATGTGAAAGTGTAGGGCCCTCTTACCTTACGAATTTCTTGACTAAGTTGACGTAGAAATTGGTGTTGGCAAAATATTGAGATTGGCAATAAAAACAAGGTAAAAATACATAAATATGCAACGTACTTAGGTCCTATTAACATTTGTATCAACATAGAATTTTTTTTCACAAACGATACAATGTACTATGCCCGATTTCACAAAAATAGCAATATGTTAGGTTCCGTCAGTTAAGTGATGATGTGTCATTGTTTTTTCAATTTCGTTTTATTTGTATTTTCCATTAGGCATACCACAGCATTTCTACCACCTCAGCATTTCCACCTCAGCATTTTTGACCAACTCGGAATTTTTAACCACCTCAACTTCGCACCCTCTAAAACACGTGACCTCTAAAACACAAAACCTTCTCCAATTCGAAACAATTTAATCCCCTACATTTGTGCATTTCCCACTCTTTCTCATTTCTCAAATTAGGGTTCAAAATCAAACTTGTGCATTTATTAATCAAAATCAAATTTGTGATTAGGGTTCAAAATCAAATGTCTTCTTCAAAGTGTGCTTCAACTTCTTCTCCAAATTCTTCTCCAAATTCTTCATATTCAAGAACGTCATACACTTGTTTTGTGGACATCCTGCGATCATGAAAGTTTCTAGGAGTGTCAAAAATCTAGGGAGAAAATATATTGGTTGTCCCTATTTTCCTGGTCCCAATCATTGTGGTTATTTTAGTTGAGCTGACGAAATTGAAGAACATGAGTTGCGAAGGCTGAATAAATTGTTGAAAGATGAGAACTTGGAACTGAAAATGAAATTGGGTGAGTTGAAGAAGAAGTTTAAGGAGTTGAAGAAGAACCATCAAAAGACTGATGCGAAGAAGAGCTTCTTTTTTACTGTTATTGTTGTGTATTTGTTACTTGTTGTGTTTCAAAATTTCTTATAAGCTATTGAAGAATGCGTAATGTGAATTTGGAATGTTAATTAAATTTCTTGTAAGCTACTAAAGAATGTGTAATGTGAATTTGGTAATGTTAATTAAATTTCTTGTTGTGTATTTTGCTTGGTTGGATTTTTGTCTGAATTTGGGTTTTCTGATTGTGTGCATTATAGTTGCATTTAGAGTGCACGTTGATTTCAACTGAATTTTTTGTGCATTTAGAGTGCACCTGAATTCTTTTGCATTTGGACTACAATGTTACCTACATTAGGACATAGCATACACAAGTGCAATAACAAACAATTTAAGTACAAGAAACAATAGCATTTGGATTGCAAGACATAGGATTTCTGACATGAACATGAACATTCATGCTTAGATTTTTGACATGAACATGAACAAAAAAACAATAGCATCTGACAGAAAAAACCAAAACAAAATTACATAAGACCGAAATCCTTCCAATCATTTCTGACTACCCCCATTATTATTGGTCTTAGACCTAGTCTAACTTGCCACTGGTGCACATGATGACCTAGTAGCAACTCTTCCTGCTGCCACTGGTTTAACTTCCAAATCCTTTGTTGCAGCTTCTATTTTTGTTGGGCTTCCCACTTTACGTGACCTAGTAGCAACTCTTCCCTCACATCACCGGTTTAACTTCCAAATCCTTTGTTGCGGCTTCTATTTTTGTTGGGCTTCCCACTTTCTGTGACCTAGTAGCAACTCTTCCCTCTCGCCAATTGGTTTAACTTCCAAATCCTTTGTTGCGGTAACCCGGTTCTTGTTGCGCGGCCTTTCAGTTCTTGTTACAATGAGCGATTCTTGTTGTGGTAGCCGGTTCTTGTTGCGTGCGGTTCTTGTTGCAAAGAACTTCGGTTCTTGTTGCAATGCTTGAGTTCTTGTTACTGGCGGCTTGTTCTTGTTGCAGCTTGAGTTCTTGTTGCGTAAGCAGTTCTTGTTGCGGCGGCTTTTAGTTTTGTTGGGCTTGAAACTTTACGTGACCTAGTAGTAACTCTTCCCTGCTGCCACCGGTGGTCTAACTCCCAAATCCTTTGTTGCGGCGGCTTCTTCAGTTCTTGTTGCGGCTTTCAGTTTTGTTGGGCTTCCCACTTTCACGTGACCTAGTAGCAACTCTTCTTGTTCGGCCTTCAGTTCTTGTTTGCCTTCCCACTTTCAAATGACCTAGTAGCAACTCCCAAATTCTTTGTTGCAGCTTTAGTTCTTGTTGGGCTTCCCACTTTCTTTGAAGTTTCTGCAGATCCATCCTTCTTTGGTGGTACACCATAATCATTCAAACTAATAGGTTCACCTCTCTCAGAAATTTGTTTGAATATAACCAATTCAATTTAAAAATAAACTTAAATGGTAATCAATTCAATTGAAAGTTAGCAAAATAACTAACTAACCATGACATAAGATTCTCCATCGATAGGGGATACAAATACACCAAAACCTTGTGGTATTTTGTCTTTTTGGTGTGTTTCATCAATTGGGGCCCTCTCGAGCCTAAGAAATATTTATACAATCATACACAAAATGAATCAAACACAACATACACAAAATGAATTTATACAATCATACACAAAAAATTACTTCACGATGGGGTGTTGTTTGATTGGTTATTTTTCTTTTCCTTTTGATTTCCTATTAGTCCTCCCTCCTCCCCATTGGCATTGGCATTGCTAGTAGCATTAGCCTCACCAGCATTGGCAGCAACACCCTCACCAACATTGGCAGCAACACCCTCACCAACATTCTCAACTCTATTTCCATCCTCACCAAAGATTCTCAACTCCATTTCCATCCTCAAAGAACAATGTCTACTGAAAACAATGATGCAAAACAAAATAACAATTTACCTTCATGCAGAAACAATGATGCATTAACAAAATAACAACAGTTTATAATAATTCATGCAAAAACAACAGTTTGCCTTCTCTGGACATGTCCTCTTGTTATGCCCAGCTTTCTTGCATAGTGTACAATACATGATTCTTCCCTTTCTGCTTACTTGTGAGCCAACTCCTTCTACTTCATGTACCTCTTTCCTTCTTGCTTTCTTGGTCCTTCCAAGCATTCTTCTTAGTGCTGGAGGTAAGAACTTCTGACAATTTGTTTTAGGCCATAACATTTCCCCATTCAATGGCTGCAAGTAGAAGTCATATATTTTCAAGTTTGTTTCTTTCTTGAACCAATGAGCAACATACTTATCAGGGTTTTCATGAAGGTGATATATGGCTGAAACTGCATGAGAGCAAGGTATTCCTAACAAGTTCCACCCCCTACATGAGCATGACTTCTCCTTCACATTTACTACAAACCCTTTACATGAATCAGGTACTGCACTAGTGTTACTACTCTTCACCTCATACTTGGAGTCACCAATATAATGTGCTCTCCAAAACCTTGAATGTACTTTGCTCTTCTCTAGTTTCTCTCTAGCTTTGGGACAAAGATCATCACTCCACTTCTCCATTAATTCCCTCTTCTTCCGACACCTAAGTGCTTGATTGATTCTTATGTCTTCTAGCATATCAATGATGGACTTTCTTCTTGCATCAAGTATGACACCATTAAAAGTTTTACACATATTTTTTTCCACTGAATCACTTGAAGATCTAAAATCAAAAAGGCCCTACACCAATATCTTTGTGGGTCTTGCTTCATGAGTGTATCATATGCGGTGGTGAGGGCTTTCTTCAACTCATCGGTGACAATATCCCATTCTTGTGGAGTCCTACTCTTGGCCATTCTCCGAACAAATTCTTCAACCGAGTTCCACTATGAAGCTTTCTAAAGTTGGCATAGATATGCCTATCACAACATCTGTGCTCAACCAATGGTAACAACAATTCAATTGCTTGAATGAGTCCCTTCTGTTGATCAGTGATCAATGTCAACCCAATCCCATCACCAATTCCAAGATCTTCTATCAGCAGTTGTAAAAACCAAATCCAATTTTCCTTGTTTTCCACACTAACAACAGCCTGAAGCTATTGGGAACATTTGATTGTTCCCATCTCTCCCAACAAAATTGTAAGAAGCTCCCTTTACAAAAGCTTTTCAAAAAGCTCCATCAACCCCTATTACATGCCTGCATCCTGCCTTCCACCCTCTTTTAAGTGCAGCAAAACAAACATAAAACCCTTTAAACCTACCTTCATCCACAACTATCTTGCAAGTAGTTCCCCGGGTTGGACTTGTACACTTCACTCCATAGTCCCGAGTTTTACCATAAAGGGTTTTAAAGATCCTTCAACTTCCCCATTGCTTTTCTCTTTGCCCTTAAGCCTTTGCATTTTTGTGACTTCAATACCAAACTTGTGCATCACCTCTCTTGGAACTCTCTCGGTGTCCATTTGGGGTTTGTAGTGATCCCAACAAAGTAATGCTTAGCTAACCATGCAACATTTATAGTCAGTAAGTTTCACGGACCTTGAACATTCATGCTTAGATTTCAAACTCTTAATTTGAAAACTTTTTTCACACTTGCATCCAAGTAGCCCACAATCTCCAATCACAACCCTTACACACACTTCCAATAACTTAGTACCACTCCTAGGGAACCTTATGTCATACCCATGAGTCACAAAGATAAGCTTTCAACAATTCCTTAAGCTCTTCTTTAGACCCAAACTTCATCCCAATAACAGTTCAACTCGAAACAAATCACAACCAAGAGGCAAGCTAGGAAACCTAGAATTAACTCTTTTAATCCCACCTTCTTCATCATCAGTTATAGGGCTGTCATAATCTGATTCACTAGCATAATCACTATCATTTTCTATAAAACCAGTAGTAACACCAAGCTCAGTTGGTTGGTTCCCATCAGTTTCTGCATTAGCCTCAACATTATCTGCTTCTATATGATCATGCTCAGTTGGTTGGTTCCCATCAGTTTTTGCATTAGCCTCAACTTCAACTTCTATATCATCCCCAGTTGAACCTTTCTCCTTCTTCTTCTGTTGTCTTAACTGAATTCTCTTTTTCCTAAATTCAATTCTCTTTTTCCTAACCTCTATCAGTTCCACATCAGCATCATCATTATCATCACTAATATGATCCAAGCTAGCAATATCAGAGTCTTCACTATCACTCTCCTTATCAATCCCCTCCTTTAATTTATCTTCCTGAGAATCCTCATCAATAGCATCTTCCTCGGAATCCTCATCAACAAAGATTTCTTGAATCCCTCATCAATAGCATCTAACACATAATTTCCACCCACAACATACTTGTATGACACCATGTGTCTTTCCCTCCTGAAACATAGCATTGGTATCATTGTCAGACTCAATCAACCTAAGTTCCGACTCTAAAGTCTTCCATGGCATGCACTAATACATTTTAAAATAATTTATGTACCCCAAACTATTGACCACATTACAAAGCCCAGAAAATGTGTACAATTCCAATTTCAAATCATAACAATACTCCATTTTTCCATTTTTATAATGCATAATGGGGTATTACGAACTCCCCCATGGTGTATTTCTAACACATAATTAGTCAACGCGACAATAAAATGAATGCATTGAGTTAATAAAATGAATGAAGAACTAATTTTAAAATGGACAATCGAGTTAAATCAACTTACTTGGTCAAGGAAAATGTGTTACTTCTTCACCCAAGTCTTCAATTTCGTTTGGTTATTAATCAAATTTACCAATTCCAACGAATATCACGTTTTTTAGGGCAAATTTTCAATTTAGGGTTTTCTTCATCAGATAGACATTGAGGGGATTAAATTTTTTTGAATTGGAGAAGGTTTTGTGTTTTAGAGGTCACGTGTTTTAGAGGGTGCAAAGTTGAGGTGGTTTAAAATTCCGAGTTGGTCAAAAATGCTGAGGTGGAAATGCTGAGGTGGTAGAAATGCTGAGGTGGTATGCCTAGTGGAAAATACAAATAAAACGAAATTGAAAAAACAATGACACATCATCACTTAACTGACGGATCCTAACAGATTGCTATTTTTGTGAAATCGGGCATAGTACATTGTATCGTTTGTAAAAAAAATTATATATTGATACAAATGTTAATAGGACCTAAGTATGTTGCATATTTCTGTATTTAAGCCTAAAAACAAAACAAAGAAGTGAATAAAAACAAAACAAGGAAGGGAATCAAGATAAGGCGGGCACGCTGAGGAGTCCTAATACACAAGAGAATAGTATTTAGAATTGTTGTTTAACTAAACTATCAGAACCCACTATAAATACAACCCACCAGGTGGGGTTGGAGAACCAAACTAAATAGAAAGAAAGAGAGAAAAGAAAAAAAAAATTGAGAACAAAAACGGTAATAAAGATTATTATTATTATTTGTATATAGTGCGAAGTGGAAGCGAAAATTTGAAACGGTAATGGCGAGAATTCAACTTCAACGAAGATGGACCAAAACAAAAGGTACTCTATACATACGAGGTCAACCAAGGAAGACTTCAATAACGGAGATGAAGAAACGGTTTGCATTACAAGACAAAAAGCCAAAGAAGATGAAGTAATAGCAACATGGCACCAATTATCATATGATTTGAAATTTCCCTTGGATAATACTGTTGCAAGGATCTTAGAATGGTGGCATGTTACACCTACACAGATGTCAGTTCCATTTTGGTTAATAGTCTCAAGGATGCGAAGATTACAATTACGATACAAACAAAGATTTGGGTGTCAAGAGCTTTACGCAATTGCAAGGCCTCGTGTCACTCCGAAAGACAATTTCATAATGCTCGGCGTGCACTTTAAAAAAAGAAGGGAGAGATTTAGTGGTCTTCCTGATAGCTACAAGCATTGGGAAGATTATCCGTATCGCATACGAGGGAAGTGGAACACAACAGGAAGGGACGTTCTAAACAATTTTACTGGTAAGAAACCGTATTGTGTTTACGCATAGGTCGATACTATATTTGTGTTAGGAAAGGAAGATTTTGTAATAACTTAATTACTAATTGTGTTTTTGGTGGTGGTTGTATTTGTAGATGAAATTTCGCCGATTGACATGGTAGACATGGATAGCAAAACACAGGATAACTTAAAATTTTACTTCCATAGGAAAATACCAGCTGAAGTATTTGACCTAAGTTTCCCAGATAATATAGTGGACTTCCTATGTGAGGTGGAGGAAGAGGCGGAAAAAGAGGATGAGAGTGAAGGGCAAGAGAGTGAAGAAGAAAGTGATGAGGGAGAAGAAGAACGAAGTTTTGAAGGAGAGGATGAAGATGAGAGTTGTAAAGTTGTAGGAAGGAAAAATAGTAAAAGAGGTGTGGAGGAAAAGCAAACTAAAGAATTTGAAGTGATGAGTGGACAATTAATTAGACAAAATAAGGTCAAAGATCAAAACAATATTATTAGGAATAAGCGAATAATCGTAGAAGATGAAGATAGTAATAGTGATACAGAGGAAGGAGTGAATACTTCAAAAAAGAGGAGAACGTTAAGAAGAAAAGATTATGAGTTACCGTTGAAGGACGACGGTGAAACTTATAAATTTTTAGAAGATGGTTATGGGAGAGAAGAGAGCGTAAAAGAAAAGGAAAAAACTGTGGCTAAAAATTTAGAGAAGAAAGACGATACTGTACAGGTTGGAGTTGGCATTTTAGCACTAAAGGAAAATCACAAAACGCAAGGTGAATCCAACAATTTAATCCATGTGACAACTAGCATGCAACGGGAGAAAAGGAACGAGGTAAATTATGGTTACATTTGTTTATTATTTATCGGTAACATGCGTTTTAAGGTTACGTTAATGTTTCAGGTAGTGAGAATAATGAAAGAATTAAATGAGATGGAAGAACAGGAGCAGAACGCCGCTGTAAGGACCGAAGAATTAGAAGATTTGAAAGCCCAGGTGAAAACGCAGGAAGAAGAAAATGAAAAGATGATTGCAAAAATGTTGGCGTTAGAAAAAGAATTAAGTGCTGCTAAGAAAGAGAATGTGGAAAACAAGAAATTGTTAACACAAGCTTCTTTAGAGATAGGAAATAAGGAGATGGAAAGGATGCAAACAATTATGCAAAAGGCAGATGTTCTGGAAGAGAATGAAGAGAGAAAGAAGACCTATAATAAATTATATCTAATGTATATGGAGATTGTTAAAGTTGCTCCAAAAGGTGTGCCTTTTCCAGAGGGAACTTAATAGACAGTTGATTTTGAAATAAATGTAGTAAAAATACTACCAACCTTGAATGAACATGCATTGTCGGCTTTAACTTGAGAATAATATGTCATCTTGCTTTTGATCTTGCGTGTTGTGTTGTATGTTGATACGTAGTATGGATAGAAATATATGATAGCGATATAACGAGGGGAATGCAGACGCCCCCAATATAAAATCCATTGGAGAAAGTGTGATTGAAAGGCAAAGGGGCCGTGATCGTCCTCAATGAATGTAGCTATTCAGGCGTCAAAATAGTTATACCGAACGTGAGGCAAGGCCTGACAACTTTCAGAGTTTCCACAGGTGCAAGGCCGTTACCCTTGCACTGGGACCAAACTAAAACACAACGTCGTTGCCTTAATAGTGGAATTTGCACTGATATTGTAATTTGGGAGTATTGCAATAATTGTACCGAGCAAGAATAACCATCTTAATGACTCGGATTTCCTTCAAGTAGGCATGAATGCGACTGACTTGGACCGAAGAAGGCATAATATGGATGACCTCTCTGGAATTAAAGTTAATGAATGACATTGTTGAAAGGAAGAGTACATAAAAATAGAGTAATGTAAAATGACAACGAAACATATGAGAATGGAAATTGAATGTCTTTATTGATGGATAAAATAAAACGAACTACATACATGGATAGATTTGTTATTGATGGAGTAAACGTAAAAATGCAAAAGATTTCCTAACGGTAAAACTTGCGAAGGTGGTAAGCATTCCATGGTTTCTCTATCATTCTTCCAGAAACAGTACGGAGGAAATATGACCCCTTAGATGCTGGACGATCTATGATGTAGGGTCCTTGCCAATTTTCTCTAAACTTTACCGATTCTATAAGCTTTGGGTTTAAACAAACAGATGCCCCCGGTTGAGCCTATGTGGAGGATGAAACTTGTCATTATCTCTTACAAGAGTTGGAAATTTTAGGCGATACACACATTCGGGTCTGCCTGGAGACTGTCTTTTTCTTTGCGTGTAACCAGCCTATCTAAGCCGGTAGCTTGTCTAGGATCGTGGTCTTCCCTCTAGTTGCTTCTGTGACACCTTCCTTCCCAATCGGATCAGACCTATTTAGGATGGCGATTTTCCTCTAGTCAACGAGGTCAGCCTTCCCTGTCAAATCGGTCTCGTTTGGGATATTGTTCTTCCTTATATTTTCTTCCGTGACACCTTCTTTCCCTGTATGGGATGGCAATTTTTCTCAAATCTGCGAGGTCAGCCTGATGATGGTCTTCCTTATACTTTCTTCCGTGACACCTTCTTTCCCGGCCTGTCTGGTCGAACCTGTCTAGAATGACGATTTTCCTCAAATCTGCAAGGTCGGCCTTCCCTGTCAGGTCCGTCCGGTCTAGGATGATGATCTTCCTTATACTTTTTTCTGTGATGATATTTTTTTTTTGTTAGGTCAGACCTGTCTGGGATGACGATTTTCCTCAAATCAGTGAGGTCGGCCTTCCCTGTCAGGTCGGACCTGTCTAGGATATCAGTCTTCCCTATCAGGTCAAACCTGTCTGGGATGACGTTTTTTCATAACTTATCAAGTACATTTCCTTGACCATCAAATTTTAAATTCTAACATCCCTTGACTCTATTGTTAAGTTCTTTTGCAATTAACTATTTCAATTGTTGTTCCGTCAGAGTTAAAGTATTTGCTCAAACAGATAGACGCCCCCGGTCGTGATCATGTGGAGAAGGATACCTTCCATTGTCTCTTATTGGAGTTAGCCCACGATTAGCTCCGACCGGAGATTGTCTTATCTATCCCTGTAACCAGCCTGCCTAGGTCGGTAGTCACCCTTGGCAGGGCGGTCGGTATAATTATACCGCTCTTCCATGTTTGGTTGCTCTTGTCTGCGGTGCCTGCCTTCCCAGTCATGTCAGACATATCTCGGATGGCGGTCTTTCCTGAAATTGATTCTCTGAGGTAAATCTTCCCTTTAAGATCGGACATGTCTAGGGTAGTAGTTATCCCTGTCAATCCGATTCTCCCCATAAGTTCGGGTAATAGGGTCATTAATCTTAGAGCGTGCACTGTTTGACTGTGCTTGAGAAGTAACACGTTGCTAAGGACGATGAAGTGGATCTTCAAGACGGTCCCATACACTAGAATGGCATGCGTCCCTGCGTGGTCGCATTGATGTAGTTGAATTGGCAACATCGTCCACCGTCCTTTGCCTCTTTGCCAACTTCCTTTTCAAGTTCCTATTTAAATTTTTAACTTGTTTTAACTCACGCTCAACCGTATTAGGGTGTATTGGCTGTTACTATCCCCTTTTTCGTTAGTTGGTGTGAGAGTAATGTCCACGTCTATATCCATATCAACTGAAGGATTGACACGGACGGACGGCGGACCATGTGAGGGATTACCGACTTGCAGGTTTTCTTGTTGCAAGACTGTTAGGGGTGGTGGAGGCGGCGTTTGTATTTTCGTTTGTGGTGGCGGTGGCGGCAGTGTTGCTGCAGTTGGATGTTGAGAATTGATCCTACCACTAAGAGCAACTCGATTGTTCAACGGTTCTTGCATTGGCCGATTTGAATTTCGAGGATTGCGATTCCTATGAGTAGGAGGAATATGTTGACTATTTGGTCTGCTTCTTGTGCTTACCATCTTGATTGTTTCACGTGATAATGGATTCTAAATTCCCCACAGACGGCGCCAATTATGTTTCGGCAGTAAACTGCTTCAACACAACGAGAGCAATGGTAAATAACGCACTAAGAAACAGAGGAATTTGATGTTGGGGGAGATGAAACTGAACCAAATAATGGCTGCCTACGTACCCAAGATCTATTATCTAGGGATCAAGTTTCAACGTAGTTCACATTATTAGAATAAATAGTTTTTATATGAATGAAGAGATTGAATCCTACGAGGACTGTGTTTGTTTTTGTCAAAAGAATTCTTATCCCTTTGAACCTCTATCTTTATATTCTACAATAATGAACCTGGACATATTCTTACATAGACCAGTTGTTGGGTGTAGCTAGGATTAAGCCCTTGGGCGTGGGCTTAATGAGCCACAAAGTGGGTCTATACACAAGTTGTTGGGTATTAGTATATCGTAGATATGGAATCCGGATTGGTTGTGACTCACCACATATGGCATGGCTGAAGCGGGGAAGCACAATGCAAGTCTTTGTACAGGTTCTGTTTAGGGCAACGATTAATCATGTTTCACACCTGTCTGCAAAAAAACAAAAAAAAAGTAGAAAGACCAATGTTAGGTATTGAGTAGACCATGTAATGTAATGCATAATTAATCAAGAAGACGAAAAAGAGTAAGATGTGAATTTTTAATTTGGAAAGAATATGTTTAGAAACATTTTAATAGTAAGACATGAATACTACAAAGATAAATTATAGCAAATACACCATAGAATCCTTACATAATATAAAAAATGTGTAACTTTGCATTAAAACAATCATATCTATGCCTTGTATAAGCATACAATACACCAAAATCCATTATTTACATCGAAATATAACGCAATTCTTGAATGAGTGGGTTGACAGGGTATGGAAGGGTTTCCAGTCATGTCAAATAAGTCAGAGTAATAGCTCTTACTTCATGCACGATAAAAAAAGTGCATAAATATATAAATGTTCCACATAAAATCTACCATTCCCGGCCAGTTCATGTACTGTAAACAACAGTGATAGGATATGAGTTAATATCCCCATTATAAAAAAAAACAAACATATATTCCACTCGAAGTTGATCAGAAAATCTAATAGACATTCCGCCACCACATTGAATTAGAACGACCTTCATCATTTTTTCTGACAGTCCAGTCATTGTAAAAAGAATTCCTCATATAGTCTAACTTTGTACCACCTACAAATATATATATTGCTAACTACATAACAATCCTCTTTAATTTAAAGCAAAACCAATAAATGGAATCAAAACGCTGAATCATCGGTACTTTAATTCGGCGTGTATATAATAGCATCATTCTTGCTCGTGTGTTCATATCCTCCTAGCTAGAGAAGAATAACTACAATCTCCGCTTCAGTTCGTTATCAAAACAATCCAGAACAACAACTATTACCCTACACAATCCATACATATGAACTGAATATGAATATATCATTGTCTCCTAAATAACAGTAAAAAACTCTTTCATAACATTGTCTTTTGATGATACAATAAAACTTTTCTAACGTGTCTTAAAGAAACATGCTTGCGTAAATGTATAAGCCATCAATCCATGATTGTTTTCATTTAAGCATATGTTGCTAGTCTAACCTTCAAATTATGTTAAAAGATCTACCTTAGCAATTCTAAAATGCCTAACCGAAATTGAATTTCTACTCCAAATAAGAAAAACAGAGATGGATAGATGTACTAACTGCTTTAAATAATCGCAACCTTAAAAAATGCAATTCCAAAAATTTATGATGGATTGCACTACATTCATTTTGATTTTTCACAGTTTTAAAGTATACATCAATTGAAATAAGAAAAAGAAATCAAAACCTTGAAAGCTTTCAATCCAACAAGACGCTTGCAATAGCTCCTCCAAAAAAAATTCTCTTTTAATCCGGTTTTGTTTTTTTTTGGCTTCTTAGGTTAAGCTTAGCTACGTATTGTGACTTTAAGCTTCTTATTACATCCTTTCTACTCAGTAATCACACTAAGTTATTTCTGTACCATATTTTTCTCTTCTCCTCGTGTTTCGTTTTGGTGCTATTCATAGAGTGGGGTGAAACCACAAAGTTCAAATTTCTTTATAATAGTATTATGCATTAGTAATGTTCTCTAATCATCCATGAAATTCGCTAAAAACTTTGGTTTCATAGCATAATCAGTATCTTTGATCACTGCAAACATTTTTACAACCTATACTTAACAAAGCTTAACAACGTAGTGACCAGAAACTGAGAGGTCAAATTTTTGAATGTATTAAGACCGTGTACTGAGCATTGGAGTAAACAGAAAAATTATTTTTCTCAATTAACAGACAGCATATATTATACTTTCCCTCACTTCCTCCTGTTCAGGATTCAAATCAAAAGGTTCTCCATTGTAAATCGTTTTCACTCCATGAGGTTTGTATGCTGGGGGAAAAAATAACACCATTGTGCACTCAGGTAGGTAGTCCACTTATGCCCTTCGCCAGAAACAGGTGTTTTTTTTGTAGATTGTTAAGTTTATATTAAGCAGAAAATATGAACAATGAATGGTAATTGTTTTTATACTTTGGGTGGCAACGATCGAAAGCTATTGTCATCGCAAGCAAAATGGATAAGCAGGAAACCAAGAATGAAGTTAGTTGTTGCTTGAGGAGCGGTGGTACCTTCAAGGAATAGCAGAATATGTCATCTCGATGGTGCCAAAGCAATTTCAAACCGAAGTCATGTGCGTCGCCGCTTTCGACGTAAAACAGATCTGTGCCTACATGGTAACTGTGGAGCAAAAGAAAAATTGGTGTATTAGCAGTAAAAGTGGCAACTACATTTAATCACATAGCTCTAGCAGCTAAACCAAAAACACAATGATTACATGAAGAGTAGAACACGTAAGTTCACTTTATAGGATTTATGAGGATGTACTTAATTCCATATAAAGAAGAATGGTAGTGAAATCCTACATTGCAAGAGACTTCAAATATAAAGAAGCACGAGCAGTAAGAAAGTTTTGCATTGCTTTTATTCAACAATATAGCAATCCTATTGCATTTACAATAAGAAATAAAAAAAAAACTAAGAATGTTACAACAATAAATTCTTTATGTGAACCAAGAGTAGATTACCTTAGATATATAGCTAAAGCATTTCTATAAACAAAATCCGGTGAGAACAGAGAAAGTGAAATGAATCAAACCTTTGCAAGTAGACCTCTAAACTATTAATTCTATGGAGTCCTCTTTTGCATGCTGGTAATCCACATACACGTCTATTTACCTTTTCTATCAATATTTTGAGCTCGGGCCCCTTGCAAAGAGATTAGAGACAAAAATGGTTAATAAAATGAGACGTAACATCAAACTCAAAAACATTGGAATGATATATGAGAAAAAACAAAGGTATGCTAAGAGATGAATTTACATGAACTATGCGCAATAAGATCAAAATTCTCAGTAGACAATCTTCATGGTATGTACTACATATCTAAAAGTTTGAGTTACCTAATCCCATTGAAACAACCATTGCTTTCACCGGTAAAAACATTCCAAATCAATGCAACAATATAGAATGAAAATATACTAAAACCCATGAAATGAAACGAATACAATAAATCTTTGACAAACAACTCCTCAACTTCATTGCACTAAGCAATGTACATAGAACTCTTAGCTCCTTGATTTGTACCCAAGTTCAGCATCGGTACTTGGAAGGATTAAAAGTCGCCAACTTTTTGTTTTTTCCACGGTAAAAATTTCTATTCAAGCAAGACATAATGTGCTAACCTTGTAATACAGTGATGTGAAGGACGAAACTTGATACCTTAAGACGAACTTTTTTTGGCGTGAAGAAAAAGGTTGAACGAACTTGGGTATTAGCATAGATCACGACTTTTTTCTTTTTTTTTGGGTGGATTATTTAGTAGGAAAGTGTTTTTAGTAGTTTCTGATGTTGCAATTAGTATATGGTTGATCAATATGACTTCATCCTTGCTGAACAGAGTTCCAATCTTCAGCCAAATTTCTTAAAAAAATACATCACAAAGAACTGTTCATATAATTAAATCGGAATTTGAAGAGAAAAAAAAAATACCTCTTGTTGCCGTGGTACAACAAAGACGTAATTGACCAATAGCTTCAAAGAACTAATTTCTTCTTTCAACTTGTTATATCTTCTTCACGCTCAATTGGGGTTCCGTAAAACACCAAGTCTTCTTCTTCGCCATTTTTTATTAATTTTCAAATTGGGGTTTTTGGAAGCAGCAAATTTTGAGAGAAAGCACACAAAAAAAATTTATGGGAGTACGTTTGTTGTGTCTTGAACTCACAATAATTAGACCATGGGTGCAACCCAAATTAAGGGGAAGATGAAGAAGTGTGCTCTCTCTCCTATCTTTTCATTTTTTTTAACGTCAAATTAATTACCTAATTAAATGACATTTATGGTGCAAACAATTCAAATGAGAGGCGTGGATTTGAATTTTTAATTCGCCACCAGATGAAATGACCAATTACTCCTAATTAAAGTACTAACCAATAGTTTCATTTAAGGACAATATGGGTACCATATATTTACAAAAACATAAAAAGACCAAATTATCCTTGTAAATGGTATTTGGGTGTTTTGATTTAATTATTTATTCAGGAGTATTATGCGTCAGAAAAAAGCCCGGATGAATTTAAGAGGCTAGGATCATGGTACTAGTAGAGATATAGAGGCTCTCTTTTAAGTTATTGATCGTGTAAGAGTTGGACCACCTTTTAATTTGTTGGGCCACTTCTTACGTAATCATCAAGTAAGCAGAGCGATCCGGGTGGGGATAAGTTGATAAAAAAGTGAATTGGTTGGTTTCTGTCTGCCTGTCCTCATCCTTGTACAAACTTTGATAATTTCTCCGCAATCTCTCGCGACATAAACTCCCTTCGCTCCCCTCTCCCAAAACTCTTGATTGCCGAAATCCATCACTCCCTACCACACACACACTCTCTATCTCTTCTTCATAGCACCCCACAATGTCTCGCTTTCTTGCTGGAAAATTGGTGGGGAATCAAAGTAAGTTCTAAAGTTCTACCTTTTCTATTTCATTTGTTTATCAAAGTTTTAAGTTTTCCTTTTGATTGTATCTCAGTTGTGCTTTGTGGTTTATACTTGATTATGGGTTTTCTTTGAAATAAATCTTGCTTTTGGATTTTATTGAATATTTTTTTTGTTAGTTTATCACGAGAGATGAAAAATGATATCGAAACTAAGAATGAAGGAAGCATAACTCATTTAATTGTGGGTTGATGGTTTTGGGTCGACACTGTTGTTTGTACTTCTGTTAAAGTTTTTTTCCTTCACTATCCATTGTTTTGAATGTTGTTTAGAAGAGTGTGTAGAGGAACTATTTTTTAGTGAATTACTTATATGCGCGAGTTAATCGGTAGAATCCTTTTGTGGGAGTAGTGCATTGGGTGCTCAATATAGGGGAGAGTATCAGTATTCTTACGTCCATCGGATGGCACCATAGTCTCCTTTGAGAGTGATGTTCTTTGAGGTGGTACATGGATAGATAAGTTGGTTCTTTCTTCTTTTTGTTTAAAGATTTGTCCTTCTTCACCAATATCCATCTCTCCCTCTCTTCTCCACTCTTTCTCCACTCACGCCCTCACTGCAATACAGTATACTAGTAACAGGAAACCATCTCAGTTGGGATATTGACTCTGGCCCACAGAATGCCGAGAAAGTTGGATCTATGCATTTGCACGCTATATATCATATCTCTCGCCTACTCTTGAGGTCGAGGATTTAAACAGCCACTCTTGGGCTAACGGGCTATACCTATCAACCTTGGTGATCAGCCAAGGTATTTTTCGAACACCTACTATCTTGCAGGATGCATAACTCTTGCTACAATTATCCAAATGCAATGAAACTTAGTTCATTTGAAAACATAGATAGAGTGCTAACTTTTCTGCCTAGGTTATTATAGCTTAAATTTGACTCTTAACTATGCTAAAACGCAACTGGAAATCAGTCCAGTACACCAAAAATTCAGTTGGAACAGTCCACGTTTTGAAACCCATAACTTCCAGCTCCGTGATCCAAACACCATGACATTGGAACCATTAGAAAGTAGATACAGAGTACTAACTTTACTGCCTAGTTCACTAAATCCCAAATCTAACACTAACTACTACAAAATAGAGCAAAGTCAGTCCAAATAGCAGTTTTCTGGCGGCTAGAATACCATCTTTGAACTTGCGTAACTCCCCGACTCGATATTTAAATACAGAAATACTATGAAACTGGAACTCTTAGAAAATAGATTCAGAGAACTAACTTTTCATCCAAGGTCACTATATCCCAAAACCCACTTTAAACCGACAAATTCTAGTGCAAAGTCGGACCAATGAAGTCCTGCTTCCGGAGACGAACATCGGGACAAGTGTTTCTCTAAATTTATCGACTATGTAGCAAGTGAACCACCAATATAAAACATTAGAGTGAATACTTACAATCTTACATGTCCCTTGCGAACTGATTCCCAGAGAGTAACAAAACAATGGAATCAACCAAGCTTTCTAATGAACATAAACAAATAAGGCAAAAATCCAAATTCATCACAACGATACCACTGTGTCTGTGTTACATTTCAGGCTCCAAAGATGAAACCCACACAAGGAACCTGTTTAGTTGACTATATCTAGTTTAAGGACATCCACAAAAACCGGCATAACTGGCTCGTTCAGAAATAATTACAGCTAGAAAACAAGCTCCTCAACAATCAACCAAAACCATAGTCATATCAAAACATTGTCGTGTTCTATTAGTGTTGTTAAATTCCTTGGTGTTCCATAGGTTACCAGCACACCCAAAGGAGAAGAAAAATTGAACCTAAGGTAGTATCCATACAAATCTACTGAACAAAGTAGAAAATTACCATACAAGCAATAATTAAATAATGAGTAATATGCTATTTGAAAGTAGGAAAACACTAGCACTTCTTTTCTTTATAGGCGTTTCCCCTTCCCCCCTAATTCATAATGTATTAGAAATTTATATAAAAAAAAAGAATAAATAATCAACACTCATTTCTAAAATAGAACCAACAAGATCAGGAATCTATATCCTGAACCTTCATTTTCGATTTCTCTCCCTCCAACTAAAATATCCATCTTTTTTTTTTTTGAAATATTTAGAGGGTTAAAGCAAACCCACACCAGTTACACTGAAGGATCCTTGCCCGAAGGCTCACCAACCCCTAAGGGAACCTAATCCAAAGGCTCTCGCCGATGCACCATCTTTAATTATAGGATGAGCATAACTTTCCAAAGTAAATAATAATAGGATGAGCATACCTTTCCAATGCAAATAGTACCTGGACTGCATGTCTGGTGAGGTGGTGTCACTCTTCTTTTTCTCCCACAACTGACCTGACTACTTCCCTTGAAGAATTCCCCCTCCATCAAAGCATGAACTCCAATCGTGCCCAGAAGCAACACTTAACACCATGGAAGCTTCGCTTTACTCTTCCTTATGAACCCTTGGAAGAACTAAACAAGAAGAACTCACTAGAAAGGAAGCCGAGAAGCCTTACTCAACTACCAGGCAAGGAAAGGGAGCTCATGCTTTGTCCTAACAATAAGGAAAGAAAATACATTCTAAGCCTTGCTTCCTCGAAACGGTTCAGCTGGTGGTTAGAGCCAGTGGACTCTTCATTGTCCCCATCATAGAGAGCAAGCAAGCTACCTCGGTGACTGGCGTCGTTGGCCATGATCTCCGGGTCTGATTCACCAAGGCGTTCTAGGTCCTCTATTTTGACTAACCTCCTGGACAGGCCTCTAGTAGTTCGCACCCACCTGCGGTTTGCAAACTGACGGCGAACCGAGTCTAAGAAAGATTCCTCTTGTGCCCAACCTATGGTTCAACACTCAAGATTAGGGATGAAAACCTAAAGGCTGGCACCAGCTTAATATAATAAGGTTTAGAAAGACCGCAAAGATGTGTGCTTGCTACTGTATGCTTCCCGATTAACGTCCGATGTTGCAATTCTTTATATCTTTGAATCAAAGCGGTCCCGGAAATAAGTGCGTCGAAAGTGTAGTGCAATTTCTTCGGTTCCTTAGCGGGCTATGCCTAGGTTCAAGATACATGCATGAGGCTCAACCAAGCCCCGAAATGAAGCTGAGTGCTTAGCACTGAATTAGTAGCACCACTTGTACCACTTGCATAGCATATCGTTAGTAGCTACAAGGCAAAGAGCTAACTCAAGAACGCAAGAGAAGTGCTTTTTCAAAGGTAAGAAAGCATCTACTGAGCTAACCATCTAATCTAAGCAGTAGCATCTCAACGTAGCTTTCCGCTTGGAGCTCTATAAGGTAACTTCCCCTGCCCTACATTCAAGCCAAGGAACGGGCTCTAGGGGAACAAGAGCAAAAAATATTATCTTATAAAGGATGTAGGTCAGGTTAAGAGCCATTCCTTGTGTAAGAGCGCAAAGGGCGGAATCTCTGCGTGATCTTGAGGACTAGTAGTAGCTAGAAGTCTCCATGAGCTCCCCCAATTCCTATTGAGATTGAGAAACATAGGCTTCTCTCTCAAGAAAGCATGTCTTAGTGGGTAGTATTTGCATGTGTTCCCAAAAGGCTATACCCAACGTCGAGTCCAGTAACGGAACAAGACAATGGCCGAACTTCTCACTGTCTCTGCCAAACTTTAAATAACGATCCACTTAACAATTATTTCACCCTTCCCTCAATAGTTCAAATTAACCTTTCCTAACTTAAGTGTAAGCAACCCAACCAAACTTCTCTTACTGAGCTCTTTCAAGCTTTAACAAGTCTTTAGGATCGGCAATACTACCATGTGTGCGCAACACAATTAACAACCTTCAACCCATCAATGAAACCCCCATTCAAAGTCTCTTCCTTCAATTGCTATAAAAAGTCAAAAATTTAATAAAAAAGGGAAGCAAGACACCAAGATTTCTTTTCATTTTTTCTTTTCTTTTTTCGGAACTTGAGAATAGAGATTAGAGATAAGAGCATCTCTAGGTGGTAGTATAACATGTCAAAATCTTCAAATTTGAAGAAATACTTCGAAATTTCCCAGAATTATAACTCTAGGTGGCCTCAAATTCAGTTACATCACCTGTTCGTTCGCATTCTTGTTCGTAAATTTGGCAATTTGGATGCAGAGCGACATTGGTAATGTCGCCGAATTTTTTTTTTCTTTACTTTGACCAACACCATGCGCCCGATGGTATGCTTGTCGTAGCGCCACTCTAATGTCGTGTGGGGTTTTTTTTTTGAATGGTTGCGCACCACTCTTAATGTCGCGTGGGTTGTTTTGGAATTGTACAGGCAACACTCCAACTGTCGTGCGACAGTGGTAATGTCACGTGGGTTATTTTTTGCTAATGGAATTTGCGACCACCTAGAGTTGGTCAAAATTTGTGACCAGATTCTCCAAATTTTTTCTTCAAATTTGAAGAGTATACTACCACCACCTAAAGATGCTCTACGGACCAAGACTAAAAGAGGTGTTTGTTTGTTATTAGTTTTTTTTTCCCTCCTTATCAATTCCAATCCTTCTAAATATATACAGGCCCAATGTAATAAAACATGCATAACTAGTATACTGCATTGCAATGAAGGCCTGAGCGGAGAAAGGGTGGAGAAGAGAGGGAGAGATGGATATTGGTGAAGAAGGACAAATCTTTAAACAAAAAGAAGAAAGAACCAACTTATCTATCCATGTACCACCTCAAAGAACGTCACTCTCAAAGAAGACTATGGTGTCATCCGATGGATGTAAGAATACTGATACTCTCCCCTATACTGAACACCCAACACACTACTCCCACAAAAGGATTCTTTCGATTAACTCGCGCATATAAGTAATTCACTAAAAAATAGTTCCTCTACACACTCTTCTAAACAACATTCAAAACAATGGATATTGAAGGAAAAAGACTTTAACAGAGGTACAAACAACAGTGTCCACCCAAAACCACCAACCCACAATTAAATGAGTTATGCTTCCTTCATTCTTAGTTTCGATACCATTTTTCATCTCTTGTGATAAACTAACAAAAAAAAAATATTCAATAAAATCCAAAAGTGAGATTTATTTCAAAGAAAACCCATAATCAAGTATAACCCACAAAGCACAACTGAGATACAATCAAAAGGAAAACTTAAAACTTTGATAAACAGATGAAATAGAAAAGGTAGAACTTTAGAACTTACCTTGATTCCCCACCAATTTTCCAGCGAGAAAGCGAGACATTGTGGGGTGTTATGAAGAAGAGATAGAGAGAGAGTGTGTGGCAGGGAGTGATGGATTTTGGCAATCGAGAGTTTTGGGAGAGGGGAGCGAAGGGAGTTTCTATCGCGAGAGATCGAGTGAGGAGAAATTAACAAAGTTTGTGGAAGGATGAGGACAGACAGACAGAAACCAACCAATTCACTTTTTTGTCCACGTACCCCCCACCCGACCCAAGATCGTTCGCTCCGCTCACTTGACTAAGAGTAGGGACTGGTTATGCGAGAAGACACAAATGGATATATGTGTCAGTCACAACAGTGTGTAGTCTGTAGATGGATATGTGTGGTCATGGCTAGGGATATTTGTGCGTTATATTATAATGATTTTAGACTATGTAGTTAAATTTGAATTATTATATATGTTAGCTAGTTTTACTCGTTGAAAATATGCTTTGCAGGATGGTAAGTATACTAACCTTCTTACAGGGGTGGATTATCATATAACGATTTTGTACAAGGTAAATTTATTTTATTTGTTGATTAACTTTGCGAAAATGACTCCTCACACTGTATAGAGGAACTAATAGTCCTGATGTAAATTATACAAGGTTTTTAGTAGATTTTAGACGCGTTAGAGAAACTAATGCCTTCCGAGGGAAGGAACTAAATTGTCTCGAGGCTTAAAGGTTACTCAGTAATTGCTTAACGACCAGTTACTTTACTGTTCTGGCATTGGTCAAGACGGTTAAGTAACTAGGTTGAGCAATGAGATGTATATTATTATGATTTTCAGGTTTTGACAGGATTTATGTTTATAAAATGTTGAAAATACAGAGGAGACTCTGTCGAATGTTTTTAAGAATGTGATGTTTATTTTTGGTTTTAGTTTATTAGATTATAGTCGGTATTTTAAGTTCTAGTTTGGACTCGTGTGAGTCAAACCCTCTCACGTCCTGGTTTATTAGATTGTTGAATATTCGGATCGAGCTCTTTTATCTTAATGTTATATTGTCTGAAAAATTGGGGCGTGACACAGTTATTATTATGTAAACGGGTGTCCAAATTTATGCCTCATTACATTGATGAAAAGTATAGAACTTTTATTTACTTGTTAAAAAACCACCCTTTGTTGGTTTGTTGGTGTTAATTGGTGGTTGTGACTTGTGAGTGGTCACAACTTCTGTGAACCTTGCGCTCTGCTCTAACATGATGTGAAAGAGTTGTTCTGCCTTGTGTAGTAGTTACTGGATAATCTAGAATTATGGTTGTCTAGCTGTTAAATAGTCATGTGTGGCCTGGAAATTGGGTTTAGTTTTAGACTCATGCTTTGTCACCGAGTAAGAAGGCGCAAGTGGGCAACAGTGTTTTCTACCTTTAAAAAAAACAATTATGTTAAAACCTAAGAAGTTACATTGACACGTGTATATGTGTCCTCATCCGACAGGGGAAATATAAAAGTTGAGGTATATAACATACAATACAATATGTGTCTGTGTTTGTCTAACACAGACACATGGATATATGGATACGTACCCCCGACACAGAATGGAAAAATGGTGTGTCCATGTAACATAAATTAAAACTCATTTACGCATTTTGTACTAGTTTTGTAGATGATAAAGATGCATCTCTGCTCATGTCGTTGTTACCGAACAATGAAATGAAACGTTTTTTTTTTTTTGAATATATATGTCTATGTCTCATGTAGGAACCAAGTTCTTTGTGGTCTCCAAGCCTGGTGCACAGCATATGGAGAGTCTTTTGAAATTAATTTATGAATTATACACGGATAATGTGTTGAAGAATCCCTTTTATGAGATGGAGATGCCTGTTCGGTGTGAGCTCTTCGATATCAACCTCTCACAGGCAATATAGAAGGATCGTGTTGCATTGCTTGGACGATGAGAACTACTGGAGCTTATGATGGACAGAATTTCTTGCTGTTTTTATACCTCATTTATTCTCAAGGGGTACGCAAGCCGTCAGCATATCACATGCAAATGCAGGATACGAGATATCTGT
The DNA here is from genome assembly GCF_015680905.1 of Coptis chinensis. Taxonomy (NCBI): domain Eukaryota; kingdom Viridiplantae; phylum Streptophyta; class Magnoliopsida; order Ranunculales; family Ranunculaceae; genus Coptis; species Coptis chinensis. The sequence goes on from NC_141457.1 coordinate 45,597,020, forward strand.
ACTGACTCAGGCAGAGCCACAGTTTGATCTTCCTTCCTTATCTTTTGATGGGCTTGCAAAAATTCTACCATTTTGTGCATGCATATTGAATGTCATCCGACGTCCGATATTATTAGAATAAACCAGTGGTTGTGTACTTTGTAGCTGCTACTAGTGTGTCCCATTAGTAGTATGTATTCTTAATTCTGACATGAAAACATACTTATTCAGTTAATTTAATTTAAGATGCTGTTGTGGATATCTTAATAAGTACCAAGATAGTTGTATTTGTTTAAAGTACTGAATATTTGTGAAACTTTTTTTTTGTTCTTCTTTGAATTGTTGAGGGGTTAGGCGGACCTGATCGAAGTCCCCAACTTGCATTAAAATTCAATATCTTACATAAGATACATCAGTTGCATCCTCCTCTGATATACAAATCAGCTCAGGATTGAGAGGAGGGATGAAATGCGTAATAGAATTATCTACAGTATCTACGTTGAAGCAATGTTTGATGTTGCTTGCTTCAAGTCTCTCATTCTGTTGATAGAGTGCAGTGTTCTGACAGTACCATGGAGCCCAAGTTAATCCAGACACCACCCTACTGCTTGCAATGAATCCGAACAGATACGCACTCTAGGAATGCCAGTCTTGATAGATCCAGCAAGGCCAGCTTTAATAGCTAATAATAGTTCGAAATGTAATACTGAATCTACCTTGCAACTTCTTGTGTACAGAAAACCAGCTCTACTAGTGTGGTGACTGCGCCTTCATATTCGCCTTTTACGAAGGTAAGAGATTCATCAGTGTTCAATTTACTGGTTCCAATCTCAGGCTTCCTCCACTGGCATAGTGTAACTTGGTTTGCTTTGAAGAAACTTCAAGTCCTAGGCTTTGAAATGAGACTCACTGACAGACACAGCGTCAGGCAATCATACCTTATTTGTCATAAACAATCAGGCAAAGGTTAAACTATGCTAAAGTTTGCGTTAGAAGCACCAGTTGACCTTGAGTGTCACATCATCAATCAAACTACAGCTTTATGACAAAGTTATGACCATTATTGCTGTTATATACCATGGATTCCTGCTGCATGCTCACATCATCTGAGTGGATGATGATACAACTCGCATTCAGGCAAAGCAACAATGGTCAAGATAACTCAAATCTGGACAGCAGAAAGTGTACGCCACTAACAAGCAGAATGATCTAATACTTACTCTCAAGTGAATGATCCTAGTTGCAAGTGACCAATATAGCTGCTGAAACTGGCCAGTTACTATCTGAGATCATAGTAACAAATCTGCTTCTACTCTTCTCTTGGGTGGATGTAGATCCGTCACAATCTATCCCAGTAAAATTGGCTGTACAAATTAAGGATTCTCATCATTAAGTTGAGGTTAAAATTGACTAATTTAGAAGTTGAAGATCTTTGGCCAAATGCATATATGTGTCTCCATCATTTTTTTAGGCTGTGTTTGAATAACATATCCCAACTTCAGAAAGGTTGCTATTCAAATGAACGAAGGCAGAATTTCAATGCAGATACTGAAAGTTGGGAACCTTTGACTGAGTTTTACGTATCTTCTTTTTCTCATAGTTTGTCGAACATACCTTTCCAGTATATAGTCTACAAAATTGCCAAATGCTTACTTTGGTGAGAAGTGGAATATATACTTGAGCATGGTGAGAAGTGGAATATATAAGAAGTCATGATAGTTGCTGTTGGCGAAAAACATGTAACAGGAATTTAGAATCCAACAAGTGAGATCTAAAAATCCAATATAATATGGATGGTAATACTTGCTCTTGTGATTGATACAATCCTGCACGAATTGTTCAAAAAAGTGTACCTGTTTCAAATAAGAGAGAACCTTCACCTCCTTGAACCAGCTCCCTTACGAATTATGTATTTTGAGGCATCACTGTGTTTGTGTTTCAGGTGGACGCCACCAAAATGCGAGGTTCTATCTGCTTTTTCAAGCAAGTTGCTCAGTTTAAAGTACTGATGTAAAGGATCAATCAAACTACTCCAAAGGTAAAAATTATTAGGGTCTGCTTACAGAACATAACTAGGATATTTGGGTTGTAATTAAATCACGTCATGAAACATCATAACAAAAGCAACAATGGTTCTGAGCTATGTAGCTCTCTAACACAGTAGCAGACATCTTGTTACTTGACAATAACACCGCATCAGGACCTCAGTCCTGACAAATTTTCTACATAATCATAGTGAAACACAAATTCGACTCAAAAGCTAAAACTGTCTGTAGCTTTCTGGATCATTCACGTACCATACTCATATAATGTCTGGTATGGAATAAGTCAAGATACAAAATTCAACATAGGATGTGAAGCTGTATACTTTCAAAGGAGATTCGAAGAAACGACCCTGACTTCAAAGATTGACAGTAGTCGGCCTGTAATCAATAACAAGGACTTTATCCAGTGCCGTCAGAAACTCATTTGCAAATTCAACATGAGCTGGATGAGAAATATACTCTGCAACACCTTCTAGACTCTCAAAAGTGGACTCAAATACGTGGGTGAAGCCCAGATGAAGGTTCTCGACGCTCACATCCTTCCCCCTGTTATATCAGAAACATTCAGCACAAGACATATATAGAACTAAATCAAATCTGCGTAACACGGAGAATATATATATATATATAGACAAATCAGGGGCACTTGGCCAGTACGTTCTGCAGTCAACTAGAGGGAATATGAAGAACCTCAAAAGACTGCATTGCCCATCAACCTGACAGCAATTGCTGATATGATCCCCGAGATATGATGCAAACATTAACTTCATGTTTTTTTCACGAAGAGATGTTACAATAAATATTTATATTAGCGACAAGGAGAGCTCCCCAAGTTATATTCCAATGCTGAATGGGTATTTTGGGTGGTTGAACTTGGAAGCAATGCTAAGTCAGATGGCATTGCAATAGACTTGGTGAATGGCGCTTTGAGAATAGAATTTTAATTGGATCCCACTGCTTAAAACTGCTCCTATGAGCATTAGACAGAAGAACTACTCGAAAGCTCAAAAGAAACTTCGCCACTATGACTAAATCCCACGATTTGATTGACTGTTTGAAATTACAAAGTATTATTACTAAATCCCATGAACCATTCTTGTAAAAACCTTATAAAATTCTTATTGACTACTAATTCAATTTCACAAGATTAAGGTCGGTCAACAGAAACAAAACTCAAAACTACAATGAAAGATGAGACATGCCATGATTGGTAATTTCTGGTATGCACATGCAGGTCAGGGCATAACTTCATATTAATCATCATAACAAATTAATCCAAAAGTTTTAAAACTGTAACACCCAAATTAAGCTTAACTACAAATACCCAGATCGCTAAATAAGTTGACTAAAGAAATGGAGATATACCAGTGGAAAGATTTCATGGGTTCAATGAGAGTAACGAGATTGGCATATCCCTTGATGAGTTGATCAATCTGGTCTTGGGTAATCTCGTCCTTAAACTTTGCCATCAATACGTGTTTCACCAATCCAGTCGTTTCCTCCATTTCTATCTCAAAGAAATGGCTCCATTTCTATCTCACTGTTATCTACTTATCTCCAAGAAATGGCTAGCTACCTCCTTTCACTGTTATCTCTCTCCTGGAAATGAGCAGTGATCTAGGAACTGACTTTTTTTGGATCTGGGCTTCTAAACTCAAAGCAGCCCACACAAAAAGTATTGAATGCTTATCTGCGTTTCAACCACTGCTGGGAGATTACACAGAGTACAGATGGTTAAATTCATACTGAACATTCAAAAGGAAAAAGGATAAAAACCTTCAGTATCAGACTTGCTTCTACAGATAGACTAGCATTGAACTGCTAACTACTGCTGGGAGATTACACAGAGTACAGATGATCCGGTAAATATTATTTCAGATTGATAACAAAAGACATGATATCCATTGATCTGGCTCTCCTTGGGTTCCTAGAGAAACCCTGTAAGGAAAATAAATAGAAACTAAAAGTCGTGCAACTGAGGAGCTCTAGAACCATTTCCATAAACAAACATGAAAAACAATTCTCAGAAATAAGGAGCGCCATTACACAGAGGCTGAACTGCGAGTACCATGTAATACAAATGCATCAAACTAAGCCAATACACTTTTTGGAACTTCAATTTCTATCAGCCTTTTCGTATTCTCATCTTACAAAGCACTGAAAGTTTGGGCCTAGTGATCAAGAAATTAAACTGTGGCAGAACATATTGGCAGTCTGAAATAGCCTAGCAGGTATCAAAAAATACAGATATAAACAAAACCAGGTACGACCCTTCCTTTTTTTCGTTCTCTTGATTCAGTCACTCCAGTTTAATATGCAAACCAATAGTATTTCTCAACGAAAAATTCAGACAACGCTGAAAGCTGACTGCAATGTAGATGAGAAACGGGATGCAATAGTCTGAGAGGCAAAAGCTTGAATCTGTTTCTTCGCATCTACAGGAAGAGAAGGCATAGTTGAGAACATCAAATCAAGGAATACAAAAATAACAACCCGAGAAGATGAGAAGTAAAATAACTAAAGATAGAATGGTTACATAGTTACATTCTAAGAAAATAAAAAGGACGATAAGCTTATAAACCATTCAAATGTAAGTTAGTAAAAAAACGTACTTTACTGACACAATAACCAACAAAGTCTGTATTTTTCTTTTCATGATATTGTGAATTTGTTACTTTTAAGAACACTTACCATCTGATCCCGCGACTGCCAGTCTTTTTAAATAGTCCATTTTTAAAAGAAATTAGAAAATAAGCTTAAAAGATGCGGAATTAGTACTCTAAAGAGATAGAACAATTTTTCTGAGCTAACGCATCGTGCTCGCACAGTAAATATTTACTGTCCCAAGACCAACTTATCCCTGTTCTTTATCGATGTACACTAGTTACATACCTACTTCTATTTGTTTGCGTAAAACTAATCTCACCAATTGAGAGAGAGAGACCAAAAAACACCACATGTCTCGCACCTTAAAAATACAAGCTTCTTTATTTCCACCATGTGGTTTTAGTTTTAGTTTTAGTTTCAAAGATAATCAGTAATAGATGCATATTACAGCTCCTGAGTTCATAGAGGAAAAGACATACTTAGGCTAGATTAAACAATATATCCCAACTTACCTTTCGGGGTTTTAAAAGAAACTAAGATATCAAGTTTTGAAGGGAGTACGGGACCAAAATTCTTTTTAACAAATTGTAGTTTTTCTTGTCTATAGAAACTTACAGGACAGTTATCCTGGATAATGTCAGCCAGTAAGGTGAAAGTGTGTGTGCGCATCTACATACTTTTTATACATAAAGAACGATGACCCTATTGTTTTGCAAACATTTTTTTTCTTCCACTATTACCCTTTTTTAAGCACATAAAACAATATAAAGTGAAGGTTTAAACTTTTCATCGAAAAAAAGGGAAGGTTTAAACATAATTTCAGCTTTATTAAGTTTTAAGTGATTAAGAGTGTTTTATCGACTTGAAGTAGCTTTATGCAAAAGTGAGCAGAAATAATTGTCAAATGTCAACGTTAAACCACAACTAGAAACAGAAACATGTATTAAATTGAAACAAATCTAACCCAAATATTAGGGTATTCAATGAGTTATATAGTTAAGAGTGTTGTTTGGAGCATTTCAACTAAAATTTCTCCATCTCATTCTAAATCTACAGAATGGAACTATTAAATGATATATTGGTAAGGGAAGAAAGAGAGAAACAATGGGATATGGCACAAAATTCATAACTTGTTTATCACCTCGGAGTCTAGCATAGAAGTGTAGTGGAAATCAAAGCCTACAAGTCTACAACATTTAATAAGTTGTTTCATTTTGTTAGAGTTCTCGTGGAGTTGGATTCTAATCCAAAACTAGCAAAAACTTCCAACTACGAAGAAAGACGGGAGCTTGAGTAGTTGTGAACTAAACATTTCCACTATATGGGACGTGGAGAATTAATCGGACCACTGATTGCGTTTGTCGCGACTTGTTCTGTTTTTAGTATTTACTAGATGTAGAAAGAAAATATGAAAGGCTACAAGGGGGCGAAAATCTCCCTCCCATAAAGTAACTATTTTCACTTTAACAAACTAACTTTGCCCTTTTTCTACAATTTTAGAGTTAAGTGATAACTTCCAGCCATATTCCTAAACGCATATCCTAAAACATGTTCAAAGAAGAATGGCTTTACAACTCTCTCCCTCTTCTTCTTCTTTTTTTTTCTTTTTATTTTGTTAAAATCTCTCACTCTCTTCTCAAGAAAACTCAAACAAAAAGGAATATATATTTTCGGTTCTTTGCAGTTGTGATTCAGAGGGGAATTGAGTGTCCGAGACTCCACCACCCAGAATGAAAGGGCAACATATTAAGAGTTAGAGGAGGCTGGCGAGAACAAACGACCATTATATTGTCTTCTACGCAGTTATCACCATACATTAGGCCCTTGATATTTAAGTTTGCATTGTAGCCACTTTTTGTTAAGATGTAAACCTTGCCGTATCCGGGTCTATAAGAGTTGCAACTTACTATATGAGTTGTAGTTTTCTACAGTCCAATGTATATGTATCAGTTACTCTGTTCTTCAGACCAACCCAAATTTCATGAAAATTCAAGTTACTCTCTTCCTTATGTAAAGCATTTACATACAAGTATCGCCCTAAAGGTTCTCCAACTCTGCTGCATACACTCGCTCTGCTAAGGATCTCCACATGTTGAAACAGAGTGTTACTGTAAATTGATAACAAAAAGGGACTACCTATGACTTTTTTCATACTTATAACACAAAAGACAGGACAGTTTTTGTAAAGTTGGAGAGGTTAGTTTTTGTAGCTTTAGATTTCTATTGTAAACTCTCCCAGTGCTAGAGTATGTCCTCGACATTCATTTTAATTAAATACTATGAATATGTATAGTAATTTTAATGCAATGCTAATTGACTATTATTTCATTGCTTGGTTCCTCATGGCTAACAGGTAAGGGTGGAATTCGAGCTAATCAAGCCGAACTTCACTATTCTCAAGCTTGGCTCGTTTATTAAGTGAGCTTTGAAAAAAGATGAAGCTTGGCTCATATAATATACGAACGAGCCCAAGTAGTTTGCTTAATGAGCCGAGCTTCATCAAGCTCGTTTGTTACACGAGCTATAATATTGGCTCAAGCTTGGCTCATTTATTAAATGAACGAGTTTGAGCCGAGCTAAACGAGTCGAGCCTGAGCTGCTCGGCTCAAATTCCCGTGGCTTACTAACAGGGTTGTTTCATATCGATATCTACCTATCAAGGAACAAGTGGTCAACTTTACATTTCTAACAGAGTTACTTATGTATTATTTGCCTGTAAAATTTTCCATGAGAACTTGACCTTGAAAACAGTAGTTTTGAGATAAAACAGAGAGCTTCGCATGTAGTTATTAGGTGTCACACTACTAATAAAACTAATAAAAGGATAAAAATGAGTGAAAACCTTGCTGCCATTTTGACAATTAGATCTGTGCATGTATTTGCATCTTCTGGGAAGGAAGTTTGAGAATTAAGACTTATCAAACCACAGAAACATACCCATTCACATAAAAACCATCCCTATCCTAGCTTTAACTTATATAAAAAAAAATTACGGACAAACAAGCACAGCCAAAAAAAAAACCAATCTTCCAAACCCCTGGACGACCATATCTTTGCTTAAAAAAATTCAAACTAGAAATGCAATGGAGTCTCTCCAAGAGAAAGAAGCCACCTACTGGACACAATACTCTAGAAGCATTCAGTTGGATGGAGATGACAAAACAATACAAAATACTTCCATCTGATCTCTTCTAAATTCCCAGATTGGTTCTCTTCTAAATTCCCAGATTGGTTCTCTTCCAAATTAATTTTACTCTGATCTCCCACTTTGGAACAGCTTAATACCAATTCTGAAGTTCTCTCTCTTTTTGACTCTGTTATTAGTGAGGTTGACAATGCTAAGATTGTAGCAATACCAATTGAAGAGGATATATATAAAAACGCTTTCTAAAATGGGAGTTTATAAAACTCCTGGCTCCGATGGTTTTCAAACTTCTCTAACCGATTTTGGTATATTGTTAAATCTGATGTTATTGCTACTGTTCAAACTCTCTTCTCTTATGCCCATTTTATTTTTCCCCTTTAAAATAATTTTTTATCTTTAATTCCAAAAATCTCAAACCCTTCCCATGTCATCCAACACAGACCGATAGGCTTATTTAATGTTACATATAAAACTATATCCATAATATTGGCTAATAGTCTCAAGCCCCTCCTATCGAAATTTATTTCCGCAGACCAAGAAGCATTTGTACCTAAAAGATCCATTGAAGAAAATGTGAAACTTGTGCATGCAACGATCCATATAATTTAAGAGCAAGAAGAGGGAAAAGAAGGGGTGGTTTGCCTTGAAATTGAGCGTGGCAAAAGCCTAGGATCGAATCTAATGTAACTTCCTTTTTGAAATTCTATGTAAACCTGGTTTCTCTAGTAAGTGGATCTCCTATATTGACTTTTTTCATAATACTGGCTCATATAGTATCCTTCTCAAATGGGAGCCCCCCTAATTGCTTAAACCCTTCAAGAGGTCTGATGTTACTGCTACTGTTCAACTTCCTTCTCTTATGGCTGTTTTAATCCTTCCTTGACAACATTTTTATTTCTTTGATTCCAAAAATCTCAAACTCTTCTCGTCATCCAACTTAGATCTTCATGTAACGTCGCATATACAATTATATCCAAAATATTGGCTAATAGACTCAAGCCCCTCCTATCTAAATTTATTTCCCCAAACCAAGGAACATTTGTACCTAAAAGATCAATTGGAGATAATGTGAGACTTGTTCATGACACAGTCCATATAATTTAACAGCATGGAGAGGCAAAAGATGGGGTGGTTTGCCTTGAAATGGCAAAAGCCTAGGATCGAACTGAATGGAACTTCCTTCTTGAGATTCTAAGTAAACTTGGTTTCTCTAGTAAGTGGATCTCCTATACTGACTTTTGTCGATCATTTACTATTCATCTCAATGGTAGTCCCCGTAAATGGTTTCAAGCTTCACGGAGCAAGGAGACCCCTTATCTCCCTACTTGTTTTTCACTGTGAGACCTCTCTAAGATGTTGGCTAATGCTGGAAAAAAAAAAAAAAATCTTTCACAAAAATTGTTCGTAGATCACCTGGGATTATTTATTTATTTTAGGCCAATGATCTCATAATCTTAAGTCATACACTTAGGTAAATAAAGTGCACAATCTCCTTAGCACCTATTGTGACTGTTGTGGACAAAAGGCTAGTCCACAACGTTTTCAGCTCAAATACACATTCTATACACCAGAGACTCACTAAAACTTTATTGAAGGTCAACTCCTGAAAAGTATCTTGGCTTTTCTATTATTTTTTTCATGTAAAAAATCAGTGATTTATTTTTTGCTCGGTAAAAAGTGATATTCCATTAATAAAAGAAAAGTAGGCTGAGAAGGCCTATATTACAAGAGAACAACTGAAAAATAAATATTTACAAACGACGAAACAAAACATAAGAAGAAGAAAAACAAAAAACCCCCAAACATGCACCGTCACCCCATGTCTAAAAACATAAGACGATCCCATCTAGCAACAAAAGACTCAAAGAAACATCCTCTAAACTCTTTGAAGACTTAAGACCACCGAAATAACAAAGTTTTTATCGAAAGAATTGTCTTCTTAAGCAAAATAGAGATGCCATCAAAGTGACGACGGTTTCGCTCTAGCCAAATGCCCCACATGATCGCAAAAGATAATAAGCTCCACATGCGATTTCCAGAAGAAGAGAAAGGGCCATGACCCAACCTTTAAGCAAATCCAATACCCGGCCAGGGCATACCCAACTCTAAAAGAAAAAAGCATACCATATTTTCCAAGAAAAAAGGCACCAAAGAAGTACATGATTCACAGATTCACCATCTTTATTTCTACATAACTGACAATAATTGACCAAACACATTTTACGACGCCTAAGGTTATCAATGGTAAGGACGCGTTCCAAGGAAGCACACCATGCAAAGAAAGCAATCTTGGATGAAATTTTGGATTTCCAAATTATAGTCCTAGGGAATTTAGGAATGGGGCTAGGACTATTAGAATTAGACAATCAAGAAATGAGCGAAAAAATAAAAAGACTTAACCGAGAAGATACCTTTATTGCTGGGACACCACACTCTTTTATCACCATTATGTACATTCGGGATAGTCACATCAAGCTTTTCCATCAGTGAAGCTAGGTCTCTAATTTCCCAATCATTCAAAGCCCTGTGCAGTCCAAGATTCGCCTCCCTCGGATCTAACCATACAATCAAAAATGGGTTTCCCTTTGAAACTGGATAGACCAAACAACAAAAGAAAATCAGAGGCTAAAGCCCCACCACCTGTCCAATGATCCTCCCAAAAAAGAATCTCATCTCCTGTTGCAAAACTGTATCGAATACCTCTTAAGAACTAAGGGAGCACCTTAAATATTGCCATCCTCACTCCACACCCATAAGGTATGGAAACCGGACCACTCTCCCACCCAAAATGTCGAGACACAACCACCTTCCTCCAAAGACTATTTCTCTCTTCCCCAAAACGCCATAACCACTTACCCAAAAGCGCTTGGTTGAACGCTACCATACTACGCAAACCCAAACCGCCAACATTTTTAGCCAAACATAGAATCTCCCACCTCACCAAATGATACCTATGTTGCTCCTCGGAATCATCCCATAAAAAATTCCTAATGATGCTCTCAATCCTATTAGCAACTCTCTTTGGAATGACAAAAAGAGGCAAAGTATACTGGAAGAGAGGACAAAGTACTCTTAATCAAGTCCAAACGACCCCCTTTCGAGAGATACCTACACCTCCACTCTACCAGCTTATGTTGGAATCTCTCAATAACGGGATCCCAAATATATTTAGAACGCACATCGGCCCCAAGAGGAAGACCCAGATACATACAAGGAAACGAATCCGCTTGACAATCTAACACCGACGCAAGACGGCACAAAAAGGGAACACTCCCCATACATCTTGCTCTTGGCAAGATTCACACTAAGCCTAAAAACAACAAAGAATTCCCCTCAACCATCTAACTTGACCCACCTCCGCTCCAAAAAAAATCAAAGTATCATCAGCAAATTGGAGATGAGAGATGCGGACCATGTCACTACCCACTCTAAAACCTTCTAAGATACCCCTCTAGTTGGCTCTCGAAATCATTCTACCAAAAACTTCCACCACCAAAATAAAGAGGAGGGGAGAGTGGATCACCTTGCCTAATACCTCTCGAACTCTTAAAGAAACCTGTTGGAAATCCATTTACTAGAATTGAAAAGGATACCGACGATATACACTTCCACACCCATCTTCTCCATTTCACCCCAAACCCCATCCTCCCTAAGACATAGCCAAGGAACCTCCAACTAACATGATCATATGCCTTCGTTAAATCAACTTTACAAACAATACCCGGCTCATCACTCCTCCGCTTATCATCAATAGTCTCATTAGCTATAAGGATTCCATCGAGAATTTGTCTATCGCTAATGAAAGCCCCTTGCTCTTGAGAAATAATAACTTTTTTCATCCTCAAAGACAAAACCTTAGATAAAATAGATAAAATCTTGTAAGCACTCCTGATCAAACTAATCGGTCTCAAGTTACTAATATCATCCGCGTCACTAACCTTAGGAATAAGAGCAATAAACGTGTTGTTCAAATGATGTGCAAGGAAACCCGTATCAAAGAAGTCTTTCACCATGCTCATAAAATCCACACGAACAATCTCCTAATACTTTTTGTAAAACTCAATCGGAAACCCATCTGGTCCTGGGGATCTATCTCCCCCCAAACTAACAATAGCTGCCCACACCTCATCTTCCTCAATAGAACACTCCAAAGATCTTTTCTCCTCATCGGAAATGCTATCCAAACACAAATCATCCACCGTCGGTCTAAAGCGTCCAGGTGCAGTATACAAATTACTATAGTAACCCACAATACCTTCTCTGAGGTTATCCTCTCCTGTAACTTCACGGCTTTCTATTATCAAATTCTCCAAAAAATTAACTCGGTTCCTAGCTTTGGCCAGTTAGTGGAAAATTTTAGTACATTGTTCATCCTCAATTGTCAACTTTACCTTTGCTTTTTGTTTCCAAAAGATTTCCTCTCTTCTTGCCGAGACTTGAAGCTCATCCCTCAAATTTCTCTCTTCATCGGAAAGAAAATCCCCCTCCTCTGTCAAGTCTAAATCCCTAATATCCTTGAGAAGCTCTTTTTTCCACCTATCCATTCTCCCAAAAACCTCTCTATTCCACACTTTAATCTTTTCTTTAAGCGCCTTCAACTTTTTTGAAAAAATAACACCAGGTCGCCCTTCCAAAGAGAACGAGTTCCACCAGTCCTTAACATTCTCCTTAAAATTAGGATCGTCAAACCACATGAGTTCCAACCTAAAAGGGGTAGGTCTTCGCGACCCACTTTCATTATCAAGGACAATGGGATGATGATCAGATGCCGAACTAGGAACAATATTCTGAGACAAACGAGGCCAATCTTCCAATCAGCACTCACCAAAAAACGATCAAGTTTAGAGAGAGGGGTTATCTTGCCTACTAGACCACGTAAATTGACCACCCTTAAGAGGTAAATCTAAAAGCTCGCAACGAGTAATAAAATCATCAAAACTCACCATCATCGAATCAATATGACAACCGCCCCTCCTCTCGCTCGACAACCAAAAGACATTAAAATCACCACCTATGCAAGGTAAGCGCTCCCAAAAGCAAAAGTACCATCCAATCCGGCCCAAAATTCTTGAATATTCAAACCATTGGATGGACCATACACACCGGTCACAACTTTACGCGTAATCTCGCCCCTAAAGAGGCAAATGACCGATACTGTAAAGGTGCCCACTGCAGTTTCAAACACCTCAACCTTCCCTTTGTCCCATAAAATGCACACATCTCTAGTGTTGACTGCTGGAAGAAAATGCCCGCCCATATCAATAATACCCCAAATGTCATCTACCAGACTTTGGAACTCCTCTAGCTTGGTTTCCTAAAGGATCACCGTGATAGCTCTTGTTTTACGGAACAATCTTTAATTGACGGTCTCTTCAACACATTCCCTAAACCTCTTACATTCCACAAAAGGATCTTGTGATTCATTTAAACACATTAGATTTTCCTCTTCTAATACTACCTTCAACATCATCGCCATAATTAATAGACGACGTGAGTCTCTTCAACTCCTTTTCAAGTTTATTTCCCCCCCCCCCCCCCCACCCTTAGTACTCGTCACCACACTAGACTTACAATCGTTCCCCGCTGCCCCGAAATCATACTTTCTACTCATAATAGATCTTAGAAGTTTCATAACCTTACCTCTTCTACCAGAAAAATATAAGCCAACCACTTTTGCAATCTCTTCCATATTATTAAACAACCACTCCACTGTCACTTGTTCACTATCTGGTGTCACAGAAGGTCCCCAAGCAATGGGAATAACACTCATTGGACTGCCTCATTCCATCTCTATAATATCTCCACCTTGTATATCTAGGTTAATCAAATTGTTGGGATCAATTTCTCTGTTGTTGACTTCCCTATCCGGGCTGAAATGAGAGACCCCATTCTGATATGAAATCACTAGAGCCAACGTCATATCTCTGCAATCTGATTTCTGTGCCAGGCCATGAGAAACAGGAGAGTTGGAAGATCTAGCTTCAGTTGATGGCTCGCTGAAATAGGAGACTCTGATGTATGCATAGCCTGGCGATTAAAGAGTGGATATTCCGGTAATAGAAGTGCTTCCAGCTTTGTTGGATACAGCCTCTCCCAGGAAACTACGATGACGACTTAGAGTATCAGTAATATTCCATCTTCATTTGTCTTGCATCCCTAATCTGGCCACTTCCTTAAGTGACTTACAAAACCATTCCATGGTCAGCTCACTCATGATAATGATTTCTCTTCTACCAATCTTTTTCTCCCAACCTGAATCCTTTGTGAGCACCCACTCTCACTCCATCAACATAGAAAACTTTGGACTCAATCTTCAAACCTTCCATGGTTTAAAAGACAAACGAAAACCAAAACTAAAGAGAAAAAAATGAAAACTCCATTTCAGCTCACAAGAATTGAATCAGGTTGGGCTTAGTTCTCCTGTTTAACTGTCATGTCGACTAAAACTTCCTTTAGAACTTCACATTTGAGAAAGTCTAGGAAGGAAAGGATTTGTGATTTATCGTATTTGAATTAGAGATTATATTCAAAAGTTGCGACTTGGAAAGCTAAGGTACTGTCACAGGCTGGAGCAGAACCCTACAAAGAGTGTGGCTGAAGCCTCTCCTCGTTATTCCATGGTGACCTTACACCTCCAATCTACTCTTACAAAAACTGATAACATATGTAGAAATTCTGCTGGAGAGACAACTGGTGAAGCCAAAGCCATCTACCTCACTACAATGAGAAACATCGCTAAGCCCAAGACTTCTGGAGGGTTAGGGTTTGGACTTAGTTGACACAACAATTTCGCTATGCTTGCCAAAAATTACTGGAAGGCATTGTCAGTCTCTGACTCTATTTGGGTAAAACCATAAAAGCTATGACAGCTAAGTATGGGAAAATTCTCCACCTTAATTCTTTTCTTCAACCATCCAGTAATGCTTCCTATACCCTTGAAAAACATGTGAAAAGCAAAGGATAGCATCAAAGAAGGAACACTTCGGAGTATTGGGAATGGGAAGAAAGTACTTTTTGGTTTGATCCTTATCCTTATGATTTATACTCACCTAATACTCCAAAAGAAGAACAAAAAGGACCTGATTTAGAAAAAACACTTGTCATTTGTATTTCTTAAGGTTCTAATTTTTCTGGCTTGAAGCCTCTTTGGTAAGGTCAGGTTTAGCCATTTCACTATATGATCGGATGATGAGAATCATCTCCAGAACTCAGCTGATTAAAACTATTAATTTCTAAGTTTTCTACGAGACAATCATGGGTGAAATCTTATTGTAATCAACAATTTGCCAAGTTAAATACTAAATACCAATCAAGTCTCCAAACAGCTTAAATAAAAAAAAAATGCTCCCTTATAATTTATTTTTATTCTACATTATTCATTCTGAACATGACAAATATTGCACGTAAACTCAATGAATCATTATTATGGAGATATCAAAACTGTAATATAAAAGATCAACCTCATGCAAAGCACGTATATATATTAGCTGAGATGCACGTGCTTTGCATCATCAATAGATAACATATTTTGCAAATGACCCGCAATGTTGTTAATTCAGGCGAAGATATCATGGAATTGCAAAAATTCCCAATCCTGTCATCCGAACTTACATGATATGTCAACCTATATCTGAATAAATAGAAGAAGAAAAAAAACATACCTTTGCGGCACTTGGTGAAACCAACAATGTTGGCTATGCTGAGGGTCAAACAAACCCCTACAACTAGAAGATAATCTGGTTGAAATCTAATGAGTGAGAATATTCCAAGAAAGATCCAAGCTACTGCCTGCACAATAAAAAATATGTATATATGGCATACTTCCAAAGGAAACTAGTAAACAAACACAGCAATAAAGAAAACTCAACCATGTCTTGATAGACTAATTGCATTGACAAAATAAATGATAAAGCAAATTTAACGAGGAGTTTTCTTACCGTAATGTAAAGAGTCCACCAGAACAGCCACGAGTCCTTCTTGTTCATCCGGGACAACGACTAAAATAAGAAACAGCAAAACATATATATAACATTAAATAAATACAGTTAATGTAAAACAACAAAAAAGACGAAATGTAAAAACAGTATTTATACCTCTTGATCAAGGCATTCATATTTCCAAACACTCTCACCCAAATCATTAATCTCATTCCACCATCTCAACCCAACTAAAATCCTCCCACTCACATTCTTAACCACCCAAAAATCAAGAGCAGCAAGTAACACAGTAACCACGAAAATAATAACAAAGCTATTAAAAAACAAAGCCGACAGTATATAAAATGCCAACGCTCCAGCCTGTACAAAACACAATCCACAAAAATCAAATAATATTTATTAAATCGAAAATGAGTAAATAAATTTTCTAACCTTGAATAAAACATGAAAGAAACATGTCTTTGGGTTCGCGTAATTCTCTCCTACAGGCTGCAAATTAAATCATTTATTTATAAAGAAAACAAGATTTAATTGATTGTTTTGATATATATTTGTATGTACCTGAATTGGATCCATATTGGGATTTCTCTCTCTGTTTGTGTTTGTGAGTTTTTTCAAGATCCCGATTTATTTATAAAATATTTAATAACTATTTGGGCCGAACCTGGACCACAAGTCCAGTCATGTTCAAAAAGTTACGGTGGCCCTCTCGTGTCTTTAGTTATTGAAGCCAAAAACCTACAAAGGAATTAATAAGGATAAACTCATTACTGCCGTAAATGTTTTGCAATGAAATACAACCTATTATAGGCTATAGTTATTGAACTTTTATTCGTTTTTGGATCCCAACAATCGGAGCAGTTAGTAGTGTCCCAGGAATCAGGTTATGGGTGTCTTATTCTAGATGTACTAGGATAGTTTAGTATTTCAGCCATTTAGAATCAGGTAACCATTAGATGGTGCCACATATAACGCCTAGATATAATGTTATAGCAGCGAGAGAGAAAGCAAAGAGCTATATGTACTTAACAACAATATAGAGACAAAGGAGAGAATAAAGTAGACAAAAGAAAATAGGCTCTGATTAAATTGTTCTGGTTCATTTCCCATTTATCACTTGTTAAGTGAATCTCTTATCAAAATGTACAATATACTGAGGACAGTACAATTGGTATCAGAGCATTCGAGATGATGGAGATGCAATATGGGGTTTCTCAACTAGCAGAAAGAGTGGAGAGAGAGGCTCAAACATGGGAGAGTTATGAGAAAAGGATGGATGAGCGATTTGACAAGCTATTTAAGCTGCTAAATGATATGGAGTATACAAACTGATTTAGGACTTTCTTCAAACGCTGAGACACCATTAGAGACCTTCATTGAAGCTAAAGCCAACTTAGAAAATACACTCAAATGCTCAATGAAAATACCATCAACTTTAATAGACAAATCATCAATAGCATAATCAATTAAACAAAATCTAGGCCACAAAGGTAAATCGTCCGATGCTTTAACTTCTGCATATTTGAATGCCGACTTTTCATCAAAAAATGGTATTGGTAGTGCTGAAAACAAATGGGGTTTACTTCATTTACTTAAAGTTGTTCCTAATGAACAAATAAATGAGAAGAAATCTGATTTCATGGTTTCTCCCAGTTTTTCTGTATCGACAATTACCGATGGAATTCCGCTTTTATTTGACGATTCGAATAATGGGTATCGTAGAACAATAGAAAAGAGTAAACAAAGTAATGAGTTCTTGTTTGTTTTGGAGTATGGGGATTTACTGAAAGAAGAGAGTGAGGTTAATGAAGCAATTTTTTGTGGAGATGTTTTACATGCTTGTAAAGGAATTAATGGGAAGTGTGTTGTGGAATTTGATAACAGTTTAGATGGTTGTGTTGTTTTAGATTTAATTAAAGGGCTAAGAGCAACAAAAGTAATGGTTATGAAGTTTTGTGAATTAAGGCGATTGTTTGATAGAGGAAAATGTTATGTTTATGGAAATGTGGATAAGTCACTAGTTGGAGATGTTGGAACAGTTCGACAAACTCTTCGTGCCGCATTGCAAGATGAGCTTTCTGTGTATTGTAAGTTATCGGCAGTGCTTAAAGTACAATTGTTGCATCAGGTGGTGATTTTGGCGAATTACTTTTCGTCGAGAAGGTTGTTGGTTTGGTTTGTGAAGCAAACAATTAAGATGAGATGGATGGCTATTTTGGTTGATAATTGTAAGGTTTTGAAAGGTGTTGCAATGGCTGGTGCAATTCATTATCATGCTCAGTACGGTGATTCATTGGTGCAAGAGTTTATGTGGCGTCTACTTTTCTGAGCATGCTCTCCAATTTTTCAATTGGTGAGAAGTTGGGTTTTGGAAGGGGAGCTTGCAGAAGCAGCCAAAGCATCTATGGGACAATATTTTTCTATAAGTGACTTGACTAATATCGATCAATTTGTCGGGAGGCTCACGATCGTTGCTGAGTACAGAAAGAGTTTACATGGATATTTGGAGAATAAAATAAATGACAACACACCTATTTTGGCTTCTCTTATTGGTGAAATTGTTGGGATTCAACTGATTTCTCATACTAGTAGTCTCCCAAATTTGGTCAGGTGTCTTCCTTTTACACCTTCAGTTCTACTTGCTCATAGTTTTAAGAAGCAGCTGAGTATTGGCCCAACACTAACTTGTTTTCACATTGATGAAAATACGAGCACTAGTGAAGAAAATGAAAATTTGGAGGAGGTACTTAATTTACTAAATGAGGGAATCAGGCCAAGGGTACTAGCTTATCTAATAGAAGACCACTTGTTGACTTGACTAACAACAAATTTTTTCCCTCTATTTCTGTTGCCAAGAATCGTGATAGAGGTAGCATTGAATCTGTGAACATGGGAGAAGTTGTTAGCAAGCTCTACTTGTGTGAAAACTTATCATTGGTCAATGACATGTGCTTTGCCATCACTTTTGACCGTACAACTTGTGGTCCTCTTATACTTGCTTGTAGAAAGGGATGAACCGGCATCGAAGGCCAAGCAGAAAGTTTTCTTGACATAATTACTATGGTGCCTATTGGCGTTTTCAAAGGAATCACTGAAGATGCTGCTAAAGTCATTGGTGGTTTAGATCCTAAGGTAGCAGATAGAGATGCTTCCATGAAACAAGTGAAGAAGCTATATAAACCTTTTTGTGCATGTGATTGCACAATGCTCAAGATCAATTTGCCTGCTGAAACTTCTGATAATCTGTTGGTACCCGCTGATGTGAAGTTGCACTACGCTACTTGCTGCCAGAAAGAGATCTTCGCATTTCATTATTCATCCCAGGAGGACCCTGGTGTCGTTACTGCTGCTAAAAGATGATTTAAATCATATTGGTCTGGCTAATACGCTTAGATGCATGATGAATGGTGCAAGATTAGTTATAGCTATGGCTACTATGGATGTCATCAAGTTGCATTGTGAAAATGATACCTTGAAACTCTGGTGATTGAAGCTGCAAAAAGGATAGATAGGCATCGACTAAGGACTGGATATCATGTACAAGAAACAGAAGGTTCCCAAACTTTCATCCTTGAGGACAAGGACGTTTGGAGGGGAAGGTATTGTCATGTCCCATGACTCAGGTTATGGGTGTCTTATTCTAGATGTACTAGGGTAGTTTAGTATTTCAGCCTTTTCGAATAAGGTAACCATTAGATGGTGCCACATGTAAGGCCTAGATATCATGTTATAGCAGGGAGAGAGAAAGCAAAGTGCTATATGTACTGAACAACAATAGAGACAAAGGAGAGAAGAAAGTAGACAAAAGAAAATAGGCTCTGATTAAACAGAGATTGTTCTGGTTCATTACCCATTTATCACTTGTTAAGTGAATCTCTTATCAAAATATACAGAGGACAGTACAATGTAGCTGTTGGGAAATCTTCTTATCCAATGATAGAGACTGTGTTTGGGTGTTAAAGTTAGCACTTTACTGATTTAGGTTTTTTAGATGAAGAATCATGATTTGTGCATTCTTGAGGAAGAGAATGAGTTAACTCGATTAACTCGGTGGAAAATGTGTGAAACAAACTCACTAGTTTAGGGTAAGGGCAACTTAAAAAATCGGACCCCGAGTTAACAAACATACCAAAATCGGTACTCACATGTTTTATTCCACAATATGATGTCGGACGTCAGACCCACTTTTGGGGCCCACGTAGATTCTTAGATTTGGCCTTTACTGATCATATAAATTGTCTATATAGTCCCTTAAATTAAAAACCAAAAAATATTCAAAATTAAAGTGAAATCACCCATTTAACCTGTAGGAACTGGAATTCTCATTGTACCCCTACATGACACCTCATTTCCATGCATTAAATGCATGAGAGAGATTATCTAGTTCTGACTTCAGATTGATCAACCTAGTATTCGAAAATTCAACCTAGTATCTGGTTTGTTCTTCTTCAATTCTTCTCAATTACTGTTTGCACGTGTCCCAAGGGCAACTTATCTTCTTCCTCAAAAGTTCACAAAGTTTTCCTCCAACCAGATCTTTTGGATTTGAAGCTTGTTCACAAGGTGTGCTTTAAATTCTAATTATATTATTCTTTATTCTTTGTGATTCATAGCCTCATTAATGAGGTATTGGGTCATTAATGTGGCTCATTAATCTCAAGTTATAACTACCTGTCCTCTACTTTACTCATTCTCTCTCTATCATTATAAGCTTGTGTTAGTCATTCATGGCACGAACTTATACTCTGAAGACACTTTAGTGGTTCCTCTTCAGAGTAACCTATTGCTTATTTAATTTTTTGAGTATTTTAGAAGTAAAGATCCAAACTTTAACTCAAGTTTCCACATTGGAGTTGTTTTAACTTTAAAAGTTTGCATCAACTCTATATAACCCTCCGAAGACACTGTACTAGACTTAGAAAAACATTATGCTCTAGTTCTATACAGATGATGCTCTAGGGCTCAACATTTTTCCTAATGTTGTGGTCGTCATGAGTATTGCACTTAATCAGCAATGGTAATGAACTAATACTGTGAATTTTCTAAATATCTATTTTAGTTCTGATATTCTAACAAATAGTAGCATATGTTGCTAAGGATGGAGATTAGGTAGGAAGGCGCATTCAGTTTGGATACATTCATCTCAATGTATACCTAAGTAAATGGTTTATGTCCATGCCATTCCACACATCTCCGTTGATTTTTGCAGTTCTACTCAGACATACTATTAGGACTCGTCTCTATATAACAGTTAGACACCACTATGCTAGACTTCGAGAAACATTATCTCTGTGTTGAACAATAAGATAAATCATGTTTGCTTGGCTTTAGCAGTGACTAAAATGGGAGCAGACGAGAAAGGGCTTTTCATATGTAAGTTTGGGGGTAAAGTCAGAACTCTTGAAAGTGGGGTTGTGACTTACGTAGGTGGATTAACGAAGCTTAGGTGTTGCTGTATGAAGTTAAGTTTTGGAGAATTCATTGGTTTTCTAGAAAAAGTAATGAAGATAAAGCCACTACAATTTAGTTACCTACTCTCTGGACACGTTTGCACAATTGATGAGGAGGAAGATTACAAGGAGATGATGGATGCACACAGAATGAAAATCTGTGGAGAAGGTAGTGTCTTGATATTCAGAAAGGAGAATGAAGATTTGATGGAGGAGGATGTCCCACTATCATGCTCATCACCTGTTTACGATAATAGGTTAAAAGAAGGTAAGCTTGCAATTTCATTGCGCCTTATTGAACTGATAATTTCCAAACTAATATGTCAATTGAGTAAATCACTTTGCAGATATTTCCGAACCATCTGAATTGCCTGAAGTCCAATTGGGCAAACCATCTCAATTGTCGGACACTGATTTAGGTGAATCATCCCACTTCCCCGTTACGAAAAAAGTTGATGGTAAGTGGGCTTTGGTTGTTATTGGCACTGAAGTATATCCTAATGAGTTTACAGGCCTTCTTTTAAACGGATTATCCGTTAACAGACATGGTGTCTTGGACAGTTTATTTAGTGTCGTTAACAGCTTATATAATGTTTTGAATAACTTTTTCATTTATGCTTATTACATGGTCATGGGCAAGACACTAAATAAGCTGTTCAAGACAATAAATAGCTGCGTCAAGATACTATATAACAAGTCCGTAAATGGATAATCCGTTTAAGATAATTAACAAGTCCGTCAAGACACTAAATAGTTTGTGGTATACTATTGACACGTTTAGGAAACTAAGTTGTGAAATGACTAAGTTGTTGTGCACTAAGCCAGACTACATCAGATGCTTAGAAAATCCTCATAGAATCCATTACCGGTTTTAATTAGCTATGGTCATGTATCACCCTAAGTTTTAAGCTCTTATATCTCCTATAACTATATTATTATATTAATAAAATATCCTTACTTGTGTGCAAAAAAAAAAAGTTGTTGTGCAGTTAGTATTGTGGGAGATGATAGGCTTCAAACTCAGTTTAGAGAAGCGCCCCGTGTACCAGATACATATGGGGGTAAGTGCGTTATTGTGACTGTAAAAAAGTATGTAAAACGGCAATAAACTCGCTAACTATGATGCTCCCAGATGTTACCGAAGTTTCTAGAGTGCCCGAAATCTTCCTTACAGAAGCCACACAGTACGTGCCTGACAATTGTACTGGAGTAGACATTGAACCTTCTCCGCACGTGGCCGAAACCTACAAATCTGAACTTCCCAGAAGATATCATACAACGACGTCGAGAAGTTATGGCTATGGTGGTAAGTGCGTTATTCTGGTTTCTAGCAGTTTTTTTTACCTGTAGAAGAAGATACTAGAGAGGCACTTTAAAAGCATGGCAGGACAGTATCTTAGGTTTCCTAAATCAGTATACATGTTTTGTCAGAAGTACAATATAAGCGTTACACGACACTATGTAAGAGTTATTAAACATTGTATGTATGTTTTGGACGATAGTTTACAATACACTATTGACACGTTTAGGAACTAACTTGTGCAATGAATAAATTGTTGTGCAGTTAGCATTGTTGGAGGTGAGAAGCTTCAAACTCAGTTTGGAGAAGCATCCTGTGTAGTAGATACTTATGGGGGTAAGTGAGTTATTGAGGACTGCGACATTGTTTTGACTGTAAAAGAGGTGTGTAAAACGACACTAAACTCGCTGATTGTGATGCTTCTAAATGGTATTGAAGTTTCAAGAGTGCTCGAAACGTTCCTTGCATAGTCTACCTAGTACAGGCCTGACAATTGTAGTGGAGTAGATGTTGAACCTTCTTAGCACGTGCCTGAAACAAACTTATCTGAACTTCCCAAACAATGCCATACAACGACCTTCACACCTTACCAAGTTCCGAGTAGTCTGAGGGTAATTATCCTTGATATCCCAACAGACAGAGTTACTATAACTGGTTTCGGTAGCCAGTGTGCTCCCATAGAACTGCACAGTGAGTCTGAAGAGGAAGGTCATGTGTCGAGAGGTCTAGGAGAAAGGAGAACGACTTGTGTCAGCTTTACTTCCCTTTTGGAGGAAGTGTAGGGATAGAGATCTGGGTGGAAGTACATTGAATTGGAACGATATAAATTAGGATGATATTATTGACACATCTAGTATGCGTGAAGACATTGCTCCTTTGTTTGGGGGTGATAGTCTAAGTGATGACCTAATTGATGAGTCTGGTGGGGCTGACCTTGAAAATTATGTTCACGTGACAGGTGGAGATAAAAATGGAGTTACTGGTGGCGCGGCGGGTGCACAAAATAGTAGTCATGGTGCTGCGAGATGTTTGTACAATTACAGTGGAATATTATACCAACACGACCTCGAAACTCCACACACTGGTCTTGGAATGTGCCCATCTAGTCCAATATTTTGTCCACTGTCAAGACAAAATTATAATAGTGGAGGTAATACTTACAATGGCATATCTGATAGATCAGGTGGTGTTTTACTAGCATCAAGAAGTGGTGGTGGTGGTGACAGGGAAGACAACAGGGGACATAGTCAGCAAGGCTCCCTCTTAAACGAAAGAAGAGAGAACTCCCAATGGTACAAAAAGCTTGCGGTCGAGGACGGGCACATTGGCGATGATGGTCCAAGTGATGATGAGTTCAAAGATAGTGATGATGAGTTTAGTGATAGTGATGACCCAATTGATGAGTCAGGTGGTTTTGCCCTTAATAATAGGTCTGTTGATAATAATGTTCAAATGGCAGGTGGTTTTGACCTTAATAATAGGTCTATTGATAATAATGTTCAAATGGCAGGTGGAGATGGTAGCGGAGTAACTAGTGATGCGACGGGTGCATAAAATAGTGGTTATCGGGCAGCGAGATGTTCAACGAATTACGATACAATATTATACGAACATGACCTTGGAACTTCGCAAACCAGTCCAAGAATGTGCTCGTTTCTTCCAGTATTTCCTCCACTCCGTGGGCAGCATTATAATGTCGACCGAAATACTGAAAATCGCGTCCTTACGCTACGCACCCGGTGTGTTGCCAAAGATCCGGAAGTGCAGCTTTGGCGGCGGTAGGGATCCCAATTCACGTAAGAGAACGGGAGTAGTACTAAACGACTATCCCTCTTAAAGGAAAGAAGAGAGAAATCCCAACACTACAAAAAGTCTGTGGTAGAGGATGGGCGTCTTGAAGATGCGATTCCAACAGAATTGGAGGCTCCCGAAATAAATACACTCACTTTGGGGATGGTGTTTCCTAAAAGGTGGTTGTTTACATTTTACATGAAGACTTACGCCATTAAAAACAACTTTGAACTAGCAAAAATAAGGGTGGACTATGAAAGGGTACAATATGGATGCAAGGGGTATGAATTGAGGAGTTAGGGGTCCAATTGTCTATTTCACGAGTATTGCAACATTGATGGTTCGTATATGTGGATTGTGAAAACTGTTTACAATGTTTACACATGTGGCTGCTGAACAGCTGGAGAGTTTAACCGTGAGGTGTCAAGTGGTTATATCGCCTTGTGCTGCAAACGAATTCTGCGGGACGACAAAACCTTGAAGGCAAGTCATCTGTTGGCGATGGTGAAAGAGTGGACTTCAGTAGATATCAAGTACAAAACTGCATGGCGGGGAAAGGAAAAGGCTTTGGAAGAGGTTCGTTAATTTCTGGCTTTCACAAGACAACTTATGTAGTGTCGTGAACAACTATTTAATTTAGGATTATATATCCAACTATATATCACACAACATGCCTTCTCTTAAACAGATTATCCGTTAACGAACATGGTATCTTGGACAGTTTCTGTATTGTCTTGAACAACTTATATAGTGTCTGGAATAACTTTTTCATTTTCGCTTATTACATGGTCGTCGGCAAGACACTTAATAAGCTATTCAAGACATTAAATAGCTGCCTCAAGACACTATATAACATGTCAGTAAATGGATAATCCATTTAAGAGAATTCCTGTCCAACTATATAAGCCGTGCAAGTTACTATGCAAGCTTAGGCCAACATGATATTACATGATCGTAAACGATAGTCGGTTTAAGAGAAAGCCTGCATTTTCCATACTTTTGTACAAAGACTGCACTGACGATTAATATTTGAACTAATATAGACCCACCCCATACGACATTATATAGACCTAATAGATCCTCATTAGTAGTGTAATTGAAGTTGACATGTTATGACATAGTCTAATTTTACACGTGTCTGCAGATTCAAGGAAGTTTCGAACAGTCATACCAACTACTAAGCAGCTACAATTAACAACTGAGGAAGGTCGATCCCTTCAGTTTTACTGAGTTGAGAAGAGTGCGAAATAGTGACCTCTTCAAGTGCTATTTCTAGAGCTATGGGATTACAATCAAGAGTTTCTGTAACACATGTAGGTCACACATAGAAATTGATGGAACACATTTGAAGGGTAGATTAAGCGGATGTCTTCTTTCAGCTATTGCTGTTGACTACGACAATCCCAGTTGTATTTGGTATTGTTAGCGGTGAGGACAACGAAAACTATGATTGGTTTCTGCATTGCCTTGGAGACCAAGTAGGCATGCTAGTCTGATTATCAAAGTGGCCGAGGTGTTTCCACGGGCGAAACATGTTTTCTGCATGAACCATATATGGAAGAACATGCACAATCCATCAGTTAGACTTATGGCGAAGATTAAGACCACAGCTAAGACTACTAAAGAATGGTATTTCCGTTATGTTAAGAGAGATATAGAGAAAATGAGCTCAGCAGCCCACGCTTTGCTTACTGGTATTCATTTTTATCAATGGGCATGCCACGCATCAGTAGTTAAGAGATACGACATTGCTTACACCAACCATGTTGAGTGTTGGAACAACATGATTAAGGACGATAGGTCTCTTTCGGTTGCTCCTTTGGTGGAAGCAATTAGGCAGAACATTAGTGACCACTACTTCAAGTACAGAAATATGGCGAATGAGTGGGATTCCAGGGGTGAGATGTTAACACCTCGTGCTACTGGGCTGCAGAGAACCAACATTGACAAGTCGATGAAATTTACAGAGTCACGAGCTGGGAAATGGGAATATATAGTCAAGACTGACCATTTACAAGCATCAATAATTCTACACTGACACAGAGAATTTGACACAGTTGACCGACATAGTGATGTGGCACTGCAACATTGATGTTGCAATATATAAAAAACCACCATTGCAACATCAATGTTGCATCGAGAAATACCACTGCAACATCAATGTTGTACCATGAAAATCGGTACAACGTCAATGTTGCACAAAGAAATATCACAGCAACATCAATGTTGCACCATGAAAATCACTGCAACGTCAATGTTGCACTATAAAAACCACTGCGACATCAATGTTGCACTATGAAAAATTAATGGAATGGATGGTTTGCTATGAAAAAAAGATGAGAATGACAAAATAAGAATGGAAAGATGATAATGGAAAGAGAATAAGTGTTTTGAGTGAGAGAAAAAAGATTTTTGGCTATTATTTTCATCACTGCAACATTGACGTTGCAACATGCCACGTCACTGTGTCTTGATTGTGTCATTTTTCCTGTGTCAGTGTAGTATTACACTTACAAGCATACTGTGTAAATCTAGCCGCTAAGCAATGCTCGTGTGGGTATTTCCAACACATGGGAATCCCATGTGTGCATGCCTGTAAGGCAATTAGTGTCACCCAGCAAGGTAGTCATATGACCTGTTGATCCATACTACCTTACTGCTAATTGGCAATGGACGTACTATGAGGCATGGGTTGGAATTCCAAGTAAGGAGCAATAGGACATTGATGAAACGGATGAGCGTGTTATGCCCCTGGAAGTGAGGTGTAGACCGGGCAAGCCACCAACCGAGAGAATACGGAGAAAACCAGAGTATAAGGGACCAAAGCAGAGAAGAAGTTGCACTTTAAGCAACATGGAACGGTACAACAGGCGTGTAGGAACCGTTATGGTTTCATGTAATGATTTACTACAAACTGCGAAAACCCATGCGCAGCGGAATAAAGGGTGTTCATGATTTTGTTTAGAATCATACTTTTGATCAGCTGTAATAACTCTGAGAATCCAAGCTTTACGAATCAGCAACCTCTTGATCTTCTGTTGTATTCATATCCTTAGAATGGACGTTGTGTGGGCAACGATCTACCATCCCTTTCTTTCTCTCTTTGCCTCACTTACTCACAAAGTTGGAACCGAATTTGGAACTCACGTTTCTTGAGTAATCAATCAGTAGTTTCGGCCAAGAGAAATAGGGTTTCTTTATATAGGCTATAATAGGGACCACGAGGAGAAATTAGGGTTAGGTCTCCTGACGGGCTTGGGCTTCCCATGTTCGCCCAGAACACACGACCCAAGTCCATCAACAAATGGCTTATTCCACTAAAGGTCATTGTTGCACTACCGCCCTAATCCTAAAATTACATTTATGGGCTCCATAATATATGTTCGTTGATCTCCCCGTGTTTAAGATATCAAATGCCCGTTGATTAAGTCAAGTTACTGACAACTACATTAATCAACTTCTTATGTCCTTGAGTAGTACCACTCAACCTCATTGTCATGTCGGATTAAATCAACCTGCAGGGGTTTACATGACAATCTTTATGAGCTCCTCAAGGGGACATCATCAACCCGACTTCCTGCGGGTCACGGATTCCTTCTATAATCAACAGCACACCTTACATACAATGTCATTACCCAATCCATCGAGTTTGTTGATTCACAAATGAATCTCACTCATTGATGATTTAAAGCAATGTACAATGCACGTAAGTGCCCGTTATTATATCCAGATTAAGAGGACAAGCATCCATAATAACAGAGGTGTTTGTTCTCTTGTATAGTCAGTATAAAGAGAAACAACCTCACTTGGTCCTATTCAATACACACAAAGTATACTAGTGTAATCTTGTAGTCAAGATAGACTAATACCAGATTATACTACAACCGTACCAATGGTTTGTCCAAATCTATCTAAGTTGTGAACATTTACTTATACTTTATAAGGTACTGGTGATATGATCTTCTGTGTGTCACCACACACCATATCATCTACAACATAAAGTATTAGACGCATGCATACAACTAATAACATATGTAATATGCATAACATTTGCCCATATGATTCTCATTCAAAATATAAAGAATTAGAGTTATTACAAAAGTAATGTTTTTAGTATATAACCCTATCAAGGCGTACATGCAAAAATCTCGTTGATGATAAAGGAGTTGAGCACTGTCCTGTGAACCGCGAAGCTGTCGACAAACGACACCAACTCTGAGTGGTAGTAATGTGATATTCTCGCCACTGAGGAGGGATATTTAATTTATTTTGCAATTTTGGTTGTTATATCATGCTTTCTCTTAAACGGACATGTTTGTTTGGCAGCTTAGATAGTGTCGTGAACAGGCTATATAGTGGGCTGCACAACTTGTTAATTTACGCTTTTTAACTTGTTCGAGTGAAGCTTTTATATGACACTATATAAGCTTTTCACGACACTACATATAACTTGTCTGTTTCCATTCTGTTGGTTGTTTTTTTATTTTGATGATAACCTTCCTCCTATTAGAATGGTTTTAAGGGAATTACAAAGTCATAGGACCACTCAGGTGGAGGTCCTATGACAATGATGAAAAGAATGAGAAACCTAACAACATGTGCAAACTTTTGCCAAATTCTTTTCACATGAATCATGAATGATGAATCTTGAGTTGTTGCTTCAAGGTAACAACAACATTTTGTATAATCTTGAGGGGAAAAGTACCCTCCATGCCAAAAATAAAATGGTGGATTCTGCCTTCCTCCTATTATAATAAAACCATTAAGGGAATTACAGAGTCATAGGAGCACTCAGGTAGAGGTCCTATGCCAGCATACTTAAGAGCCCATTTACATAATTCAGCAAAAAATAAACTTAGAGTTTGCGGAGTTAACAAAAGCAGATTTAAACAAAACACAGCTATTAAGAATTGAACCTTTAAACTGCCATCCAGCTTCAACTCCATCTACTGTTACCATATTCATCAGATACTTGCTATCTCCTAAAACAAGAACTTGGTGTAGCTTGAGAAGCTTTCAGACACCTCCTCAGAACATCCATCAGATCCATCAAAGCTGTTACCAGCATCACTTGCAGTTTCTTCAGATTCAGTGCTAGGATTCCCATAGGAGAAGGCACTTGGGTTACTAGACTCTCCATCATGTAGACTTCCACCACCACTTCCACTTGTATCAGATCTAGAGGCATATTCACTACTTAAATCACTATCAGCCTATACTGTTCGACCCTTTTTGTTTGCCTTTGATTCATTTGCATCTTGGTATGAGACCCTCATCCTCTTCCCATTTCTCACCTCCTCTATCTCTTCATAGCCTTTAATTTTCCTCCTCTCTCTCTGCACCACAGTGTTAATCTTTGATTCCTCCTTCTTTTTATCTAATCCCTCTTCCCAGCGCCTCTTCCCTTTTCCCAGCGCTTCTGTCTCAGTAACTTTTTTCGTCTGTTTCTTTGGACTTGACAGCAAAGATTTCTTCCCCATCACCATTATTCTTTTTATCTCGCTTGATACTTTCTCTCAGTTCTTGCAACTCTGTTTGGTTTATAATTGGTCTCTTGAATACCTGACTCTTCACTTCCGATTTTCTCTTCTTCCCAAAAAATCTCCTTTTCTCTTTCATAGGGTATAGGGTGTAGATAGCGCATGTTGCATGGGAAATTAAAAAAGAAAATCTTAGCAGTAGACCGTTGGATGATAAAGGGATACACATTAAGTGATGTGGCAAACGTGGGCTTCCTTCATATCCAGGCCCAAACCGTTGATACAATGTCGTATGGGCTCAGGTTGGATTTTCGATGTTGATTTTTGAGGCATGCAGAAGAAGGTTGGGGTAGAAAGTCGAGACAAAGTTCATGTACATTGTGTCGAGATGAACGGTGGACATTAAGGACTTGAGATTGGTCGGCTCAGATGAGCCCCTTGAAAATGTTTGCTTTTAAGATATTGTAACCCCAAAATTATTGACTCTAGCCGTTCTCAATGTCAAGTTCGTCACTGTCCTCTCATTCCCCAAATTCGTTGGTTGACTTACTGAAAGACATACTAACTACGATCAAAAGACTAAAGAAAGATGTGAATCCGTCAGTAAGGAAGGAGTTGGACATTCTCTATGGGAAGATGGATAATTTTATTACGGAAACTGATCTGCTGATGAAAAGGAGGGAAGCAAAATTAGAGAGGACAATTTCATCGTTGCGGGTCTCTAGCAGTAACAAGAAGCGTAAGTTGGAAGTCATCCAATCTGTTTTGTCGAATGTGTCCGATTTTGATTCATCATATAGCAGTTCTTGAGGGACTCCGATTTCATCAAAATCATTCTTGAGGGAGTTGCTTTAATTGCGTTGTAGTCATCTTGGCATGTATTACTTTGTTATGTTTCTATGAATTTGATGTGTGTAGAGGGGATTTCCCGTCATTGAACAGATGACACGTGTATGGAAAATAACCTAAGACTATAGATGTCCAGAATGAGATGAGGACCATCGAATAAGTTCTGTGAATAAGTGATATCGTGCTTAGCACGAGTATTTAGTAGACATGTGTCAGGCACATGACTGACCGCCTTCAAACATAACAGTTACCCCAGTCATTAGAAACTGATATAGACAGTTCCTGAACAGAAGGAAGTTGAAGATGGCGATCTTTGATGATAAGGAAGGAATCGTGATGACATATCTTAGAAGTTACCTTTTAGATATAATCTTCCCATACATGATGTGACATTATGATCAACAAAGAAACTTACCTCTCATAAGATATGGTCTAGATTCAAACTTCCATAAGAAGAGGAATCTTAATATGAAGGTAGAGTCCAAAGATGGAAGGGAACTCACAAGCAGTGAGGACAGCCCTAACCCTAGGACTCTCGTCGCCCTTCCTATATAAACCATAGGGATTCGCTCTTAGGAACTACACAAAATAGGGTTTGATTCTCCAATAGAACAAAGGAGATCGTGAGGGTCGTCGTCGACGGTTCAACCCTAAACTCACCATCATCTCATCCCTTCTCTATTCAGCAAAGGATTCCATATCACAAGGCACAGAGGAAGATTAGGGGATACTTAGAATTTCCCCTACATCTTTTGGCGCTGTCTGTGGGGACGAAAGCAGGTAAATATTTATTTCAAACGATTGATTTATTCTAAAAACTCTTATTGTTGTGATGGCAGGAGCAAAGAAAACAAAGGGTGGAGCTACCACGCGCAGCGTCGCCATCAGAGAAGAAGTGCACGAGATGCATGAAGGGGGTGAGAATGTCGGTTGCCAAGATGCGAATGATCCCCCCCAAGGACTTATGACAAGCACCGATGGACCAGTTGTTCCCGAAGCAGGTCCCAGGAATAACACTCAGGAGGAACGTCAAAATGGCTAGAATGCTGTCCTCACCAACCTAGAGTTTGTTCAGGCGGTGCAGGCTCTGGAACAGCAAAGGAGCAACCTTGAGCGAGAATTATAGCTGCTAAGGCACTTATATCAGTTTGACACGGGGAAAAAGTCACTCATCGATCTTGATGATGACGACCCTCCGAAAGGTGGTCGTGCTAGGAACCCAAGGCGTAGGGACCCGGTTAAGTAGCGAGCTATTTAAGTCGAGAATCTGACAACTTCGGATGAGGACTCGAGAAACGACCTCGAGCGAGTCCAGCGACCGACGGGATCGTGATGTTGACCCTCGACACCGAAAAAGAACTTATAACAGGAAACTTTCTACCAAAGAAAGTGCATGGGAAATTGAGAAGAATGACTTGATCCGTCAGATACATTGGATGATAGGCAAGGGGAGAA
This sequence comes from Coptis chinensis, assembly GCF_015680905.1. NCBI lineage: Eukaryota > Viridiplantae > Streptophyta > Magnoliopsida > Ranunculales > Ranunculaceae > Coptis > Coptis chinensis. The sequence goes on from NC_141457.1 coordinate 45,629,058, forward strand.
AAATGCAAGACTCCCTTGTTCAATTCGCCATAATAGGAGCAGGCAGATCTCCTTTTGCATCACGAGTGATGAGGAAGCCATATCCCCATGGGTACAGACAACCGAAGTTCAGTGTCTTTAGTGGCAAGTCAGATCCGGTCGATCACGTATTCAGGTATCGTGCCACTATGGGACAATATAAGAGATATGACCATGTCATGTGTCAAGAGTTCAAAGCCTCCCTGTCTGGATCTACGCTCCAGTGGTATCACAGATTACCTGAGCGGGAGGCCTCAGAAGAACTATTTAGGACCTTCATAGATAGGTACTCATGCAACAAGCATCAGCCAAAATGGATCGATGCACTGTTCAACATCAAGAAAAAGGATGGAGAGGCGTTAAGATCCTACATGCAATGGTTCATGGAAATTTCAATCCAAATAGAGTCTTGTGATGAACAGACTGCTATAATAGCTTTCAAACAAGGATGAAAACAATGCCTTATTCAGATCTCTCTCTAGGAAACCACCCCGCGATTTAGAGGAACTCCTTGACAGGGTTGAAACTCATGCGGGGTGGGAAGAAGATGTCCTGAACAGATGTCAGGAAGCGAAGAAGACTAGTCGGACAGTTCCTGGGCTTCCTCGAGAAGGGAATGGAAACTTTTTCCCCTAAAAAATCGAAGAAAGATCGTAATCGTAATCGCCAAAGGGCCGAATCTCCATCAAAGGGGCGAATGCCCAGAGAGCAATACCAAAATATAGCCAGTAGTGCAGATAGAAAACCACAGAAGAAGCCACGTGTGGAAGGAACTGAAGAAGCTCTTCCCTCGATGGACAGAAACTTCGCCCTTCTGAACAAAATGCCAGATGAGGTTCTGGACTCGATAAAAAATCAGAACTACCTCAAATGGCTAGCTCTACTGAAGCCAGGCTCCTTAGGTACTAGAGACCAAAGGACCTATTACAAGTTCCATAAGAGTAATGGCCACAGCACCAGAGCATGCAGGACCCTAAAAAATGAACTACAGGATCTGATTGAAAGGGGGTATCTGAAGCAATTTGTGGCACACCTAACGGTAACGGATACAACCCGAGGAGATCAACCGCCGGTTTAGAATCCCCATGTAATTGGACTGCTCAATGGCCGACTCCAGATAAATATGATTTTCAGAAAAGCAAGTAAATGGAATGGATAGATCACTAAAAAGGGTGCGTGATATCAAATGCGTATCGCCAAGTAAATGAGGATCATGAACAGCGAGCTGACCACATGAGCTCAGGTTAACGTGGTACCCCACAAAGATCCGTTCATCCTCTTCACTGAGGCTGACTGTTGCAGCATCCAGAGCCCCAATGAGGATGCGCTTGTTTTGACACTTCTTTTTGGAGATTATGATTTGCATCGCATATTGGTTGATCTAGGCAGCTCAGCAGATGTGCTATACTACGCCGCATTCAAAAAGCTGCAAATTCCTGACTCTGGAATGGTCGCCACCAACTCCAACCTACATGGATTCAGTGGGGACAAAGCTCTGACAGTTGGGGAGATCCAACTACCCGTAGCTACTGGTTCGGTAACTCTCATCATAAACTTTGTCGTAGTAAAAGCTAACACACTTTATCATATGATCTTGGGCAGGACCTGGCTGCACAGACTCCGAACTGTTCCTAGCACCTATCACTAATGTCTGAAGTTCTCGCATAACGGGACAATTGAGGTGATCAGAGGGGATCAGGTGGCTGTCAAAGCATGTTACGCGCTGGCGACGAAGCATTCCCCACTCCCTTTTGAACTAATGGAGGCGAGGCGACCCGCCAAATAGCAATTACAGCTGGATCCACCTCTCCCGGACCTAGTCCTACGAGAGAGGGAGGATCCCCCCCTCACTGGAGCCATTAAAGGAAGTGGAAATTGTAGGTGGTAGCTCGCCAAAAACCACTTTCATCGGCACCTTGTTGAGTTTTGAAGAGCGCCAAACTTTGATACAGTTCCTCCGAGAGCACAGAGATGTGTTTGCTTTGCTCATTCGAAGAAATGCCAGGAATTAACCCCCACATGGCATGCCACCAGCTCAATGTCCGCAGTGATGCAGTAGTAGTCAAGCAGAAGCCGAGAAGGATAGGTGTTGACAGATCCAACGCGGTAAAAGCTGAAGTTGAAAAACTAAAGGCAGCTAATTTTGTCAGAGAAATCAATTTCCCTACCTAGATTTCTAATATTGTTCCTGTAAGAAAGAAGAATGGGTCATGGAGAATCTGTATTGACTTCACGGATCTGAACCGTGCATGTATGAAAGACAGCTACCCTCTGCCACAAATTGACAAGTTGGTGGATGCGACGGCTGGACATGAACTATTATCCTTCACAGATGGGTTGTCAGGTTACAACCAGATCCCCTTACATGAGGAAGACCACAAGCATGCCAGTTTCACAACCGAGGATGGTCTGTACTGCTATCAGGTTATGCCATTCAGATTGAAAAATGCAGGAGCCACATACTAGCGTTTGGTAAACAAGATGTTTGAAAGATTAATAGGCGACATTGTGGAGGTGTATGTAGACGATCTCCTAATCAAGAGTCTGAAACGGGGAGATTATCTCTCCCACTTAAAATGTACATTTGATGTTCTTCGAGAATATCGCATGAAGCTTAACCCTGTGAAATATGCTTTCGCTATATCATTAGGAAAGTTTTTAAGGTACCTAGTTACTAAGAGAGGGATTGAGGCGAATCCAGATCAGATCCAAGCGCTCATAGAAATACCCTCACCTAAAAACATGAAAAAGATTTAAAAAGTTACAGGCAAGTTAGCAGCTCTGAACAGGTTCATCTCCAAGAGTTCAGATAAGTGCAAACTCCTCTTTCAGTTACTGCGAAAGAACACCTCCTTCGCATGGACGAAAGAGTGTCAAAAGGCGTTTGATCAACTCAAAACATACCTGGGGGCACCACCAATCCTTTCAAAGCCTGTTGAGGGAGAAGTCCTGGGTCTTTATCTCTGTTCATCTAGCTACGACATCAGTTATGTACTGATATGCGTGGATGAAAAGAAGGTTGAAAAATCTGTCTATTTCTTGAGCCGGACGCTCCTACCAGCAGAAACAAGGTACCCTAAACTCGAAAGAGTCGCTTTAGCACTTGTTTTTGCCGCAGAGAAATTATGACCGTACTTCCAGTCCCACACCATCAGAGTGATCACAGAGTACCAATTGCGATCAGTTCTGGAACAATCGAACAGGTCAAGAAGGCTTGCTAAATGGTTTGTGCAACTATTAGAATATGATATTATTTACGTCCCCAAAATCTCAGAGAAGGGTCAGGCACTAGTAGAATTCTTGGGAGATTTCCCAATAACCTACATGGGGTACGATTCAACCACCCCCAATTCCGATGATGGCATCCTGCCTGAATCTCCAAACTCCTATCCAGACCCATGGAAGTCGAGCTCCTGATGGCGGCTGTTTGTGGATGGATCTTCAAATGATAGAGGTGCAAGAGTTGGAGCTGTGTTAGTTACTCCTGACAATATGCAGCTGGAGAAATCCATCTGATTAGGTTGGAACGCCTCTAACAATGAGGCAGAGTATGATGTAACACTTGCTGGCCTCATAATGGCCCTCGACCTGGGCCTAACACACCTCACAGTTTTTAGTGACTTACAGCTGGTTGTGTTCCAAGTTGATGGAGGGTATAAGGACAGAGACGAACGAATGGCCAAATACCTGGAACTGTTAAGGGGTCTTTAAGGAAAGTTCGAGAACATTCAGTTTTATCAGTTGCCTCGATCCGAAAATCGACACGTAGATGCTTCGGCAAATGCCTTGATGTTGGTCAACAATGAGTCACGTTCCATCCCTATACATTTCCAGGAGAAATCTAGCATTCAGATCCCAGTTACAACAGTCATTGTTCCAACCATTACTCCAAGTTGGATGGATCCATATAAGTCCTACCTCAAAGACGGAACACTCCCTGAGGATAAGAATGTAGCAAGGCGTCTGCTTGCAAAGATACAAAGATTCACCCTCGTTGAAGACGATCTATACAAGAAGTCCTTTCTGGGACCTCATCTCAGATGTCTCTCCCCACACCTCGCTAAACAGGTTATTCGAGAAGTTCATGAAGGAATTTGTGGCAACCATGCTAGGGGTAGAACACTAGCTCTCAAGATCCTAAGGCAAGGGTACTTTTGGCCTTATATGCAAAATGATGCACAGGTTTTTGCCCGCAAATGTGAAAAATGTCAATGATATGCTCCCCTAATCCATGCTCCAGCAACAGAATTGCACCCATTGGCCAGTTCATGGCCATTTGCACAGTGGGGAACTGACATCGTAGGACCTTTACCACCTGCTCCTGGCAATGTCCGATTCCTACTAGTTGCGACGGATTACTTCACCAAGTGGATAGAAGCAATTCCCCTTATCTTCATTCGAGAACATGACATCAGAAAGTTCATTTGGAACAACATTGTCTGCAGGTTTGGCATACCCAAAGTTATCATCTCAGATTATGGGCAACAGTTCGCTGGAGGATTGGTCACTGAACTCTGTGAGGAGTTTCACATTACCCATCTGTTCTCAACTCTAAGGTGCACACAAGGCAATGGCCAGGTTGAAGCCTCTAACAGGGTCATCTTGGATAACATGAAGCGTAAATTAGACAATGCAAAAGGTTTATGGGTTAAGAAACTACTTAAGGTCCTATGGGCATACCGAAATACACCCAGACAGTCAACTAGTGAATCACCATTTTCACTGACCTATGGAACGGAGGCTGTTATACCTCCAAAACTGGTAGCTCCCACTCAAAAGTCAGATGTTGTACACACTCTAGATAATGAGGAGTTGTTATGTAGCGAAACCTAGATGAAAAACGAGAAGGTGCCGCACTTCGCTTAGCTGCTAACCAGCAGATTCTGAAGAGATCATACAATAAGAGTCTGGACTCGATCTTTCAAATCTGGAGATCTAATTTTGAGCGATATCCCAGAGCCCAACGACAAGCTTGGGCCCAATTGGGAAGGACCATACATCATCGACAAGGTTGGTCAAATGGGTTTTTATTATCTCCGCACTGTTGAAGGAGACGTTCTTGTCAAACCATGGAACACGCACCTTCACAAGTACTATCAGTAAATTATTATTCTATACTTTTCTATGCATTGTTCACTCCTCTCAAATTCATCAATAAAGTGCTCCACATTGCCATCGAATTTATTCCTTGCATTAGTTCTTTATTTATGATCCACAATGGACTTAGCCTTTAGGGAATCATAAAAGATCAAACCCTTTTCTTTTTCGAATACAAGGAGAATGATTAAAAATTTCCTAATCCATAGTGAACTGAAAAATTTTATGGGGCTCCACGAGTAAAAAGGCCCTCTTTTGGTATCTTTGTACAATCTTGTCTAAGTGAAAAGACAAAAGGATACATATTTTTTTACTTGTTTTGTTCCTATTTTTATTTTAACCCAAACAGGTTTTGGGGCGTAATCCCAATGATGTAATTAAATTAGTACCAGACGAGAACTCCCTCCTGTTTAGAATTAAGCATCGACCATAGACATAGAATTAGTACCGTGATCCTTTTTTCTTTTTCAATTATACATTGATCAATATTCCTATCCTACCGGATCACAAATGGATTCTGAATGTCATCGATACTTTCGATTCGGTTTGTGAGAAAGAGAGTAAAAGATATAATTCTTTTATGAATCATTCGAAATTAGAAAGGAAACAAGGGGTTGTTAAACATTAGATTCTTAAACAGATTTAATTTAAATAGAACAATCCTTATTCGATAAAATTGACTGACTCTGGGGGCGGAAGGATTGAACCTCCGAAGTCGCAGGACCAAAACCCGTTGCCTTACCGCTTGCCCGCCCCATTTATATTTCTATTCAACACTAATAAACACTAATATAGGTATTGGCTGTTTGTCAATTCCCTACCAAATATCTATGGAATCCATTCGATTGTTGCAACGATTTGACACGTGTAGTTGTAAAATTAAACTTAATTTATTGATCATTACATATAATTCAATTAAGATATTGTATGAAAGTATGATTCCTTCTATTTTGTTTGAGAATTGAAGGATTTTTTATTGGGTTAGTCAAAGAAAAAGAAGAATTTTTTTGCCTTTTTTCATTTTTAGCTTATATCGAAAACTCAATCAAAATACAATTATCTCCAAGAATGAAATATTTGTTATGCTTAATATTTTTTGTTTGATTTGTATCTATCTTAATTCTATACTTTATTCGAAAGTAATTTTTCTTTTGCCAAATTGCCCGAGGCTTACACTTTTTTCAATCCAATCATAGATGTTATGCCAGTCATACCTCTGTTCTTTTTCTCTTAGCCTTTGTTTGGCAAGTGCTGTAAGTTTTCGATGAGATCTTTAATACTGTCTTACAAACATTTATGATTTATAAAAAAAAAAAAAAAAGATTCTAACAATAAATTGATAAGATCGGACAAGTCTTACACCAATTTAAACAAGGAAATTCTTGGATAAGCCATTCTGGATCACCCCATTTCCTCATTCTGACCTTCTACTTCCAAGGAACAAGGACCCTATATAGGGTCCCCACAATAACTCATTGTGCTATGAAAGATAATTTTCATACCGAAAGAGTCTTTTTACAATTTCTGAAAATTCCTTTCTTTTCTAGAAACCTCTTCTTCTTTTTTTTTTTTTTTTTTTTTTTTTTTTTTTTTTTTCTTGGTTTGGTGTAAAATGGAATATGCGGTATAAAAATGGATAATCTATTCCCTTTTTTACCAAAAATGATCTTATCTTGGAGATTTTGTAATGCTTACTCTCAAACTCTTCGTTTACACGATGGTGATATTCTTTGTTTCTCTCTTCATCTTCGATTCCTATCTAATGATACGGGACGTAATCCCGGGCGTGAGGAATAAAAAAATAAGGGATTTTTCGTTGCTTGATTTCTGAATTTTCTTATTATTTTATCTATTATGGATATTTAACTACGATAAAGGTAAAATAAAGTTCTCGAGATTTCTTTAGAATTTGAAATAAAATATCAAGTCATCGATGAAACGAAAGAGAGGATTCAAACCCTGCATTTAATAACTTCGCATACAACGGATTAGCAATCCGATGCTTTAGTCCACTCAGCCATCTCTCCCAATTGAACAAAGGATAATTACTATGTTACGTTATACATGAAGTAAAGAAAAAGTCTTTCTTTATTCTATAGATCTGAGATACAAATTTTATCCGTTTTTCAGCAATTTAATTCAATTACATTTAGATAACGGGAATACCCACAATAGAAAAAAAAAAAAAAAAAAAGTAAAAATAAATGAAGGTAAAGAATACCTCTTTGATTTCGCATTTAAAGCTTCTTTTATTCCCCTGCACAATCGGTCAAGACGGTCGATTACCTAGCCGGGCCGTTTATTGTTTTGTTACAATAAATCATACATGAAATAATTTATCTGACTTTGAAAACAAAAATACATTGAATCAACAACCACAAATTTTTTTTATGTTCTTACTTCAGTGGTTCTTTCGGGCTGCACCTGTCACTAAACAACTCACCCAAGCAAGATAGAACTCGTTATTTCAATAGGCTTTCATTTGCCTATCCCCCACACCATAAAACGCGTCAACATTTGAATTTCATTATTTTGTTCCAATCCTATCTTGATTACGTATGATGCTCTTGTTCGACAAATGACCCACTCATATACAATAATTACATTGTAGCGGGTATAGTTTAGTGGTAAAAGTGTGATTCGTTCTATTAACAACTTAAATAGTTAAGGGGTCTTTCGGTTTTATTCATATTCTGATTAAAAACTTTATTTCTTAGAAAGGATTTAATCCTTTACCTCTCAATAAACAATTTGAGGAAGAATATACATTCTCGTGATTTATATCCAAGGTTCAATTATAAATTGAAAAAATTGGATTATGGAATTGCGAAGCATAATTTTTTTGAGTTGGATAAAGACTTCCAATTGAATGAGTATGAGTAAAGAATCCATGGAGGGAGATACAAAAGTATTTTTCTAATCGTAACTAGATCTTCAATTTTTTTTTTTTTTTTTTTGATTGAAGCGGAATAGCTATTAAAATTAAATGATGGCTTTGGTTTACTAAAGCCATCGATATATTGTTTTAGCTCGGGAAAACACAATTATTTTCCTCGGGGATTCGCGCGCAAGTAGAAATAAAGAACGAAGTAACTAGAAGGATTTTTAAAAATTCCACTCTTCTAGAAGGATCATCTAAAAAGCGAGTTGGTTGGGTGCATTCAGACAGAAAAGCTGACATAGATGTTATGGATCTAATTTTTTTCTTTTACTTTATTTATTTTATTGCGTTTACGACTTAAATCTGGGAATCCATCCATCTTCCATAAAGGAGCCGAATGAAACCAAAGTTTCATGTTCGGTTTTGAATTAGAGACGTTCCAATTTG